>NC_059195.1:18807388-19132961 GCF_020615455.1 Coregonus clupeaformis
TACTGTTCTCTACATCTCTTTTGAGTGTAACAAAATTGGATTGGGAGTTTCAACAAGCCTTTCCCCAGAAATATTATGTGACATAATATCAACAGGGCTGAAAGGATACGTTAGCTCCCGTTCTATTATGATCCAGTCCAGACCAGCATCCTCTTTACGCCAATGCTTTTCCAATTAGCCATTTCAAATGATAAATTATACAATTTATCATCTGGTAAAGCCAAGCCACGTCTATCCTGTGGTGAACACGTCTTCGTATTGAGGGATGGCCTTCTTTGTGTGGAATGTGTGGGAAGTGTTTGTAGGAATCTGATAAGTAGTATTGCAGGAAACAGCGGGAGTGAGCGGGAAGGACTCGAGGGGGCATGTGGGAAGGCCCGTCCTCCCTTCCTGTGTTTGTGCGTGTTCCCCAGGAACAGGAAGGAAGCTGTCAGGACCAGGTCACTCAAGGCTGCTGGTGAGCGATTGGCCCGAGGACATCTCAGCCTGGCTGAGTGAGGAGGACATTGAGGAGCTGGTCACCACTTTCCCAGCCAACAACATCGACGACCCCATGTCTTTGATGTGTTGGACAACATTCCATTCATTCCGTTCCAGCCATTACTATGAGCCCGTCTTCCGATTTAAAGTGCCACCAGCCACCACTGCATGACACTCACAACACACATATCCCAGGCATGTCTGACCTGAGGTCTCCACTCCTCATTAGTAATGAAGGGACCCAGGAGTGGACCAACAGGATTTACTGGTTTATCCTTTATTACAGTGCTTTTCTATTGGAATGGAATGCATGCCACAGAGGCTTTTATCTGTGTTCTAATCTTCCCACAATGCTCCCAAAATACAATTGTAAATCTGCTTTAAGGCTGCCAAGCTGTGACTTTCCTACCTCCAAAATGTCCCATCGGCTATTACTTGCTTCTATAATTTGCTTGTGACAATTTCATCAGATGACTTTAGATAATCCCTCCGAAAATGAGATTTGTGGATTTGGACAGAATTAGCTTTTTCATGCTATTTCCTCAATCATGCTTGCTAGAAAGAAAAGTATATGTTTATTCTGTGTCTTCACTGTGATATGATTGGAATAGATTGAGATAGTGTCATACAGACTATAGTTTTTGGAAACAGTCTGCATCATTACCAATGAATCAGGACTAAGGAAACAATACGTTTCTAAAAACCCACTGTCCTTCCGCTGTGCATACTGTATGATTGCCTGAAGATGCTGTTTGTGGATACACACTGAAATAAATGAGATTCTCACTGCGCTCCTTCATGAAATATTCATGAAAAAAGTTATTCACAGACATCGTTCACCACATCTCTGTAGCGGCTTAGGGAGGCTTCTCTGGTACAACAACCCACCATCTACAGCTAACATCAGTCTGCCACATTACAGTGTATGGCGTTTTGTCAATGTAGTCTTGGTACAGTGATTGGCAACTGTGAGGGTTAGTAAATAGCTAATAAAGTGTATATTTTCGCAAACAATCATGAATGTCATTTCATTTGCGGCAATTCAGGCATAAAGAGTTGTGCTATTCTCTTATCCACATTAGTAAATTGAATGACTAATGGGTTCAGCAAGTCATTGAAAGAAGACATTTTGATTGAGTACTTTCCCTGACTACTGTCCCCACAGGGATTTAAACCATTTGTGATTGCAGTGCCCTATCTATAGTGCTGTATCTGCACTGGGTTTCCTCCAATCACATTGCTTCTCGGGGGGGTGCTTCTGCTTGATTGCAGGTGAGGGCTAGTTAATTTAATCTATCAAAATGCTGAAGTCATCATAGCCTAGTGCCATAATCTCAGTGACGTGTGGCAGGTGGTGTGGTTCCTTTCTTTCCCTCCGCCAACACAGCTGCCTGTCTGTTCCTTACCTCAGCTCTGGTGTGTGTGTGTGTGTGTGTGTGTGTGTGTGTGTTTGTAAAGGATCTGTTTCCCTTGAGCGCCGAGGCACTAGGCAACTTAACCTTGATTAACAAACAGAGCATTCCATATGTAGGAGCAGGTCTTCCACAGGAAGAGGTCTGATTGGGGAGCTGATCATTCCTTGGTTTACATCCTGGTCCCTGCAGAACGGCCTGACAATGAGACTGTCTACAGACATGCAGCTCAATGCTGCTAAACATAGGCCTTCCCTGAATCATCAACACTGCAGCCATGGACACTATCTGTAGGAGGCAGGCATCACTGTGGCTGGGACTCTCATAAAGGTGGCCTATTGGCACCTGCTGTTGACATACTGGTACCCACCTCAAATCTCTGGCCCTGGAGATGCACTATTCAAACCTATTCCATTGTGGGACTGTAGGCTTTAGGAGTGAAAATGCGAGTGAGCAGCGGTTGCTTCGCTGTGCGCCAAGTGATAGCGTACATCTTCCTGGTAACTGGCTCTCTAACTGTGGAACGTTCCAACACTTATGACAGATCCAAGAAATCCTCAGGAGTGATATTCACTTGCCTGCTGCTTTTGAAAAGCAGAGCTTTAAAACCATCTACAGGCTGTGAATCATCAGACTCCTTCCCTCTGTTTCTGTGAAGACGGATGAAGGGGAGTCCCAGTAAGATGTATGCATCTGTATCTTATCGGGGAAACCCAGCAGTAAGGAGACACGTTTTATTGAACAGTAGATGCTCTCACCACCGTGACATTGGGTTTCCTAGCACAAATAATGAGTGCCTCAGAATGGCTTTGCCCTTCATAAATGTCCACACACGATGCGTTCTGTTCTAGGGAAATGTACTGTTACGGTACGGTAGGAGTACATTTCCCTAAAGCTACCTCCAACTCCAAATGACTCTGGATGGTTTTACCACAAATAAGCACTCTATTCAATCTGTATCGCAGAAGTTCAGCATCAGAGCGTGATTGAAATTTAAAGGCAAGACTGCATTCATTGTAAACACTGCATATGTCGGCTCAATCGGAAATGACTTTCTATCATGCAATTTCTATCGCACACTCTGTAATGCTTCAGCGATACAGATTGAATAGTGTCTTATAATGTTACCATTGTTTTGCTGTAGAGTATGTGGGTCTCCGTGGTAAAGTCTTGAGGAAGGTCGAGGCTCTGAAAGCAGCGTTGACGGGACCAGATGCCCCAGATGAGTTCCTCTGTCCCATCACCAGAGAGGTGTTGAAGTACCCTGTCATCGCTGCAGGGGAGGGAGAGGGCATCAACACATGTGTCACATATACGTCCTTGTTCATCAATGCTAATGTAGCCTATTTATTTTTTCTTCTTTAATACACTGTACTGTAACCTGCTCCAATTATTATACTGTACGTAGCCTATAAAAGTAATTATGTCAATGTCTGACGTATAAAATATGTGTCTAAAATCAACAAATGGATATTCCTATGAGAAAGATTGGTGCACATGAGTAATGCCTTTCTCTGAAGAGCCCACGTTTCAGAATCAAGCCAAATTTGTACAATGTGATTACTGACAATCGGTTCATTGCACAGTTCTATACTATTGATTAAATTAGGGTGATTATCCATGAATGAGTGATATGATATGTCATGTGCATAACTTTACATCATTTGTGCAATAGGATTTTGTTGGAATAAACTAAACTGGAGTCTGAATGGCCTGCTTATTGTAAATCAGTGGAGGCTACTCACTAAAATTAGTGAAACATTTAAAAAGCTACTGTATCATTTTTAGATAAAACTATACTAAATATACTGAACAAAAATATAATCGCAACATGTAAAGTGTTGGTCCCATGTTTCATGAGCTGAAATAAAAGATGCACAAAAAGCTTATTTCTCTCAAATTTTGTGCACAAATTTGTTTACATCCCTGTTAGTAAAAATTTCTCCTTTGCCAAGATAATCCATCCACCTGACAGGTGTGGCATATCAAGAAGCTGATTAAACAGCATGAGCATTAAACAGGTGCACCTTGTGCTGGGGACAATAAAAGGCTACTCTAAAATGTGCAGTTTTGTCACACAACACAATGCCACAGATGTATCAAGTTTTGAGGGAGGGTGCAATTGGCATGCTGACTGCACGAATGTCCACCAGAGTTGTTGCCAGAGAATTAAATGTTAATTTCTCTACCATAAGCTGCCTTTTAGAGAATTTGGCAGTAAGTCCAACCGGCCTCACAAACGCAGACCACGCGTAACAACACCAGCCCAGGACAGCTTCATAGACACATGCATACAAACACACAATAACATACGAACTATAAACACATGTAAACAAGGATTTTGTGTTATAGATATGTGGCAGTAGAGTAGAGGCCTGAGGGCACACACTTAATATGTTGTGAAATCTGTATTGTAATGTTGTTAAAATGTATAACTGCCTTAATTTTGCTGGACCCCAGGAAGAGCTAATGGGGATCCATAATAAATACAAATTCACCTGCTGGATCATCTGAGACCAGCCACCCAGACAGCTGATGAAACTGAGGAGTATTTCTGTCTGTAATAAAGCCCTTTTGTGGGGAAAAACTCATTCTGATTGGCTGGGCCTGGCTCCCAAGTGGGCCCACCCATGGCTGCGCCCCTGCCCAGTAATGTGAAATCCATATATTAGGGCCTAATTTATTTATTTCAATTGACTGATTTCCTTATATGAACTGTAACTCAGTAAAATCATTGAAATTGTTGCATGTTGCGTTTATATTTGAGTTCAGTATATATTCACATCACCAAATAATTGATTAAAACACACTGTTTTGCAATGAAGATCTACAGTAGCCTCAACAGCACTTTGTAGGGTAACACCATGGTGTAGCCAGAGGACGGCTAGTTTCCGTCCTCCTCTGGGTACAGTGACTTCAATACAAAACCTAGGAGGCTCATGGTTCTCACCCCCGCCCATAGACTTACACAGTAATTATGACAACTTCCGGAGGACAACCTCCAACCTATCAGAGCTCTTGCAGCATGAACTGACATTTTGTCCACCCAATCAAAGGATCAGAGAATGAATCTAGTACTGAAAGCATAAGCTTCAGCTAGCTAGCACTGCAGTACACAAAATGTGGTGAGTAGTTGACTCAAAGAGAGAGAGAGACAATAGTTGGACAGTATTTAACAAATACATTTCTTCAAAAATGAAGGAGAAGCAAAAGCGAGAGGGAGAGAGAGAGCGAGCTAGCTATATTTCCTAGTATTTTTTTCACTTTTACTTTCACTTACTTAGCTAGCTAGCTAGTTTGGCCTACTCAAACACCCGTCTTAAACACCCGTCTTAAACAGAGAGGGATGCTATGTTGGCTATCCAACCCTGGAACTCTTCCAAGTCAAGGTAAGCTTTTGGTTTTATTAATTTATTGCCACCGAGGCCCGCCGGTGTAACTGCTAAAGTGCTTGCTGACTGGACTGCATGATTGTAGCAGGTTTACTATTTAATACGTTAGTTATATTAGCTATGTTGCCTTTGACGTTAGATAATATGGTGACAATGATGTAGGCTGTGTGTAGCGGTTAGCGGTTATGATATGAAGGTTTGGCTTGGAAAGGTTTTTTCGCCTGGTCACAGACAGCTGATGTGTTGTTCACTGAATACCACAAGCGAAGGGAAAAGGTGAGAGGAGAAGAGCGCTTAGATGCGAAAACACATTGCAACGAGCAATAGAAACTCTCGTTTGTAACTGTTGGACTAATGATTACGCCCTAGATCAGCTAGATGAGTATAGGCGGTATTGAATGTGTCACTGTTGCCTTGATTACAAAAAATTATCTTGACCTGTGCACCAACGTTGTAAACTTTCATTCATAGGCTAGGTTGTAGCAACCTCATGATGGATATAGGAACATTTGAGTATCATATAGTAGCCTAAATCTATCGATGTTACATTGAGCTGGGTGAATGGAATATGGACAGTCATCCAATATTCTGTAATAGAAAAAAAGCCATTCTCATAAAATATTTTATCGTCCTCCCTCATCTTAAACGGCACCGGCCGCCACTGATGTACTGTATATGCAGTATAAACATGTTGTTCTAAAATGTATTGTCGAACTTAGCTCTGGTCCAAGTCGTTAGTGTCCATTCAAACGCTCACTAATGCCCTGGACCAGAGCAATGTCGAACTGTGCCCCTTCTTTTCCCTGCCACAATGAGAGCCAGAAGGTCTGTGTTTTCTCAGTGGGACTTTATTTCCCCATTGTGGGTATGGCAGTAATGTTCTATTACAGTATGTGATTTATGGGTAACACAGCTCACAATACTGGAAACATGGCAACCATTGCAAGTAACATGCATATTAAAATATTATCGATGGCCCCACGCCCCCCTAAACCTTTTTTGTTTAAATATTTTTTACTCTTTATTATAAACTGCAATTGTGGCATGCACTTAAACCAATATTATTTTCACAGAGCTTATTATTGAAATCGTAAAATGTCTTAGTAGCTGTGCAAAAATAACTATATAAAATATATTGCTTTTACAATTAACCAAGCCATAGGCGCTGTAAATAAATTAACCTAGACAGCAACAACAAGCAGATACAGAGAGGATTGAGTTTTTAACGTTATCGGGCGATTCATAGAATGTACAAACATATAAACATATACATTTTTTAGAACCTTGAACACCAAAATAAAACTCAAAATACACATAAGTTGAACAAGTCAATACACTGACAAAGACCTTCACTCAAAAGAAGGACAAATACATATTTATAAACACAACGTGAGGAACTACAACATCCTTAAAACACAGGAATGCCCATCTCAAACATATCCTTACATCTCTTCTATCTACAGTGCATTCGGAAAGTATTCAGACCCCTTGACATTTTCCACATTGTTACGTTACAGCCTTATTCTAAAATGGATTAAATTACTTTTTTCGATCATCAACCTACACACAATACCCCATAATGACAAAGCAAAAACTGGTTTTCTGAAATGTTTGCAAATGTATAAAAAACAACAACTGAAATATCACATTTACATAAGTATTCAGATCCTTTACTCAGTACTTTGTTGAAGCACTTTGGCAGTGACTACAGCCTGGAGTCTTCTTGGGTATGACGCTACAAGCTTGGCACACCTGTATTTGGGGAGTTTCTCCCATTCTTCTCTACATCCCCACAGCATGATGCTGCCACCACCATGCTTCACCGTAGGGATGGTGCCAGGTTTCCTCCAGACGTGACGATTGGCATTCAGGCCAAAGAGTTCAATCTTGGTTTCATCAGACCAGAGAATCTTGTTTCTCATGGTCTGAGAGTCCTTTAGGTGCCTTTTGGCAAACTCCAAGAGGGCTGTCATGTGCCTTTTACTGAGGAATGGCTTCCGTCTGGCAACTCTACCATAAAGGCCTCATTGGTGGAGTGCTGCAGAGATGGTTGTCCTTCTGGAAGGTTCTCCCATCTCCACAGAGGAACTCTGGAGCTCTGTCAGAGTGACCATCGGGTTCTTGGTCACCTCCCTGACCAAGGCCCTTCTCTCCCGATTGCTCAGTTTGACCGGGTGGCCAGCTCTATTAAGAGTCTTGGTGCTTCCAAACTTCTTCCATTTAAGAATGATGGGGGCCACTGTGTTCTTGGGGACCTTCAATGCTGCATAAATATTTTGGTACCCTTCCCCAGATCTGTGCCTCGAGACAATCCTGTCTTGGAGCTCTACAGACAATTCCTTCGACCTCATGGCTTGGTTTTTGCTTTGACATGCTCTGTCAACTGTGGGACCTTATATAGACAGGTGTGTGCCTTTCCAAATAATGTCCAATCAATTGAATTTACCACAGGTGGACTCCAATCAAGTTTTAGAAACATCTCAAGGATGATTAATGGAAACAGGATGCACCTGAGCTCAATTTCGAGTCTCATAGCAAAGGGTCTGAATACTTATGTAACTAAGATATTTCTGTTTTTTATTTTTAATACATTTGCAAAAAATTCTAAAAACCTGTTTTCGCTTTGTCATTATGGGGTATTGTGTGTAGATTGATGAGTAAAACAAATGATGTAATCAATTTTAGAATTAGACTGTAACGTAACAAAATGTGGAAAAAGTCAAGGGGTCTGAATACTTTCCGAATGCACTGTATATAGCTCCATAATTCTTCCTTCAGCACCATTGACGTAATGAACACAGTTCAAATCCCATTGGATGCGTCCCAAATTGCACCCTATTCCCTATGTAGTGCACTACTTTTCACCAGGGCTGGTCAAATGTAGAGCACTATTTAGGGAATAGGGAGCCATTTGGGATGCAAAAATTGTTTTATACTCAACCTTGAACAACTCAGTAATAACATTATATTGTAATACAATATATTGTATAAGCACTTTACTTAAAGGCCTATGTAAATGCGTAAAGTGCTGTGACTGTTTTTTCTATTAGTACATGCCCAATGACTGTCTCAGTGCAATGTCTCCAGCTTTGCTGAATGACAGGGAGCATGTTGTCCTGTAACAGAAGCAAACAGCCGTATGCATTAGTAGGAAAGAAAGAAATCCGTTCTGTTTCTGCTTCAATCAAAACGCTGCCTGTGGCAGATATTCACAGGGGGGAACAAACTTCTTTAAAAGTTTCGACCTAAAACACAATTTTTCGATGGGCTGGTAAAAACTTAAGCAATCCCTCCACTTACAATTTTTGCTAAGATGTGTGTGTGTGTGTTGAGTGTTTATGTGTGTCTTGAGTGTGTGTGTATACAATGTGCATGTGTGTGTTGTGTGTGTGTGAATGTGCGTGCGTGTATCGGAATCTGCGTGTGTTTCTGTGTGTTGAAAGAGGGGAGATACATATCCCTACACATTTGACTCTATGAATGATCGCTTTGGTTTCATTGAGGCTACGTGAATGGCGGGATTATCTCGGGCTAAGCTCGGCTGCTTGGGCTTACTGTCCACAAAAGCGTGCGACGGCATGGCCAGCGCTGGCTTGGATTCCTTGTAACAGGTGGCTGCTTGGCAGAACTTTTCTGTGAATTCCTTCGAGTGCATTCCATTCTGCAGGCTCCCCATAGCACCCTGAGATGGAGCTTTGAGCTGCTCGTAGTAAGTGCTCCCTGTTTTGGCATAAGGTAGCTCACAGTTTGCCCCCGTCGTCTGGAGGCCCATGGCAGATATGTTTTGGCACACTAATCCCTCCGAGGAGTGACTCTGCCAGGTGCGGAGGGCTCCGGTGGGGGGCTGAAGGCCCGGGTGGCTCTGGAGTCCTTGGTGCTGCTGTTGCTGCTGCAGTTGTTGTTGCTGCTGCTGCTGAAGAAAGCGTGCCGTCTTGTCCATGATGCCCATGAAGGGCCTGGGTTTCCACTCGCTCGTGCCTCCCTGGCTCTGGCCCTGCTTGGCCTTGTCTGTGGTGGTCTTGGTGCGTACGTCAGGGCCCTGCAGCTTGCCGCTGTCAGACAGACTACTGCTGGAGGCCAGGGAGCTGGTGGAGCTGGACACCCTGATGTTGCTGTCTCCCCCCTGGGAGCATGCCTGGGAGACCCCATTACCCCCGCACTCCTTCCTCTGCTCCTGGCCTGGCCCTGCAGTGTCGAGGAGGCCCTGGGGAGACCCTGAAGTCAGAGCATCCAGGGAGGACACCGAGTGGGCAGACAGACGGTCCTGGGCCTTGCAGGAGGAGTAGGTGGCCTGGGACGAGTGCAGGGACTCGCTGTCCCTGTCACAGTGATGGCCCATAGCCATGTTCTGGGACTGCGAGGCAGCAGCCATGGACAGGCGTTGCTCCCCGTAGACAGGCTCGTCAGGAGGGGGCGGTAGAGGGCTGATGTCGATGCCTAGCCCTGGCCCTGGCTTCAGCATGCTGGACATGTGTCGGCTGGGCAGGGGGCTGGAGGGAGCGTACTGGGACTGGGACTTGGCCCCCGAGGAGCGGCCTCCTGCCTGCAGGGAGCTCATGTGCTTGTTGGTTTTCACTATCTGGGCCTGCTTGGTGGGCTGGAGGATCAGGCCCTGCTGGGCCATGGGCTCTCTGGGCTCCCTGGGGGGGTAGCGGTGGTGACTCAGCCTGCCAGGGCCTGTGAGGCCGGAGGGGGGAGAGCCAGGCCTGGTGCTCTGCTGCTGCGGCTGGGTGGCCAGGCTGAGGGAGTCAGGCAGAGTTCTATTGAGGGAGTAGATCTTCTGAGGCCAGGGCTCACCCTTCTCTCCTCTCCTATCTGAGTGTTGAGACTGAGAAGTCCCCTCTTCCTCTTCCACATCATTCAACCTCAGAGTGTTCTGTCCATCCAGACCTCTACTGACAGCCATGCTATGTTCCGATACCTCCTCCCCCTCCTCGTGTTCGTGTTCAGAGTCGTGGTTGGCCGGAGCCTGGTTGGACGAGGACGTTGCCCCCTGCGGGTTGCCCTGGGTGGTGCTGCGCTGCATCTGCTTACACTCCTCCTCCACACGGGCCAGCAGCCGCCGGATCTCCCGGTTGTTGGGGCACAGCTTGGCCGCTTCGTGCAGGTCAGCCATGGCTGCCGTGAACTGCCTGTTGAGGGATGGAGAGAGAGAGAGAGAGAGAGAGAGAGAGAGAGAGAGAGAGAGAGAGAGAGAGAGAGAGGGACGGTCGTGAGAGAATGAGAGTGACTAAGGGGGTCAATCAAGAAGCGCAGTACTTCTAAACAAGCATACTAACAATGCCCCCCTAAAAGAGCCACTTGAGGGTTCTCTTGATGAATAGCTTTACCTGCTGCTCCTCTTGGCTCGGGCGCGGGCGTAATAGGCCTCGTACGATTTGTGTTTCAGCTCCAGGGCCTTTGTTGCAAACTCCTCAGCCATGCCAAAGTCCTGTTGCGAGGGAATGGGAAGATCAATATGAATAACCAATGCAGGGAAATGCACATGCACATTGTCCATTGTCTCTCTCTCTCTCACACTTTGAATGTTTATGGGAACAAGCTGACATTAGCCCCAGTAATGACTACAAGCATACTATTGCTTATGGACTTCTAAACAGTTTATCATTTAGCCTCAAATGGCTCAATCAGACTCACTCAACTGGACCGCTTAATAGCTATAATTCTGTCCCAGTAGTAGATAGTATAATTTAATGCATTCAATCTGTTTCTGAGAGCATTGTGTTAGTTTATGGCACGTTTCATCGATCATAGACCTGGAACACGAATTGGCTCGAAATTGTATCATGGGGCTTTTAAGCGCTGTCTACTACTCCCTAACAGCAGCCATAACAGCCATACTTCTGTCTGTGAAATCATTAGTTTGGACTGTATCTTCTGGTGAGCATTTCTTTCAAATATGTTCAAAAACCCACAGCACAACAACAGTTTTTTCACGTTAACTATCTTCCAACGTCCCGTGCTACTGTTATACATGACCTGATCGCATATTGTGTCTTTTTAACAGAGACCTTTGGGAACAAATGTTCCAGTAAATCCAGTATTAGAGGAGAAAAGGAGGACGTGTTGGTTTTCTTACGTTGGTTTTCCTGCGACAACGGGAGAGGTTGAGGTACAGAGACACCCTCAGCTCCTTGAAGGCCTTCAGGTCATCACCGAACCCTTCCCTGGGAAACTTCCTCAGAGCATACTGGTACCTCTGGGCTGCCTCTTTCATTTTCCCTTTCTGAAGGACAGAGAGGGAGGGGAGGGAGGGAGGGAGGGAGGGGGGGGGGGGAATAGGGAGAGAGAGGGATGGAGGGATGGAGGGGACAGGGGGAAAGAGCGAGGGACAGAAGGACGGTCGTCAGATCCTCCCCCAACCCAAGAGGCGTGTCGCAGCAGCTCACACACAGTCCCTCCCTCTCTCATCAATCACACACAGGTTCCACCTGAGCGGATTGTCCTTTCTGCGACAACTCAATCTGTTAACCTCTTAAGGATCGTACCCTTTTTTCATTTTTCGCCTAAAATGACATACCCAAATCTAACTGCCTGTAGCTCAGGAAACACTTTGAAGTTTCTGGAAATTTGAAATTAATGTAGGAGAATATAACACATTAGATCTGGAAAAGATGATACAAACAAAAAAACATGCATTTTCTTTAAAAAAATGTTTTTATCGTCTTTGGAAATGCAAGAGAAAGGCCACAATATAATATTGCAGTTTAGGTGCAATTTAGATGTTGGCCACTAGTTGGCAGCAGTGTGTGTGCAACGTTTTTAGATTGATCCAGTGAAGCGTTGCAATACTGGACTATTTTGTATCAAGTCTGCCCAAATGTGCCGAATTGGTCAATTGATACATTTTCAAGTACATAACTATAGAGAACATACAAAAATGACATGGTAATACAAAATGTAAATTGACATACTCCCAGGAATGTCATACATGATGGATCATTAGCTAATACACTAACTTTCACACATCTAGATGGCTGGGCGGGGTGGGTGTGGAGCCAGAGACAGCAAGGGTTCAAACTGTAGAACCAAGTTCCTACATTTGAATATAAACATTTATTTTATCAAACAAAACTATGCTACATTTTATCTCTGGGACCCTCAGGATGACAAATCAGAGCAAGATTACTGAATGTAAGTACATTATTTACCTTCAGAGGTGAATGTATCAAACCAGTTGCCATGATACATTTTTTGTTGTTGTGCACTCTCCTCAAACAATAGCATGGTATATTTTCACTGTAATAGCTACTGTAAATTGGACAGTGCAGTTAGATTAACAAGAATTTAAGCTTTCTAACCATATAAGACATGTCTATGTCCTGGAAAGTTTGCTGTTACTTAACCTGTAGAGGTTAAATGTCACGGATCAATCCCAGCTCAAACGGTGAGCGTGGCGTTGCACACACCCATTCATCTCTGCTTCGTCGCACTGAGCTGCTCAAAATATAACAGTCATTATGTTGTTTTCTCTCAACCAAATTACAGTGGCTGAGGTGTCCTTTTTATACAAACACTCCCCCTGATGGCCAATCAATCCAATGATATCATGTTTGGAAAGTATTCAGACCCCTTCACTTTTTCCACATTTTGTTACATTAGAGCCTTATTCTAAAATCGATTAAATTAAAAATGTTCCTTATCAATCTACACACAACACATTTTTGCAAATGTATTACAAATAAAAAACTGAAATACCTTATTTACTTAAGTATTCAGACCCTTTGCTATGAGACTCGAAATTCAGCTCCGGTGCATCCTGTTTCCATTGATCATCTTTGATCTGTTTCTACAACTTGATTGGAGTACACCTGTGTTAAATTCAATTGATTGGACATGATTTGGAAAGGCACACACCTGTCTATATAAGGTCCCACAGTTGAAAGTGCATGTCAGAGCAAAAACCAAGCCATGAGGTTGAAGGAATTGTCCGTAGAGCTCCGAGACAGGATTGTGTCGAGGCACAGATCTAGGGAAGGGTACCAAAAAATGTCTGCAGCATTGAAGGTCCCCAAGTGGCCCCCATCATTCTTAAATGGAATAAGTTTGGAACCACCAAGAGCTGGCTGCCCGGCCAAACTGAGCAATCGGGGGAGAAGGGCCTTGGTCAGGGAGGTGACCAAGAACCCGATGGTCACTCTGACAGAGCTCCAGAGTTCTCTGTGGAGATGGGAGAACCTTCCAGAAGGACAACCATCTCTGAAGCACTCCACCAATCAGGCCTTTATGGTAAAGTGGCCAGACGGAAGCCACTCTTCAGTAAAAGGCACATGACAGCCCGCTTGGAGTTTGCCAAAAGGCACCTAAACAAGATTCTCTGGTCTGATGTTTTTCAGCGGCAGGGACTGGGAGACTAGTCAGGATCAAGGGAAAGATGAACAGAGCAAAGTACAGAGAGATCCTTGATGAAAACCTGTTCCAGAGCGCTCAGGACCTCAGACTGGGGCGAAGGTTCACCTTCCAACAGGACAACAACCCTAAGCACAAAGTCAAGACAAGGCAGGAGTGGCTTCGGGACAAGTCTCTGAATGTCCTTGAGTGGCCCAGCCAGAGCCTGGACTTGAACCCGATCGAACATCTCTGGAGAGACCTGAAAATAGCTGTGCAGCGACGCTCCCCATCCAACCTGACAGAGCTTGAGAGGATCTCCAGAGAAGAATGGGAGAAACTCCCCAAATACAGGTGTGCCAAGCTTGTAGCATCAAACCCAAGACGACTTGAGGCTGTAATCACTGCCAAAGGTGCTTCAACAAAGTACTGAGTAAAGGGACTGAATACTTATGTAAATTTGATATTGAAGTGTTTTATTTTTAATACATTTGCAAAAAATTCTAAAAAACTGTTTTTGCTTTGTCATTATGGGGTATTGTGTTAGATTGATGAGGGGAAAAAAACATTTAATCCATTTTAGAATAAGGCTGTAATTTAACAAAATGTGGAAAAAATGAAGAGGTCTGAATACTTTCCGAATGCACTGTAATTACATTGTATGCATCAGTCTTTTTTTTTATTGTAGCCCATCGTAAAAGATTGTAGCCCAGAACACACTTGACTATATCAATACACAGTATATATCATTGTTTAGAACCAGAAACTCAGACCTAACAGTATAATGTTAAGCCAAGCCTACATTCCAGATGGTACCCTATTCCCTATATAGTGCACTACTTTTGACCAGGGAATATATGGTGCCATTTGGGACGCAAGCCTAATCTCTTTTCCATACCTTGTAAAGCAGGTTGCCCTCCTCCATAAGTTTCTGCAGGAGAATTATGAGGATATCAGGCTTGGACGTGGCCATAGCCCAGGCTGCATTCCCTGTTGGTCCACACACACACACACACAGAGTAGAGTTACACCACTGCTGCTCCAAAACCCACGGACTATATTCACTAGAAAATTGGTAACAAGGTAAAGTTACCTAAAGATTGTACCTGATCGATCATAAGGCGACGTTCTGTAGCCTTACGGTTACATTGAAAGCAGTTCAGAAGAAGAGAAAAATGATGAGAGATTGAAGGAAGGAAGGCAGGAAGGAAGGAGGGAAGGAATCATGCAAACAGATAAAAGCATTCAGAAAAGCAGAAGATAATTTGAAACTGCTATGGCTATAAAATGTGATTTATTCATTTTAGACCTTTCCAAGCTTAAATTGCCTCACCATTTTATTTCCTGCACTGATAATACTGAGAGTTTGCCAGTGGATATACTGTACCTATAATTGCATTGATATGATAATGAAACAAAATGGTGATTTGCTGGTCGTAAAGGTAATTGAGATTATAGAGACTGATAGCATTGTGTGCTAAGAGCAGGCGACATTGCTACCAAGGCAAGGGGAGAGGGTTGGAGGTATTGGCCATTATTAGCTAATTATGGGTGAGGTGCCTGGCTGGGCAGCACTGCAGATGTAAAATGAGGCAGATAAGCTCTAGGCCTAGATAGCTCAGTGAATGTCATTTAGGTGATAAGTCACATTCTCAAATTAGCCCACCGGCACACTTTTGGGAGAAAGGAAACTCACAGACACACAAAGAGAGAGAGAGAAAGAGAGGGAGAGCGAGAGAAAGGTAGAGACAGAAAGAGAGAGAGACACGCTATACATTAGGGTTGGGCAGTCTTTCAGATTTTCATACCGTCATACCGTTTCTGTACCATACCGGGGTAAACGGTATTACCGAAAGTGCACACAAGGGGCGCTATTTAAAAAAAGAAAATAATATTGATTGAATGTCTCTGCTGTAACCAAAAAGCTTGATATTGACATTCAGCCATGTAGCTAGCAAGTTAGCAAACCAAATGCATAGCTGGAGCCCTGAGTTGGATATAATTTATTGGACACATCTTAACATTTCTTATAGTTATACTTAACTTAGTTATAGTTATAAGCAGTGGCGTAGCACGCACTCCCGCCCAACCTCCAACAAATAATAATAATAATAATTTAAACGGTATATCGTCCAAGCCTCACACTAGTTGAATCTTGGTAGAAATCGGTTCAGTGTCATTGCCCTTGAATTTAGCACTAGCGGGGTGACATTCCGAGTAGATTGCCGATATTCCTATTTGCTATATCCTATTTCAATAAATATGTTATATTTACAGAATGCAATAGAACAACGTAGGCAGAGCTAAGAGTTTCACCACAACAGCGCAAAATGTCTGGTACGAAACTGCTTTTATTTTTTCTCTCACGGATGTCGGATGATCTGGGCCAATAGCTGAAGTCTATTTTTATAGCGGACACTCCGGTGTCATTTCATTGTTCAAATTGTCTATTTTCTCTCTATTTGATATGAATACGACATGGCCTACTAAGCTACTCTTTCAGTTTAATGCATGCTAGATTTCATGATCAAACAATAAATGAATCTAATGGAGTTCTAGGCTCTCAGAAAGTTTAGAGTTGTTTTTGAATAACTTAAAACATGGTAGACCTAAGGTAATAATGAGAGATAAGATAAAACAAAATATTCTCACAGCTTTATTTTGAATAATCAATATTTCAGGCCACAAAAGTGAAATTGAGAAAACAAGATCGAAAAATCGAATGAGAAGTAAAAATAAAACTTAGGCTACAACTGAGCAGATCTTATGAAAGAAACAATGCTATAGTTGGACTAGGCCTGTTTTCATATTGTTCTAGCAATGTGCAACCTACCAACATATAGCCTAGGCCCAAGAGAGGAAGATGAGGCAAAAATGCTAATCAGTTCATAATTATCCAGTTCTGAGGACAGAAGAGTTGCTTGCTCTGCAGCCCATGATGATTTATAACCCATCACACAACGTACAGCCAGCGAGGCTCTTGACTGTGTGTCACTCAGCTCTACCAGAGTGGAATAGTCTACTAGAATGACTCCACTAAATAACTTTTGTCAAGGTCATGATTCCTCTCGTCCCTCCAGTAGCATGTGAGCTTACGCTAGCGGTCTTTTTAAACTGTATTTTTATTTATGTATTATTTTTTGGGGGGGGTGGCCGTTAGGGGGTGATAACATTGTCTATCGGTCGATTTTATATGTACAGAATCACGATAGGACAAAATGTGATATCGAGTAACACTATTTAGCACTGAGCATCAATGAAACCAGGAGTTGGTCACCAGATTCCATGGCAATAGCCTCATCATATTTAGTGGACTTAAGAGACTGGAAGCACAAGTAAGCTTTTTCTCATTACTATCGTAAAGCTGGAGTAGTTCAATCACTAGACTAAAGTGTTGTTGGAATACTGGGACGAGAGTAGGATACATTCACTGAAAGAACAGTGTATCTAGAAACAAACACAAACTGACAATTTCTATCATAGATAGAGTTCTTAGTTTCTTACCCAGTTTAGCCCCCTTTTTCAGCAGGGTCACCACTACCGACGTGTTCCGACACCCTATCGCCCGGTCCAACGGCCTCATGCCACTGTAGTCTACATGCTCTATCACCGCTCCTTTCTCCACCAGGTAATGGACCTTCACAACAGGAGCAACACAGTCAAACACACACTCTTAACTCCCCTACAGTCAGAACAAACACTCTTAACTCTCGTATAGATCGGTGGTAATTTGTGTCCCATAAGGAGACACAGAGCACTTGTGTTGGGCCTAACTAAGGGGCAGGCCTAGTGAGACAGATTTAGACTGAGCTTAATGTCTGTCTGTCTGTCTGTCTTGTCTGTCTTCCTGTCCGTCCGTCCGCTTGCCCGCCCGTCCGTCTGCCTGTCTGTCAGTCTCACTGTCTGTCGATTTATCTCTCTACTCACGATCTCCGCGTCTCCGTAGAAGGCGGCCAGGTCCAGCGGAGTCCGTCCATTCTTGTCCATGTGGTCTATGACCGCACCCTTCTCCACCAGAAACTGCACAACGTTTTTATGTCCTTTCAAACATGCCCAGCTCATGGGCGTTAACCCTTCCTTGTCCATCGACGTCAACGACGCACCTAGGGAAGAATAAATTAAGTATTCAACATCAGATTTATCAAAACCACAGCATATGACCTTCACTCAACAAACCATTCAATATAAAAATGGGTGTGAAATGTGGCTATTGATATTTTGATCTTTTTTAATGTGGATTTCATCTGACTTTAGAGAAAGAGCAGACTGGTTTGCATTGTGATGGCTGACATGGTGTGTGTCCCAAATGGCACCCTATTTCCTATATAGTGCGCTACTTTTGAGACTGGTAAAAGTAGTGCACTATAAAGGGAATAGGGTGCCATTTGGGTCACAGTTTTATCTAGCGTAGCATCGTGGTAGCTCACCCTTTGACAGAAGAAAGTCGGCAGTGCTCAGGTGGCCCTCGCACGCCGCCACCATAAGTAGTGTCCGTCCCTGTTTGTCACTGATGTTCACGTCAGCACCATGCTGCTGCAGCAGCAGCTCTGCAATCTAATCCGCGCCCACACGCGCACAAACAGACTTAAACTCTACTTCCTCAGGGTTAATCATCATGGTTCCTTTGAAGTGTAATTGTAGTTTGAGGCAATATGATCGTGTGTGTCTCACCTGCCAGTGTCCTTGTCTGACAGCACAGAAGAGAGGGGAGACCCCCCTGCGGTTGACCTGCTGCACCACGGCCCCCTGCTCCAGCAGGAAGCCACACACGTCCATCTTGCCCCGGCCCGCCGCCGCCGTCAGAGCTGAGGAGACCAGAGGAAAGGGGTCAGGACTAGACCCGGGTCAGCTAGGGTACTTACTGTACCAATGGTGAGACCACACACATACACAGGGCAGGGCAGGGTCTGGCTCGCTTGAGACAGGGCTTGCTCCCTCTAGCCCACATTTAAATTGAAAATATACAGCATTTAGTTGTCCATCCACTGAGTGCCAATAATTGGACTAAAACACAATTCAGTATTATTTCCTTCTTGACAATATAACATAATTCAAGAGGAAAAACACAAGTGTCTGAATGTTTAATTCGAGGCTGACAAAGCTAACCTGTAATAAACAATACTGTCTGATTGTATTGTTGATTGCAAATCCATGTGAAATCTTATCTCTTTGAATCTTGTGGTGTGCCTGTCATTACTTTACATTACAAAAATAAACAGTAATACAGGAACTGTAGTCAGGAAGTTTGGCCGTTCACCCAGAAACAGTCCCAATGTTACACGAACACACGCACATTATGTATATAGGCCTGACATTAATGCAAATACCAGAATCTCGTTAACTTAATAACGTTGCTCTAAACTGTCTAGTAGTGTGCCAAGAGAGAAAGCTTTGAAACTTGAGTAGTGATATCATCTAATGCCTGCAGAATAGCGGGTCCAAAACAGGGAAAAATACCATTCGTTTTCCGACAGGTTAATTAGTACATCTTTGCCATTTCTGTTTTCATTCAAGTTACAGAATATGTAAAGGTTCTTTAAAGACAGATTCAAGTATCTTCAAACTAACATACTAAGATGCAGTGAAAAGAATACAACAGTCCATGTGTTTCTCATCTCCTGATTAGCACACTTGAGCCATAGCAGTAGTCCCACATTTACAGCCCACATTCAGTGGATGCTACACTTTACTATGGGCTGTGGTATATTTAAGCAATATGGCCCGAGGGGGTGTGGTATATGGCCAAAATACCACGGCTAAGGGCTGTTCTTAGGCACGACGCAACGCAGAGGCCATATATAACAAACCCCCGAGGTGCCTTATAGCTATTATAAACTGTTTACCAATGTAATTAGAGCAGTAAAAATAACAGTTTTGTCATACCCGTGTTCTGATATACCACGGCTGTTAGCCAATCAGCATTCAGAGCTCGAACCACCCAGTTTATAATCAGATTCAAGTCTTGGATGAATGTTGGTATCCAAACAATAAATCCACACAGAGAGAGACTGGTGGTGCATTCGGATTCACCTCAGGAAAATTAAAGACCCAGATTAAAGACCCAGAGCCCCAGTCTCAGGCTGAGGGACATCATCCATCTGGATGGGAGTGTGAGCAGAGGGCCGTTATGTCTCAGCCAACCACAACCTCCATCTGCTCCACTAGCATATCTCCTCAGAGCAGAGAGACTCTGTGTGCATCCCAAATAGCACCCTATTCTCTATGTAGTACACTACTTTTGACCAGGGCCCATAGGGAATAGGGTGCCATTTGGGACACATCCTTTGGAACTACAGCAGACTGATATTATTGTTATTATGCGCTCTTTCAGGGATGCATCCGTTTTGAGACGTGATCCACCATTTTAGACCTGACTTTGATAGAATCCTATGTGCATCTATTAGTCGAACATTAAGGAATACCCAATGAAAAGCTAGGTCTGCATACTACTTTCAAACCGTACAGGAGACCCCAGTGGCATCCCTCTCTGATCGTCTAAGGCCAATTCAATGCATTTGATCTTCTCTCTGATCTCACAAACGTTTCTCTTTTCTGTGCCCATTCCCTCTCTATCTCTCTGTCTCTCTCCTTCCATCCTTCCTACCCTCCTTCATACAGAGCCAGGCAGATTGATATCTTAGTCATGTTCTGTAATAAGCCACTCAACTTTATCTTTCCTCCTAATCTGCCTCTCTCGCCTGTCTGGCCCACTAAGACTGCTGTCCTGAGGGGTGGACTGTAAATCACTGACTGATGAACAGACCAAATACACAGACAGACAGGTCCTCTTCCTGACCAAACTATCCCAAAGGCTGAAAGACCATGAGCCAAATGGCAGCCTATTCCCAATATAGTGCACTACTTTTGACCAGAAGAACCCTATAAGCCCTGGTCAAAAGTAGTGCACAGTGTCCCGCGTCAGTTTGTAAACATGCACTAGTCGCTCAAATGTAGCTGATTTTGCCGTTTTAGAAGGAGACCATTGCTGGGCTAACAAACTGGAGTAGCAGGGTCCCAGCTGTATCTGTCAGTCAAGGACACCTCAGCAACATACAGTATCTATCACATGAAGACCTACTTCCTGACTGTGGAATCATGGGAGTTGTGGTCTGTTTCTATGTAGGTCTAAGTCATTACAAGTTCACTCCACTAGCAGAGAAACTACTCTCTGACATGTCATCCCGGTGTACGTCCTCCCACCTGGGACTGGCATCCTTGGCCGTGGTGTCTGCACGCTTGTCTACATACTCCATAAGAGAAACCGCTCTCTCTCACCCCCCTCGTGTAGGGATGAATGACTGATGGGCGAGCGCCGCACGCAACAACCCACTGCCGTGTAAATAATTAAACACAACCAAACACTTAGAACACAACCAACTAAACACCACATGTATTAAACACCGCCTATAAACGGGGGTGATTTGATCATTTAAAAAGATTCTTACAGGCATAATTACAGTGGATAAAAAAACTATATACGAGGCTACAGCCAATGGTGTAACTGAATATTTCATGATAATGAGAAGTTGATTTCATCGTTTTATTAAGTAATGTAGAAAATGTCAGGGCCACCGTTTGACTTGGCCACTGCATTACTCATTTGTGGTGTGTGTGATATATAATATACACAAACCTCTTTTACAGAGGTAAAACAACTTCCATTTGTCATTTTATACAGAAACCATATAACCTCACAATGGCTCTTCTATTGTAACTTGAGGTATATGCTACGTGATCACAAAGATTATACCGCACTGTGTCTATTTGTCTTTCCCCTAATCTTTTCCACTGCTGCTGACTTATTCACATATATTCAACAAAGAAGACACCATCATTGGGAGTTAAATTACCTTTTCTCCTTCCCAGAGGTAAAACTCTGTCATTCTGAGGAGGGATTTTACATGATAGTGCCAACACAGAGCCGTAATCCAATCTCTCACTATCCAAACAAAGTGCAGTGGGCCTATTTGCATAAAGATGTTATTTCTTTCACACTTTGCATTTCAAATATGAAATTATATTTCTCTGACAGGTCGTTAAGTGAAGGAATTCGTTCAGAGCTGCAGCGATGAATGTCAATTTTCGGGAGGGTATTTCACCCGGGGTATTTGTGTCTCACTCAGTTTTCTCCCTCTGTATATCTCCATACAGGCCTCTGGATTAGGTTTATAAATCCTCAAACAGAATTAATATAAAAGACTTCAGGCTGTGATATTCACTTGCAGTATTTCTATGACCGAACCAGTTCTGCTGCCTATGCTGTGTCCACAACATTTAAGTGTAGATGTTATTTTCTATATAGCCCTGTGATGGCTCTCCATTGAATTACAACCCAATCATACCCGTAAAGAGGCATTGAATACAGCCATTTAAGTGGAGCTCCCAAGGGGTCAGGAAGAGTGCAGAGAAGCGTAACCTCTTTGTTTGCTAAAATACATATTTTCAACGAGTTTAAACCACCACAGCGCCCAAAATAATTCACATTTGCCTATCTTCTCAAATACAAAGTGTTGCTTTGAATGAGCCTAGTGCCAGGTGGGTGCAATTATCTTTCAAAACACGTTAATTTGCGGAGTTGGGTGTTGAAGCGGGTCTCCTTGTTTTAGGTCGCTGGAGTTGTGCCCGGCGTCATGGGGCCACCTGTGACCTGCATTAGCCTGTAATAGATGGGAGTTAGAAGGTGGGACGTGGCTATGATTTAGCATCCAGGTAAATACATAGAGCTCAGAGGTAAATGTTGGATCACTGTCAGCTACAGCAGGTGGCACATACTGGATGACTTTGAGAATGAAGACAAGCATGACTACTGATTATTCACAGTAATGATCATGTCTACAGGGCCACCAGCCAAGGCCTGGGTGTAAATCCGCTCTGTTTAAAGCATGCCATACACACCTGCCTACCACTTATAATAAATTAGTATTTTGTCCTATACCTCTTGCACTACTGTCTAAACAAGTAAAAAGAAAGTATCCTTCTCTAAGTAAGGAACAAAGTAGGTGGTGGGGGTGTGAACAGAAATGTTGTTATGCAGCAGTGTGATGATGTAACAAGGTGCAAAACATGAAGCAGCACTTTATGATAAAAAAAAAGAAAAGGTTTCTGGCCCAATCTAAAATAACATTGGCACATTCCTCAGCCATACAAACACGCGGCCCTAAGATGGAAAGCAGCCGTTTCCAGAGAAGAAGGCCCATTTCGAAAGGGGATATCTTTGTCCCTAGAATGTACAGTGGCTTGCGAAAGTATTCACCCCACTTGGCATATTTCCTATTTTGTTGCCTTACAACCTGGAATTAAACTGGATTTTTTGGGGGGTTTGTATCATTTGATTTACACAACATGCCTACCACTTTGAAGATGCAAAATATTTTTTATTGTGAAACAAACAAGAAATAAGACAAAAAAACAGAAAACTTGAGCGTGCATTACTATTCACCCCCCCAAAGTCAATACTTTGTAAAGCCACCTTTTGCAGCAATTACAGCTGCAAGTCTCTTGGGGTATGTCTCTATAAGCTTGGCACATCTAGCCACTGGGATTTCTGCCCATTCTTCAAGGCAAAACTGCCCCAGCTCCTTCAAGTTGGATGAGTTCCGCTGGTGTACAGCAATCTTTAAGTCATACCACAGATTCTCAATTGGATTGAGGTCTGGGCTTCGACTAGGCCATTCCAAGGCATTTAAATGTTCCCCATAAACCACTCAAGTGTTGATTTAGCAGTATGCTTAGGGTCATTGTCCTGCTGGAAGGTGAACCTCCGTCCCGGTCTCAAATCTCTGGAAGACTGAAACAGGTTTCCCTCAAGAATTTCCCTGTATTTAGCACCATCCATCATTCCTTCAATACTGACCAGTTTCCCAGTCCCTGCCGATGAAAAACATCCCCACAGCATGATGCTGCCACCACCATGCTTCACTGTGGGGATGGTGTTCTCGGGGTGATGAGAGGTGTTGGGTTTGCGCCAGACATAGCGTTTTCCTTGATGGCCAAAAAGCTAAATTCTAGTCTCATCTGACCAGAGTACCTTCTTCCATATGTTTGGGGAGTCTCCCACATGCCTTTTGGCGAACACCAAACGTGTTTGCTTATTTTTTTCTTTAAGCAATGGCTTTTTCTGGCCACTCTTCCGTAAAGCCCAGCTCTGTGGAGTGTATGGCTTAAAGTGGTCCTATGGATAGATACTCCAATCTCCGCTGTGGAGCTTTGCAGCTCCTTCAGGGTTATCTTTGGTCTCTTTGTTGCCTCTCTGATTAATGCCCTCCTTGCCTGGTCCGTGAGTTTTGGTGAATGGCCCTCTCTTGGCAGGTTTGTTGTGGTGCCATATTATTTCAATTTCTTAATAATGGATTTAATGGTGCTCCGTGGGATGTTCAAAGTTTCGGATATTTTTTTATAACCCAACCCTGATCTGTACTTCTCCACAAATTTGTCCCTGACCTGTTTGGAGAGCTCCTTGGTCTTCATGGTGCCGCTTGCTTGGTGGTGCCCCTTGCTTAGTGGTGTTGCAGAATCTGAGGCCTTTCAGAACAGTTGTATATATACTGAGATCATGTGACAGATCATGTGACACTTAGATTGCCAAGGGGGATGAATACCTTTGCAAGGCACTGTAATAAGCTCCAAAGCTCTTAAGCTCTTTTTTGCCAGGAAATGTATTTCGCAGAAGCAGCACCAGTTAGCAGCAGTAGCACTGAGAAGACATCATCTGTTTCCAAAATGGCACCCTATTCCCTATGTAGTGCACTACTTTTGACAAGGGCCCATTGGGCTCTGGTCAAAAGTATTGCACTATAGGGAATAGCGTGCCATTTGGGATGCAGAGCCTCTCTCTCCTAGTCCTAATGGGCTGACCTACATCTCAGAGCCATTTGTTACTGCTAGGCTGGCTGCCTACACCATACTACTGAGGCCACAGAGAGACTATTGTTCACATTCTCTCTCACCATTAGACTGTGTGCTCTAAAAAAACATTCTCGCTCAACATTAGATTGTGTGCTCTAAAAAAACATTCTCTCTCACCATTAGACTGTGTGCTAAAAATAAACACACATCATTAAATGAGCTGCCCGAATGATGAGGGGTTGGGAACTTCTGGACCATTTGAGGATTTCTGAGCAACAGTTGGTCACCATGATCATATAAAATGGGTCTCTTTCGTGTTGGGCCTTACAAGTGAAGTTCTGCTACTTGGAACACTTGACACTCACAGATCCCGCTCTGTGCTGTTGTACTCTCATCTTTAACGGACTACCTCAGAGAAGAGAATCTGTGGTGTCAGTCTCTGTCTCTCTTTATCTCCAGTGTGCAGCTTTCCACAAGAGGCCATGATGATAACAAAAACCACAAGAAGAATTTCTAAAAAGCTGTATTGCTGTAGCCTGCGTTCCAAATGGCACCCTATTCCCTATGGACTCTGGTGAAAAGTAGTGCCCTATTAAGGGAATAGGGTGCCATTTGGGACACAATATTCTAACGATGTGTGTTTACTCATTCAGTACACAGAAATGCTGCACCAACATGAATGGTGATGGTACTGGTAAGTTGTAATGTTTATCAGCATGAGGGTACTGTGACGGTGGCAAATGTTTCAAACCCATCCCAGATCTCAGACCATTTTAATACTTCCATACCTAGGGGCCTCGTCTTTATTTTATATCAAAACACAGACATTTGATTTATTCAGTGCTTATATGACAACAGACCCCTGCTTATAGTCTCTGTCCCAAATGGCACTCTATTCCCTATATAGTGCACTACTTTTGACCAGGGCCCATGGTCAAAAGTAGTGTGTTATGTATGGAATGGGGTGCTATGGGCCCTGGTAAAAAGTACTGCACTATATAGGGAATTAGGGTGCCATTTGGGACATAGCCTTAGACTTTTGTTCCCTGTTCCACTTGGGTTCCTGCACAATTTCCAGGATCAATCTTAAATTGCTTTGACCTGCAGCCACCCCCTGCCAGTGCCAGCTCCACTTCTCCTGCTTCTGCTTTTTGTCTCTCAGCTGGTGTTTTTTTTTTTTATTGGTCCCAACTTTTCTGCCTCCTCCAAAAGAGGTCCAGCATATACAATCAGCTGGCCATTAAATAGGAAATTTGGGACGTGTACATCTATTTGTGGACTTTTTAATTATTCCGAAAGTATTCACAGCCCTAGATTTTTTTCCACATTTTGTTGTGTTACAAAGTAATTTTTTGGTCTGTAATGTCAAAGTGGAAGAAAAATCTACTTTTTATTTTTATTAATGGAAAATAAAACACAAATATATTTTGATTAGATAAGTATTCAACTCCCTCAGTCAATACATGTTAGAATCACCGTTGGCAGCGATTACAGATGTGAGTCTTTCGGGGTAAGTCTCTAAGAGCTTTGCAAACCTGGATTGTACAATATTTGCCCACTATTCTTTTTTAAATTATTCAAGCTCTGTTAAGTTGATTGTTGATCACATGTTTTCACTTTGTCATTATGGGGTATTGTGTGTAGATGAGGAAAAAAATCTGTGTAAAAAAATGTAACACAACAAAATGTGGAATAAGTCAAGGGGTATGAAAACTTTCTGAAGGCACTATAGGTTATTGTCCTGCTGAAAGGGGGATTTGTCTCCTAGTGTCTGTTGGAAAGCAGACTGAACCAGGTTTTCCTCTATGACTTTGCCTATGCTTAGCTGGATTCCGTTTATTTTTATCCTAAAACACTCCCTAGTCCTTGCCGATGACAAGCATACCCATAACATGATACAGCCACCACCATGCTTGAAAATACTGTTTGAAGAGTGGTACTCAGTGATGTGTTGTGTTGGATTTGCCCCAAAGATGCTTTGTATTCAGGAAAAAAAACTTATTTGCCACATGTTTTGCAGTATTACTTTAGTGCCTTATTGCAAACGGGATGCATGTTTTGGAATATTTTTTATTCTGTACAGGCTTCCTCCTTTTCACTCTGTCATTTAGGTTAGTATTGTGGAGTAACTACAATGTTGTTGATCCATCCTCAGTTTTCTCCTATTACAACCATTAAACTCTGTAACTGATTTAAAGTCACCATTGGCCTCCATCAACTGTATCTTTGTAGTGTTTGGGTGTATTGATACACCATCCAAAGTGTAATTATTAACTTCACCATGCTCAAAGGGATACACATTTTTTTACCAATAGGTGACCTTCTTTGCGAGGCATTGGAAAACCTCTCTGGTCTTTGTGGTTGAATCTGTGCTTGAAATTCACTGCTCAACTGAGGGACCTTACATATAATTGTATGTGTGGGGTACAGAGATGGGGTTAGTCATTTAAAAATCATGTTAAAGACTATTATTGCCCACAGTTAGTCCATGCAACTTATTATCTGACCTGTTAAGCCAATTGTTTATCCTGAAGTTATTTAGGTTTGCCATAACAACGGGGTTGACTACTTATTGACTCAAGACATTTCAGATTTAATTTTGTATTAATTTGTACAAATTACTAAAAACATAATTCCACTTTGACATTATGGGGTATTGTGTGTAGGCCAGTGTCACAAAATCTAAATGTAATTCATTTGAAATTCAGGCTGTAATAACAAAATGTGGAAAAAGGGGTGTCAATACTTTCTGAAGGCACTGTACTGTAGCTATTGATTCTTGAAGAATATAACTTATAAATCACTTGTTGCCCCTCTAAGACCTAAGACTTCGACCTTTCCCGACATCTGCAGTATTGCCACTGCAACTTTTGTCAAACAAAAATAACGTAATCCTCCTCTGCAGTGCTTAAATGTCAATGATTCATTGAAGATCTTTAACAGAAACTAGAGCTCTGGCTTGACTTCTACTAAAAGGAATATATGAGCTGGTGTGTTCTAATGACAGAGAAGAAAAACAGGACAAATGGCTTGGCATGACCTAAATGGACAATGTACTGCACCGATGACTCAGCGCTTAGACTTGACTGCTGGGAGCGATGCCTGTAATTCTGCTCTAAAGTAGAAAATCACTCAGTTAGCACTACCGATACAGGATAGCCTGATGGCTCTCCATCCAGATAAAAGCCCAAATGAACAAAGCAGGGATGCTTTTAATGGAAGGGGACAGGGAAAATTGGACAGGCTTTAAAAGTAAAAATGACCACATATTTGTGTAAATGTGAACCACTACATCAGGGATTATCAACTAGATTCAGCCACGGGCCA
Organism: Coregonus clupeaformis; assembly: GCF_020615455.1. Classification (NCBI taxonomy): domain Eukaryota; kingdom Metazoa; phylum Chordata; class Actinopteri; order Salmoniformes; family Salmonidae; genus Coregonus; species Coregonus clupeaformis. The sequence continues at coordinate 18,835,173 of NC_059195.1, forward strand.
ATTTCTTCTTGAGCGGATTCAGGGGGCCGGAACATAATTACAAATTATTTACAAATTGACAGCAAGAAGCTGTCTAATAGAGAGATATAATACTTGACTAAAACAATCATTACAAATCTTACATTTGTATTCGATCACATATATCTCTCTATTATGCGTGAGAATACTTTTTAAAAAACTAAACAATTAGTTAGTATTAGTTGGGCCGCCAGTTGGAGAGCCCTGCACTACATAATGCAGAAATAAAGTGTTATGCTGCTGGAAAGGGATAGAATACAAAATACTCGACAAAGACATCATTTCAGCAGTAATGTTCCACACTGATATTCCACCAGGTGATAACACAAAGGGAGCAGTATAATGGAAGAAAAATATAGAGAAAACATACCTGTTTCTCCCCACAGAGTGTCATGGACATCAATTTGCACGGCATGCTCGTTATTCAACACCAACAAGCCTCTGACAACCTGTCGATTGAGAATGTTTTATTAGAATCCAAACATCAAATAAAGCCTTGAGTTAGCTCTACGGCGCGCTGATTACATTACAGAAAAACCGGAGCGATGAAACAACTTCAGCAGGTCGATAAAAAGCTGCCCGAGCAAATGATGCTTCTCTGGCGCATGATAAATGAATCCCTGTGGACTAGAGTGCTGATGCCTGGACTATAGTGGCTGTATAGTGTCTATAGTAGATATTCGTCCGTGTTGTGCAGTACAGGTTCAGTGTTAACTAGCCCCTTTGTCTGTGCTCTCCTTTACTCTCCTCTCTCACTGGGCCCTCTGTGGAGGTGGAGGTCGATAGCTCACTCCGACCCATTTCTGTAATACTGCCGACCCACAGCCCCAGCCCTAGTGTATAGGCCTAACGGTATCGCAGCCCTCTTAATGAGGAGCAGGCCAGAATAAACCAAAGCCCACTATGCTTCTCTTCTGGGCAGCCAGCTGCAGACATACTGTGGGATCAATACTCCTACAGCATGTCTCATCAGTGAAAACAAGAAGCATCAGTGATGGCAGCATCAGTGATTCTCTGTGGAGTGTCTTCTGTTTCCAAACTAAAGAGGTGAAGTTGTGTTGTGGCACTGTGTGGGATAACTTTCCTGATTATAGTAAGGTACTAAGGACTTGTGTGTGTGTGTGTACAGTACAGTACAGTACAGTGGGTGGTTGCGTCCCAAATGGCACCCTATTCCCTACATAGTGCACTACTTTTGACAACAATAGTGCACTATTTAGAGAATAGGATGCCATCTGGGATTTTACCGGTGTCTCCTGACTGACCTGCGTGTGTCCCATGCTGGAGGCAGCGATGAGAGCCTGCTGGAGGGCCTTGTTCTTTAGGCTGCAGTTCTGCTGCTGGCCCTCGGGGGTCCACTCCAGCTCCAGGAGGTAGTGGATGATGTCAGGGTGGCACCTCAGAGCAGCATGGACCAGAGCACACTGACCGCTCTTGTCCACATGGTCAACCTAGAACACACAACAACAGTGCTTATTTGAACATGTTTTATATGCTGTGACGTTGCTCCTGCTACACTCTACCAGAGTAGCTTTACAATCTAAGTGAGCTCTTATCCAATTTCAAAGCTATGCTCCAAAATATGATCTCAGAGCTAATGCCTCCCCTCTATGATCTAATGTCTCTCCTGGTTCTTATAGATGTATTTGCCCTGATCTAATCATGTGTTGCCAGTCTCTGTCATCTCGCATTCGCTCCTCTTAAAACCCCCTAGAGTCGATGTAATTAGCATAATATAAAAATCTGTCAGTTTAAGCTAGAGATATCTGTTTTTGCGTCTCAAACCACTGCATCTGCCGATGTCGCACTTCTGCATTTGCGGTGAAAGGTGACAGAGCTAGAACAGTGTTTGTCAGACCATGAGACATCCCGACAATCGGTCTTCTCACAAAATCATCTGTAGCGTCCGAACAAACTATTATGATCCCTCTATGGACAGATGAGTCTCACAAACACGATGGTGTTCTCCGTTTTGAGTACATGTTTTGCTCTAGGACGCCCACAGGCTCACAAGACTCGTCTGAAGCTCCCCAGGTACCAGTTATATAGTATATATGTAGACTGTTTAGTGCCAAAATAAGGGGTTAAATACATGTAAAAAAAAAAAAATTATAACATATATCCTGATCTTTCTTATATCTCTCAGATATAGGACAGACACTTCAGAACAAACTTCCTTTAGATTTTTGGGGGGACTATCTGTTCCATGTAGTGAATCTGTTATTCAATGTGTTTGTATGGGCTAATAGCAGTAAGGCCAAATAAAAAATGTCCTTTTTAAAAATATATTACATATATATATATATATATATATATATATATATATATATATATATATATACTAAATGATCCTTGGTATGACCTTCTTAAAACAATTCCATATAGCTTAGTAGACTGTAATCGGTTAGTCTAACGGGTAGTACTACCAACCTTGGCTCCTTTCTTGCAGAGCAGACTGACGAGGCCCAGGTGTCCGGCGGCTGAGGCAAAGCAGAGAGGGCTCATGCCGTTCTCGGACACCACGTCAACGGTGGCCCCGAACTCCAGCAGCAGGCCAGCCATCTCCTGGTGGCCCAAGTGGGACTGGACACACAGCACCGGGCCGTTGTTCAACACCTCTGTCCGGTAGTTCACGTTGGCCCCGCCCAGCATCAGTAGACGACTCACCTGCAAGAGCAGCACACATTAAATAAAAAAGGAATCTTATCTAACCGTGTAAGAAAAACATAAGCACGGAATTCAACTTTTTGGCTTCCCTAAATGTGTAAAAGAAAATAGAACATGGAATTCAGCAAGAGATCATTCAATAAATAAATAAAACCATTTTTTTCCCTTCCTTGCTTGAAACATTAAAACTAATCTCAGAATTGTGATGAGGTAAACAAAGTTGGAGCATGCATGTACTAATTTAGAAATGCATTCAACACAAGAGTACACATTCTTCGTATTCCTCTTCTCCTTGATAAGGAAATGTATAATACATGTTTGATCAGACAGAGCTGTGAGTGGAGCCCAGATAGTGTTAAAACCAGAGGAAATTGAATTTGTTTTATTTACAGGCGGAACCGCACTTGAATAAATTAGCACCAATGATTCCTAGGGGGCCTTGGAGGAAAAGGAACAAGCTCACTCTTTCTGTGGCTGTCTACATGAGTGATGTTACACTCAAACATAATATTTCATTCAGGGAAAAAGTGTAATAAAACGACACTATAAGAGTACTGCTAATGGCAAAGAAAAACATATGATTGTTTTTGCTTGAAGCTAGAATATAATAATTCCCCACTGATAATTAATTGCCTTGTATGCCTTAGGAGGGCTATTTCCTTTCTCCCGTCATAATAGAGTAAGCACAGACACACAGCAGCAAGGCATAATTTAATATCAAAAATAATTTTGCCCGCTCCGCCATTAACATGGCCCTTTTGTTTATTAAATTAGTACTAATCTAAAAGGGCCCTGTAATTACTTAGAATGGCACAGCCTCCTTTTCCCCCGCAGAGAGCAGCATCACAGATAGCAATGGATCAAAGTAATGGCAGAGAGTGCAACAACCGGCATCAATCTATCTGAGCCCAGTGAGAATCTTGGTGAGATTTCCAATGGGCCGTTGTTCATTAGTGGCGAGGCCACACTCATCACCGTAAGTGAGTGTTTCCAGGAACCAGATCAGAATGCCTTATCATAAAGCACACTGGGAGCCATCAATGGAATTAAAAAGCACTCAGGGAGGACATTCGAGGTGAGGAGAGTAGATTACAATAATACCACTGTGCTAATACAAATCACTGGTGGGAAAATGTGATAGAAAAAATTCAGGGAGACCAATGACCATCCACTCAAATGTATTCTGGTACCACACACTCAAGAAAATATGTCAGTGCTGGGTGTCTCCCATCGCTGAAGCAACATCCCGTACCCCAAAAACACATTTACCTATTCCTGAGAAACTTTTCCCATCACCAAAGGCAAATCTATCATCCGGAATGCAACGTGTGAACTATGGTAAAAATAAACGTTTACATCTACATTTCCCAAAGCTCACTCCCTAGTCCCCATACTCTGTAGTAGTTGCCACGCGATCCCAGATGGCAGTGCACCTTTAGGGAGAATTCAGTAAACTCTGGAAAAGTTGGATTAAAAAGTTTATTTTCACACATTGTATAGCCCGTACCGACTGGTAGATTTGCCTTCAGTGATGGGAAAAGTTTATCGTAAATAGGTAAAGAAAAGGGCTGGTGAACATATTTTCGGGCTACGGGATGTCGCCTTCATCGACGGGAGACCGTACAGGAGTGAAGAGGCTAGGGGTTGTTCTAGTGGTAGTGCTGCTGCTCGCGGACCACACATTGCCCCTGGAGGAATGGGTTTAAACCCTGACTGCACCACTTTTCATTCTATGTCCCTCTATCTCTCCATCTCAATAACTTATTCACTGTATCTATCAATAACAAGCACAAAATACCCTGAAAAAACGAATAAATAACTAGCATATCCTATGTCAGTATGTCAAGGCAGTGCTCCAGGTGAGAGTCTAGGGGTCTGGAGGTGGGAGGTAGTCTCACCTTGACGTTGGGGGTGTAGAGGTTCCTCAGAGAGGCCAGGGCTGCAGAGAGGCCGTCAGCGCTGCAGCTGATCCAGAGGGCCTGCAGCACGCTGGACGACACGCCTGTCTTCTTACTCAGACCCTTAGGACAGAGACAGAGAAACCATGCACACACACCAGGTCAATAAACCAGTGATGAATGCAGCCATGCACTCTCAGAGCCTTCTCTCACACCCAGAAGGCTTATCCTCTGATGATACCGTCCATATCTATCTTGATTAATAAATAAACATACATATGCACTCTAAAATTCACAAAAGGAATTGAATTCGAGTAAAGGTGGGATATACACTACCGGTGAAAAGTTTTAGAACACCTACTCATTCAAGGGTTTTTCTTTATTCTTTTCTTTATTCTTTCCTACATTGTATAATAATATCACATATGGAATCATGTAGTAACCAAAAAAGTGTTAAACAAATCTAAATATATTTTATATTTGAGATTCTTCAAATAGCCACCCTTTGCCTTGATGACAGCTTTGCACACTCTAGGCATTCTCTCAACCAGCTTCATGAGGTAGTCACCTGGAATGCATTTCAATTAACAGGTGTGCCTTGTGGAATTTATTTCCTTCTTAATTTCCTTCTCCTGCATTTCAGCCAATCAGTTGTGTTGTGACAAGGTAGGGGTGGTATACAGAAGATAGCCCTATTTGGTAAAAGACCAAGTCCATATTATGGCAAGAACAGCTCAAATAAGCAAAGAGAAACGGCAGTCCAACATTACATTAAGAACTTTGTGTGCAGTCGCAAAAACCATCAAGCGCTATGATGAAACTGGCTCTCATGAGGACCGCCACAGGAATGGAAGACCCATAGTTACCTCTGCTGCAGAGGATAAGTTCATTAGAGTTACCAGCCTCAGAAATTGCAGCCCAAATAAACGAGTTCAAGTAACAGACCCATCTCAACATCAACTGTTCAGAGGAGACTGTGTGAATCAGGCCTTCATGGTCAAATTGCTGCAAAGAAACCACTACTAAAGGACACCAATAAGAAGAAGAGACTTGCTTGGGCCAAGAAACACGGGCAATAGACATTAAACCGGTGGAAATGTGTCATTTGGTCTGTACACTACCGACTCTGACCGGTAGTGTACACTGTAAGCTTCTGGGGCCGTATGCATCAAGAGTCTCAGAGTCGGCGCGCTGATCTAGGATCAGGTCCCCCTGTCCATGTAATCTGATTCACTGTGATCGAAAATACTAAACTGATCCTAGATCAGCACTCCGACTCTGAGACGCTTTGAAAATACTGGCACTACAGTAAGTAGCTAGTCTCTTGTACCTTGAAGATGTGTGCTTTAAGGATATGGTGGCCCAGCTCCATGGTCTGCTGCCGGTTAAGTTTCCCCTCTTGTCGTGACAGCATGAAGGCCATGAGTGCGTGTCCACTCCTGTAGAGGAAACACAAAGACAATTCCCATCTCCTATTTGCTTTACTATCAACTAAAAGTTTGCAAGGTTTTGGAAAAACAATGTCTAGTTGTCTACATGTGGTTATGTCATGGTAGGATGTTCTTAGTTTGTATCAATGTGAGAGATACATTGATACATCCACTTTCGAGTTTGGCCAATTGGGGAGTGACGGCTGCGTTTTTTAATTCACCCAGGTAGTCGGAGACAGATCATTGAGAATTTATATTTCTTGTCTTGCGAGATTGGAGAGTTTGTTGTCATCATGGTGCATTATTCTATCCATTACTCCACTCCGGTCTCTCTGTCGGTCTGATTAAACGCTGTTAAACGCTGTCTCTGCCTGGCCGGGGCCACGAGGAGGACAAGCGATGTGGACTAGAGAATGCAGTCCTTGTGTTGAATCCACTCCCCTTCCTCTCCTCACTGTAGATCTGCTTGCAAGTGTTAATTACCAGAGAACTTCATTAAAAGGCCACGCATGACCGCCATTTCACTTTGATCCTTTTCCATTAATGTGCGCTTTCTCTTTTAAATGGGAAAATAACAAGCTAGCAGCTAGCTAGTGCGGCTAAGAGCTTTCTTCTAGCTCTCTGTGTCTGTCCTTGTGACAGGTCTTCGCTTGCTTTTGTTTTGACAGATTGTGTTGGAGGGGTAGAGACGGTGTAAAGAAGTAGGTCAGTGCAGCTTGGCGGAGGTATGCAGAGGTGAGTCAGGACAGAGAGAAAGTGAGGTCACCCAGGCTGCATCCCAAATGGCACCCTATTCCCTATGTAGTGCACTGATTCTGACCAAGGCCCATAGGGCCTTTATAGGAAATAGGTTTCCATTTGAGACGCATGCCCATACTGATTAGTGTGCATTAAACTCTTTAAAAAAAAGGTGCTCTCTAGAACCTATAAGGGTTCTTCGGCTGTCCCCATAGGAGAACCCTTTGAAGAACCCTTTGGTTCCAGGTTCAATGTAGAATCTTTTACACAGACGGTTCTACATGGAACCCCAAATAGTTCTACCTGGAACCAAAAAGGGTTCTCCTATGGAGACAGCCGAAGAACCCTTTTGGAACCCTTTTTTCTAAGAGTGTACTTTAGTCAATAACGAGGGTATGAAGAGCATAGAATCACAGTCAGGCAGTGCTGCTAAAGTCAGGCAGTCCTGTTTTATAGGGAACACAAGACAACACTGCAGGAAACAATGATAGTTGTTACAGATTGTTGAGTGGCACTTCTTTGCCTGAAAAAGTGTTGGTCCCATGTTTCATGAGCTGAAATAAAAGATCCCAGGAATTTTCCATACGCACAAAAAACGTATTTCTCTCAAATTTTGTGCACAAATGTGTTTACATCCCTGTTAGTCAGCATTTCTCCTTTGCCAAGATAATCCATCCACCTGACAAGTGTGGCATATCAACAGGCTGATTAAAAAGCATGATCATTACACAGGTGCACCTTGTGCTGGGGACAATAAAAGGCCACTCTAAAATGTGCAGTTTTGTCACACAACACAATGCCACAGATGGCTCAAGTTTTGAGGGAGGGTGCAATTGGCATGCTGACTACAGGATTGTCCACCAGAGCTTTTGTGGGGAAAAACTCATTCTGATTGGCTGGGCCTGGCTCCCCAGTGGGTGCCCTCCCAGGCCCACCAATGGCTGCGCCCCTGCCCAGTCATGTGAAATCCATAGATTAGGGCCTAATTTATTTATTTCAATTGTCTGATTTCCTTATATGAACTGTAACTCAGTAAAATCTTTGAAATGGTTGCATTTGTTGATTTTATATTTTTGTTCAGTATAAAATCAAGTAGAACATGCAGCAGATTACTTGTTAATATTTCAGATGGGATGCATACATATTTAAATTCCAGAACCTTTTTCTTCTCCCTTCCCACCAATGTTTGTACTTTCTTCCCTCTTGATTTGCATAAACCACATTTTTTATCCACAATCTTTAATACCAAATCAAGTGCTTGTTTGCAAAGATTTCTCTTTAAATCTACAATAACACGGCATACTGTGTTGATGCTTTAGGGACAGCACAACAAGTTATTGGCGTTATTATTATAGTAGTAATGCTAGCTACTGTATAGTATTCATTTGTTACTAAGCCTACAGCTTACCAACTTCAGAGTATCTCTGTAAAGAGAAAATCATGTCTAAGAGCAAATTCAGTTTCACCACTTGCCAGAGGTGTCTAAACTCCACTGATAGCTATTACACTGAATAGTGTTTATGGAAAAATCCTTGTCAGTAAACATCCAGCCTCAGTGAACTTGAGCAAAATGTCCCTGCACTCACAGTTTCCCTGCACTCACAGTTTCCCTGCACTCACAGTTTCCCTGCACTCACAGTTTCCCTGCACTCACAGTTTCCCTGCACGCACAGTTTCCCTGCACGCACAGCACTGAACGAGCCTTACATTTCCTGGCTTTCAACCCATCAGTCAGATCCCCAGTAAGATAATGTGACAGGGATGTGACCTACGATGTATAGTGACAACCCCTGTGTTTCTGCCAAACAACATCGTCTGCGTCCCAAATGGAACCCTATTCAACTATTTAGTGCGCTATTTTTGACCAGACCACTACTTCCCCTGGCTAGCTTCCTCACCCAGCAGAGCACAGCTTAACAGCAACAGGAAGAAATATAACTTGTCAGCTTCTGTTTCAGAGTTGAGCTGTAAATTCCATCATTTGTTCTGTAGCGAAACGTCGTCCTCTACCCCCTTGGGGATTACACAAGTAGCCTACCCCTGTGTTTCAATCAATGGCAGTATACAAACTAGGGAGCAATAACATATCTGACTGAGTGAAAAGGAGTGGATTGATATAACTCAAAGTTGACGTTGTCTTGAATGTTCGATTTCCTCTTCAAGCGAAGAAACAGACATCATCAGTCTCCCAGGCAGAGATGAGTCACGCACAACTTCTTATTGATGGGAATGTTCTCCCTCTTTAGTGCACAAACCACCCTTCAAAACTGGCTTGAGCTTGTTTGTTCCTCAAACAAAATGGTAGGCTGTCTCCCTCGCTATTTACATTTTAAAAAGCATTTGAAGAGCAGAATACGCAGAGCCAAACAAGGTACACTAATTATGTATTCTCCTTCTGAGTGCTAGCAGAAATGCCAGAGTAAGCCATCCCTAGGCAACCACATATATTTCACTCATGATAGAGAGGGTGTATTTTCCATTTAACACAACTGAATGACTGAAAAGATAAATATCCTAGTGCCCTATAAAATCTGCGTTGCGGAAAACGTGGACGGAATCACGGAATCCAGACATATTTAATGGATTTCAACAATATTAAAAAATGTATTGAATAGGAAATCAACTTAATGTATTGAACTTATTAGAAAATGCATGAATTTGCACAAGTTAATCATAAGACATTAACAAAATGCATCAGTGATTCGTATATTCCAGCAACTTTCTGAAACAGCACAGGAATGCCCCTGTCTATGTGTGTTGTGTACGGTGCGCCGCGTATGTCTAGTCTTCACTTTGTGTAGCTGTTAGCGATAATGCTAATGATAACAGTCTGTTGGTAGATGGAAAGGCTTTCCCAAAAACCTTCTCAATGAAATGTTAACTACAAATTAGCCTATGCCTACCTGGCAGAATGATGTCATGATTATCTGCATCAATCCAGTGGCCATTTCTTTTGCAAACTCTGCAATCACCTGAGCGCTACAGAAACACCAGTCTCTGGCTGGTGGGCACTTGCAAAATGAATTAGATTTTTCCCAGACCTCAAAAGTGGTCTCTTGATGTGGTTTAAGCATTGTTGTGGACTTAAAACATGCAATTTGTTTTTTTTCTATTAAAAATATGTGATTTCGAGAGCAAAGAAACCTGGAAAAACAAAACCGAGAAAACAGAATTTTGGAAAAAACTAAATGGAATCAGGCACAAAATAAAACAGATTTTATAGGGCCCTAATACTATGAATGTATTGCTGATAAAAACTCTACTGTCAGTATTAACCCCCTGACAGAATATGGTAGGCAGGTTTTGAGTGGGTTCCACTGGGTAAGTTTGAGTTTGCCTAACTCACTGATTGAGCTTGAGTTCGCCTAACTAACCTGGGTAAATTTGAGTTAGCCTAACTCACCTGGGGTCACAGAAGAAGTCGGTGCTCTCTCCATCCGCCCTCCACACCAGCCACTCTCTGAAGGACGGGTGGCAAAACATACGCGTCTTGTCCCGACGCTTGATGAGGAAAGAGGACAGCGTCTCCATGCGCTGCTGGAAGTCGCCCCAGGGCAGCTCGCCGCGCACGGCGCCCGCGTTGATGGCATGGAACAGCTGCTCGTCTGTCATGGGGTGCAGCGATGCCAGCGCAACGTTGAGGATGGGCAGCGAGCGCTCGAAAGCCGACTGGGTCATGAACTTCATATTGCATTGGAGCAAGTAGAGCTCGGCCAGCGACACGGGCACCACCTTGTAGCTGGCGCTCTTGATGACCAGGTGGCCCCTCTCGAACAGGTCCAGGGTCAGTTTGAGGTACAGGTAGGAACCCTGGCTGCGGGCGATCAGGTGGCTGCTCACCTTGCCCACGATGACGGGGTCGGCCTTGCCATTGAGGGAGATGTTGTTCATGATGTCCTTGCTGCCGTTGATGCGGTACTGGATGTAGGCGTTGAGGTCCGTGTTGATCTCCTTGTTCTCTGGGAATTCGTCCAGGGAGATCTTGGAGAAGGGGAGGAGGCTGGTGATTTCCTACGGAAGACACAAGCACATGGTCATTAGATTTACTACTGCACTTGAATATTATGTTGTTATATTATAAACTGGGTGGTTCGAGCCCTGAATGCTGATTGGCTGAAAGCCGTGGTATATCAGGCCGTATACCATGGGTATGACAAAACATTAATTTTTACTGCTCTAATTACGTTGGTAACCAGTTTATAATAGCAATAAGGCACCTCTGGGGTTTGTGATATATAGCCAATATACCACGGCTAAGGGCTGTGTCCTAGCACTAAGAACAGCCCTCAGGCCTTATTGCTTAATTATATTATAAATATTTGTTCTACAGTACCATCACCCATACAGAAAATTCTGTGTATAAGTAAATGACAAAGTGGGTAAAACAACTAGATGGTAATTGTACATGAAGTACAATTGGTGGGACTTGCTTTAACACTTTAAACAGTTTTTTGTGGTTGTGGTAGAAGTTTAAAAAGTTATATTTTACTATTTAAAGCAAAGCAGATACAGTAGTAAAATAATTGGTCTGATTACTTTGATAGACTACTATATCAACCATATTACTTTGGATTGTGGGGCAGTTAGATCACAAAAATGTCTGAACTACAGTTGTTGCATGTGAAAACTAAAAGAAGAAATATATAGGACAAAGAGATCTGTCAGAAGATGGGAATAAAACGCAGGATCATGTGGACCAACAGTCTTAGGAAAGCAAAGCAACTCTGAATCATTCATGCTGTGGGTTTCAGATAAATAGATGCACAATTGACTTTTGTAAAATGTTCAATGTAAATTAAGTTTGATTTTAGATGGCTGATGATGTAATGATTAGAAAGTTTTAGGCTGTTATTTGGGGAGAGAAATATGATGGTGCATCTAGTGATGACAGCTCTTTAAAAAAAAATTGTGGTAGTTGAAGAAGTATGTAGACCTAATAGTTTAACTCTTTAGGCTAACAGTGATCACTGAAAAGTACATTTCCTGAAGAAAATGTGGTGTTTGCTAGCATGTTTTAAAGTATGTATGGTTTTGAAATACGTTATAGTAGTGGTAGTATCTGCAGTAGTAATGGTGGTGACTGTTTATAGTTGAAAAAGTAGGTAGATGACAAGTTAGGATAGCTTGAACACATGAAAGATGGTTTGGTGTATCTAGCTTGAACGGTTCAATAGTTACTGTTGGTGAGTTATATTATGCAAATGTGGGCTAATATACAGTGGGGAGAACAAGTATTTGATACACTGCCGATTTTGCAGGTTTTCCTACTTTTATCATAGGTACACTTCAACTGTGAGAGACGGAATCTAAAACAAAAATCCAGAAAATCACATTGTATGATTTTTAAGTAATTCATTTGCATTTTATCCATCCTGTCCAGTCTTCTATTTGGTCCAGTACCCCCCTTACCTATTTTTTTTAGCCATTACACTACACAGCCCTTTTGGATCCCAGCACGGATCCTCCATCCTACTCTTAATATTTCCCTTTAACATACTTAAACCCTTTGTTGAACTTAAAAATAAAATAAAAAATCCAGAAAATCACATTGTATGATTTTTAAGTAATTAATTTGCATTTTATTGCATGACATAAGTATTTGATACATCAGAAAAGCAGAACTTAATATTTGGTACAGAAACCTTTGTTTGCAATTACAGAGATCATACGTTTCCTGTAGGTCTTGACCAGGTTTGCACACACTGCAGCAGGGATTTTGGCCCACTCCTCCATACAGACCTTCTCCAGATCCTTCAGGTTTTGGGGCTGTCGCTGGGCAATACGGACTTTCAGCTCCCTCCAAAGATGTTCTATTGGGTTCAGGTCTGGAGACTGGCTAGGACACTCCAGGACCTTGAGATGCTTCTTACGGAGCCACTCCTTAGTTGCCCTGGCTGTGTGTTTTGGGTCGTTGTCATGCTGGAAGACCCAGCCACGACCCATCTTCAATGCTCTTACTGAGGGAAGGAGGTTGTTGGCCAAGATCTTGCGATCCATGCCCCCATCCATCCTTCCCTCAATACGGTGCAGTCGTCCTGTCCCCTTTGCAGAAAAGCATCCCCAAAGAATGATGTTTCCACCTCCATGCTTCACGGTTGGGATGGTGTTCTTGGGGTTGTACTCATCCTTCTTCTTCCTCCAAACACGGCAAGTGGAGTTTAGACCAAAAAGCTCTATTTTTGTCTCATCAGACCACATGACCTTCTCCCATTCCTCCTCTGGATCATCCAGATGGTCATTGGCAAACTTCAGACGGGCCTGGACATGTGCTGGCTTGAGCAGGGGGACCTTGCGTGCGCTGCAGGATTTTAATCCATGACGGCGTAGTGTGTTACTAATGGTTTTCTTTGAGACTGTGGTCCCAGCTCTCTTCAGGTCATTGACCAGGTCCTGCCGTGTAGTTCTGGGCTGATCCCTCATTTTCTAATAATTGCGCCAACAGTTGTTGCCTTCTCACCAAGCTGCTTGCCTATTGTCCTGTAGCCCATCCCAGCCTTGTGCAGGTCTACAATTTTATCCCTGATGTCCTTACACAGCTCTCTGGTCTTGGCCATTGTGGAGAGGTTGGAGTCTGTTTGATTGAGTGTGTGGACAGGTGTCTTTTATACAGGTAACGAGTTCAAACAGGTGCAGTTAATACAGGTAATGAGTGGAGAACAGGAGGGCTTCTTAAAGAAAAACTAACAGGTCTGTGAGAGCCGGAATTCTTACTGGTTGGTAGGTGATCAAATACTTATGTCATGCAATAAAATGCAAATTAATTACTTAAAAATTATACATTGTGATTTTCTGGATTTTTGTTTTAGATTCTGTCTCTCACAGTTGAAGTGTACCTATGATAAAAATTACAGACCTCTACATGCTTTGTAAGTAGGAAAACCTGCAAAATCGGCAGTGTATCAAATACTTGTTCTCCCCACTGTATATAGTTATAGTCAATACGGTTTTACAGAAAAATACAAAATCAACTATATAATTTACACCTAAGCGTATGCCCAGAATTCTAAATGTATATTCCACAATGTTATCTCTCCTGACCACAGAAACAAGCGCAAAATGAAGAACTAAATGGACAATCTTCTACTCTCCATGAGGGCTGTATCATGTGTGGATCCTCCAGCTCTTCCTATCAGCCCAAGGTCAGTAAGCACAGGGCTAGCTGGAGGACTAAGCTATTGGCAGACACTCGCCGCTGTGTTTGCAAACAAAGGCTTTGTGAACTGGGAGACTGAGAGCTGGAGAGAGTAAGAGATGGGGCCATTGGGGACACTTTTAGCGGGCCCACACTTCAATCTCACTCCTCAGGGTCAGAGAAATCAATCCACCTTAATCCTGCTGCAATCTCCCTGCCTTTCTGGGTAATGCAGCCCAGAGATAACACCTTCTCAGAGAGAGAGAGAGAGAGAGAGAGAGAGAGAGAGGGAGAGACCGAAAGTGAGAGAGAGGGAGAAGAGAGGGAGATAGACAGAGAGAAAGAGAAAGGAGGAAGAAAAGAGACCGAAAACACACTGAATAATACACAGGCTGAACAAGGTGTCTGTGAGCAACACCTCACCAAAGAACATCTCACAGTTATCAGTCTGTAGGGTTAGCCATTGTGAGCGACTTTCCCCCCGAGATCTTGTTTACTCTTGTGTGAGGATGAGGTAACACTCACCTGGCTCTAGTCTCCACTGATCCAACCTACTGCATAAGGAGAGAATGGTTGTATCCAAGGGCCTCCCTAGGGTTGCAAAATTACAGTAACTACCCAGGTTTTCTAGAAAATGTTCAGGTTTTCCAGAAAGGATTCCGGATTTTCCTGCTCATTGCCTTCCACTTCCTGGAATCTTCCAACAGGGATTTCTGGAAAACCTGGGAAAGTTACCAGAATGTTGCATGTTTGAACTGTTTCCTCTGGTTGACTAATCCATCAGCCTTTATACTTTATTTTTTGGGATGATGGATTAATCTATTTTGACATGACATGTAGCCTAATCCCAACTCAACCCAGAAATCCCAATGAACATAAACATGAGAAATCCTCTCTCTGGTCTAGGGGTTCTAACACTCCTTCTCTCCCAATTTAAACTGTTTCACCATGTCAATCACATCCAGCCTACATGGATCTTTCTCACGCTGGCTATACAGACGGGCTATCATCCCGAAAAACTTTCCACATCACAGAATCCCCCACACCATGCGAGGATGAATCAAAACAAAGGGGAAAATGAACTGAATACAAAATGAGGATAACGCCCTACCCCCCTACCCCTTCACACATTCATGGAACCTTGCCAAAAATGTCAATTCTGAAGTCATGAAAAACACACACACACGTTTTTGTACTATCCTTGTGAGGACCAAACAATTTATTCCCATTCAAAATCCTATTTTCACTAACCCCTAACCCTAACCCAAACCCTAAACCTAACCCTAATTCTAACAGTAAGCCTAATTGTAACCCTAACCTTAAACCTAACCCCTAAGCCTAAAATAACCTTTTTCCTTGTGGGGGTTGGCGAAATGTCCCCACTTTTCCTTGTTTTACTATCCTTCCTAGAACTTCTGGTCCCACAAGGATAGGTAAACCAAACACACACACACACACGCACAACCGAACAGCATAGATAGATTAATGAGTGCTGCCTGCTATGCTCCCCTGGCTGCAGTACAGTGTAACTACCCATGCATACTGACAGGTGGCGGTACCCGTGGCCAGAAAGAGCCATAGTGGCTGAGAAAGCATTAATGTCTGGAGCTGGTACAGATAAGGCTGTCAGTCAGGTGCCACATTATCCCAAGGCTCAGACTACAGGCTACATGGACAGCGGCATCTTAAAAGTAGGTCAACGGTAGTATATAGGGAATAGGGTGCCATTTGGGACACAGGCCAGCTCAACTCCTCTCCTCCATTGGTAGACTCAGTGTAAATTTCAGTCAGTGGCTCTTGTCTGCGTGTTCCCTTGTTATGCAGTCGTTTCCCGGGTCACTGTTACAGTGCTACTTCTCCTACTCCCTTTCCAGTACCGGTGTCAATGCACTCGACAGAAATGATACTTTGTAGAGGACAGTGCATGACAAGGATAAAACCCTTCCTAAAGCAGTTTAACTTTTACACTTGTCAGGATCTGCCAGTGTTTGTGTCACTCAGTGAGAGAGGTATCAAATATTGATACCCACACATACCAACGGTGGTTGTAAAAGTATCTTATTCACTTGAAATTCGCAAGTTCTGTCTAAACTGTAAGATGTGCTGAGATGGCACTTGAATTCAGTGAAGCCCCCATGGAGTGCTGTCAATTCAATGAATTCATGAATTATACCGTAGGATTTCAACATGAACACCTCTATGGTGAAATATTTAGATGCTAACAATTAGGCAGAATACATAATATCCCTCTCAAGTAATTTGTACATGACTTGTACAATATTACACCATCTACAGTGGGAGTGGGGTTGCAAAAATCTGGCAACTTTCCCAAAATTCCCAGGTTTTCCAGGAGTCCTGGTAGGAGGATTCCAGATTTCCTATTTATTACCTCCTGATTCCTGGGAATTTTGGGAAAGTTACTGGAATTTTGCAATCTTACTTGTATAGTATTACACCATGTACAGTTGGAGTGTTCCTCACCAGTAGGTTGACTCGGACAGTGACCAGCAGTTTGAGCCAGGAGGGGAACTTAGAGATGATCTTAGTGATGAAGGAGGTGATGGTGTCTCCGTAGTCTGGCTTGTGAAACTCTGCCTCGTTCAGCCCGTCTATCAGGATGATGTGGTCTTCCTCAGGAATCTTCCTCTCTGAAAACAACCAGAGAGGGGTCAACAGGGGTCACGGTGGAAAGAAACAAATAGAAAATTCACAAACCTTAAGGGTCAAGTCGATAAATGCAAACCTTTCAAGTCAAGTCATCATGACATATTGCAGAGAAGTTTAATCTTTTCCATGTTTTATTTTGGCTCATAAAATATAGACAAGCTGCTGCCAGAAACGTGTAAATAAATATAAGAACTGAACGTACAGAGTAAAACATTAGTTGGACACCATACGCTATAGACAATCTTGTACTGCCTTGCTGTGCCTTAAGTCATCTTAAGAAGGTTTTCTCTACTATTCTCCCACATCTCCACAGCAGCTAGCGCAGTAATGAATGAACATAAGTGTGTCGGCAGCCGTATCTACAGTGCAGTGCGCTAAGTGATGTGCTCTACTTCACTGCAATATCATGTAGAACCCTTTCCGAAGAACCATTTTGGAACCCTTTTTTCTAAGAGTGTAAGGAATAGGGTACCATTTGGAATATATACCCTTTTCTGGGGTTCCTCCTCACATTGACGATCAGACACACGCTAAAATATTCACAACAGAAAAATTCCCAGTTGGAATGTCAAAATCAGATTTGCACCAACCAAACCCCCATTAAAACTTTATTCTGTTAAATATACTCCTGGCAATCAGAATCAGACGTTTTTCTTCATTTTTGCAAAGCCTCAAGCCTAGGGCTGGCTAAGTCCTTTCTAATATGGCTGTGCAAAGCTCCGATGCAGGTTTCTCGTTTTGACGGAGTGGACAAATCAACAAGTTTTTCTCCCTTATCAAGCCCAAGCGACCAGGCCAATCAAACAGGCCATTCATTTCAATAAGGAACGGTGGAAGTCATGAGGGGAGGCAGCGGGGGAGGCGGCATGAGAGGGGGACCATCACGGTCCACCCTAACATCACAGGAGAGCTGCTGCATGCCTGTCTGCCCACTCCTCTGCTCTGTGCCCTGCACATTGATTATCATTATTTTCCATCTCCATCATACAAACACTGGGTTTATCTATATTGGCTGTTTAGGCTCCTGTAAAAACATATTGATTCAGTGTAGAGCACTGGGAAAATGGTGGGTCGCGTGTGTGCAGAATGGACCATGATGACCTTGAGATAGTTGTGCGTCTGTCTGTCTGTCTGCCTTGGAGAGATACACTATATATACAAAAGTATGTGGACACCCCTTCAAATGACTGGATTTGGCTATTTCAGCCACACCTGTTGCTGACAGGTGTATAAAATCGAGCACACAGCCATGCAATCTCCATAGACAAACATTGGCAGTAGAATGGCCTTACTGAAGAGCTCAGTGACTTTCAATGTGGCAGTGTCATAGGATGCCACCTTTCCAACAAATTAGTTAGTTACATTTCTGCCCTGCTAGAGCTGCCCTTGTCAACTGTAAGTGCTGTTATTGTGAAGTGGAAACATCTAAGAGCAACAACGGCTCAGCCGTGAAGTGGTAGGCCACACAAGCTCACAGAACGGGACCGCCAAGTGCTGAAGCCTCTGGAAGCAACGTCAGCACAACTGTTCATCGGGAGCTTAATGTAATGGGTTTCCATGGCCGAGCAGCCGCACACAAGCCTAAGATCATCATGCACAATGTCAAGCATCGGCTGGAGTGGTGTAAAGCTCGCCGCCATTGGTCTCTGGAGCAGTGGAAACGTGTTCTCTGGAGTGATGAATCACGCTTCACCATCTGGCAGTCCGACGGACAAATCTGGGTTTGGCGGATGGCAGGAGAATGCTACCTGCCTGAATGCATAGTGCCAACTGTAAAGTTTGGTGGAGGATGAATAATGGTCTGGGGCTGTTTTTCATGGTTCGGGCTAGACCCCTTAGTTCCAGTGAAGGGAAGTCTTAACGCTACAGCATACAATGACATTCTAGACGATTCTGTGCTTCCAACTTTGCGGTAACAGTTTGGGGAAGGCCCTTTCCTGTTTCAGCATTACAATGCCCCCGTGCACAAAGCGAGGTCCATACAGAAAGGGTTTGTCGAGATCGGTGTGGAAGAACTTGGCTGGCCTGCACAGAGCCCTGACCTCAACCCCATCGAACACCTTTGGGATGAATTGGAACCCCGACTATGAGCCAGGCCCAATCGCCAACATCATTGCCCAACCTCACTAATGCTCTTGTGGCTGAATGGATCAAGTCCCCACAGCAATGTTCCAACATCTAGTGGAAAGCCTTCCCAGAAAAGTGGAGGGTGTTATAGCAGCAAAGTGGGTACCAACTCCATATTAATGACCATGATGTTGGAATGAGATGTTCGACGAGCAGGTGTCCACATACTTTTGGTCATGTAGTGTACAAAAGTCACGAGACGCAGGCTTCCTCAGAGACATTGTATTCTTCTACCGTGACGACAATAACAATGTACCGCTAACCATTTAGCGTAAAATCAATTAAAATCAATGCCATGTCAGAGCAAACACAGAGTGGCTACACTAAGCAATTAACAATGTCCCTGCAGACGTTTCTTCCTCAGTAAGGCCAGAGCTTAACCCATTTCAGTTCCTTTGTGGAAGAAATGGAACCCTCATTTATCTTAGCTAGCTGGACGAAGTGAAAAGCACAGTAAACGGTCTCTGGAGTGACCATAGTTAGTTAGCCTGTCTGTGATTTTTTACGAGACCGAAGGTCACCTTGGAATGGTCAGTATATGTCGCTCTCTACACAGTCTAGACTAGATATCTGAGCAAACCTGTGGTTCAATTAGTTAGAATACACTTGCTACAAACCCTGAGCCACTGAAGGCCTAGATTATAACATTGTGAGTCCATTTTGGACCATGAACACCAGTGACAGTGAGACAGTCAGATATGAATGAACCTAGCTTAGCATCGTACCCTTGCGGAGGTCGGCCAGTGGTTCCAGCACGCCCCTGCGGAAGGCTGCCATAGGGTCCTGGACACAGGAGCGCAGACTGAGCGTGCTCTGTAGATGGGGTTCCTTCAGCAGCAGTTCTCTGTAGGCGGCGAGCTGGGGTGCTCTGCACAGCAGGGCGGCGATACTGTGCACAAACTCTGGCACCAGGCAGGTGTAGGTGTTGTCAGCCTGGCAGTAGTGATATGCAACCACCTGGATGGGAGAAAAGAGAGGGAACAATTGTTTAGGAACTTTAGTGGCTTAAAATATATGTGACCCAACACCCTCAGCTGCTGGAGATCAGGAGACAGCTCACCCTCCTCCAGAAGCTCTACGGACTCTACAACAGCGTCATCGACACCTTCAACGGCTACTATGACATCCTCTGGGCCCACATCCAAATAGAGAGGATCAATAACAAACTTCTAGACTTCCAGACGCGGTAAGGAAATCAAACTACAACCCAGACCATGAGAGACATTTACAAAGAAATCATTGATAAATAATCTCATTGAGGATCTACATTTCCAAAAGGAAGTTACTAAATGTTCTTGTTTTACAAAACCATACTACAGTGTCAACTATGAGTAGCTTATATTGTTGTTGGTTTTAGTCTGCAAAAAACTGCAAAGCTGGCTGTGTGACCTCAAAGTCCTTGTAAAGCCAATAGGCTTGTTGACTACAAGGCATTTGATGCAATACAGTAGCTCGGTATAGCGACTAAGCCGTCCCTGACCTCATTCCACTGCTGCCATTATACAATAGGAATTTGGAGGTGAAAATACAGTAGTCTAAATGCTATTTGTTAGTCTGAAACCAAAGCTGGGACTTGAAGGCATGTCCTTGTATTGTGAACTTCAGATGCAACCCTTACGAAAAAAAGATTGCAGTCAGACTGCAGTTTAACTGAAGTATAATGCAGTATTACTGCAGTTAAAGTGCAGTCCAAATGCAGTAGGCTGCAAATACTGTGTCCAAAATAACAGTTTTTTTTTACTACAGTAATTTTGCAGTGTAACTGCAGTTACAGTGCAGTATAACTGCAGTTCAACTGCAGTACACTGCAGATATTCTGCAATTACTTTGTCCAAAATACCACAGTCAACTGCAGTTTCTACACTTTTACTGCAGTTTCAAAACTGCAATCTTTTTTTGTAAGGGAATTGGCTGACTCTAAACCAGACACACATAACCCACTCTAACCCACCTAAGCAGGGGTGTATTCAATAGGGACAAAACGGAAGCCAACGGGCCGAAACGGGGAAGGCCTACTTGAAATGTTGCGAAACATTTTGCTACGCTGTGCACTAATTAATAGGACCCAGGTGTCATTCCCTACTCAGACAGAGGGTTCGATGATCAACAGGCTGAAGCAAAGCTCAACAACCTCAGCTAACCTCCCCAAAACACTGGGCCCTAGGTGGACCTCCAAAAGTAGGATGTGCTGCCTGTGCCTTGTGCTGAACAGGTTCTGCTGTGCTCACGGACACGGACATCTGATTTGGACAGGGGGCGGGGGACATGAGGGGGGCGGTGGGATCCTTGGGATCTGTGGCTCTTTCTCTGTGTCCTAATTACACTCAAACCTGGAGGAGCTGACACACTTTACAAGTACAGCAGGACAGGAGGAGCAGGTGACTGGCTAGTTGCTCCTGCACCTTAACGCACCACACAGCAGCCATACCTCTGCATGGGTCTACTGCAGAAAGGAACTGCAGCCCTGCAGCCTGTCCCCAGGCACAATGACGTAGTTGTCCCCGAGATAATAATATGCCATTTAGCAGACGCTTTTATCCAAAGCGACTTACAGTCATGTGTGCATCCATTTTTACGTATGGGTGGTCCCGGGGATCGAACCCACTACCCTGGCGTTACAAGCGCCATGCTCTACCAATCGAGCTACAGAGGACCACAGACTACAGAGATATCAGAGAAACAGTTGGCCCAAAACAACACCAGTCTCAGAACCGAACGTTCACAATCAGATGAGAAATAGATTCTAAATATGTCCACGAAAATGTCTTGGACCCGACCGTCGAGTAAATCATGCCACTGTGACATCTGAAAATGGTCTCATTTGCAATAGGAGAAATATAACTCTCGCCAAACTATAAATCAAGGATAAGCACTTTAGCTGTAGCAAAGTCGTGCGCTAAAACCCAGGATGATCTCTGTCACTGAGATCCAAATGGCAGAGGAAGTTGGCACACGATTGTAGCCTAGGACGAGGGAAGGAGGACCTTGAGGCGCAGGCCTGGCCCGGCTGCTTCCGTCTTAATTTCCAATTATGTATTATTGCATCGTCTGCTTGACAGATGGCGTTTTTTCCTGTTTGGACAGACTAGGTTACTAGGGAAGGCTTGTCCTACACCTACTCGGGGGGACTTCTTGGCCCAATGCAGCCTTCAGAGAGAGACGGCCGGGCTAACATGATCAATCTACGGAGCCTTCTCGAGTGGTGGAGAATTCTCAGGCCACTTTTTCACTGGGCATAATGATAAACTAGCCGAAGTATGGACCATTGCCAAAGTACTGCTACCAGCTCTGCTGCCAAGACAGCCCACGAAACGAACCTCGAGAGGTGGTCTGAGTTCGGTTCGCTTGAATTCCACGGTCCGGTTCCCTTTATTATGGCAATGTGAACACAAAGCTCCCCAGGTTGGCTTGTCATTATTTCCGCACCACACACCAGCCTACTGCAACACCGTTTCCCCTGCCATAAACCCTCTCATTGGTGCCACAAAAGAGAGAAGATGATTGGATATTGATTAGCGATTGTCAAGGATGCACATAAATTTCAAAATATGTGTTTTAATTTTTAGTTCAGATAATTTTTTGCAATATGTGATCTATAGGCTAAGAGAGCTTCATAAGGTGTTTATTCAATTGTGGGGTTTGAGTAGTGTGAAAAGACAACATATTTGGTAAGATTCAAAGCATAGAGTACAAAATCCATTCTAGCTCTTAAAGGTGCAGATAATTACAGCAGTAATTACAGCCTTATTTAATCTGCAGTTATTCTTCTGCTATTTATTCTATTACCAATATTATTTGCATGTTAATAGTATCTTCTTATTACAATTATTATGTCTAATCTTTTAACTAAATGCAATCTATTAGCTTCCAAAACGTAAGTAGGTACAGTATATCTAGCTGTCCGAAAAACACATTCTGATGGAATGGCTTGTCCTGCACTTTGTAAAGTGAATGTTGGAAAAAGATATTGGTTCCTTTCTAAACATAGCAATGTGAATGTAAAGAGGACCCGGACCACAAAATAGCTGAAGACAACTGGCAAAAGAGTTGAGTCCTCATTTAAAGGCAAGGGCAGTGTGAATACAAAGAGAACTGAGTTCTTTCGCTTTTTTTTTTTTTACCCCAGAGTTAATTTTAAAGAGGACTGAGATCGGTTCTTTTAAAGAGGAGTATATGTGAAAACACTGAGACAATGAAGTCAAACGAGAGGCTACAACAAATAATTTTGGAACAATAAAGAGCTGTATCGGAGAGAGAAACTATCCTTGCTATCGATATAGCATACTGCCGTGAGAGAGACAATGCCGTCAGACACTGGGCGAGCGGTTTTGTGTTCTGAAAACACACAGAGGTAAGCAGATGTCCATTGTTGGGGATGGATTAGAATGAAAGAGAGGAGACAGCAGCTTGCTAATCAGAAACTGTTTTACTGTACAGCTACTCTGAGAGGAAGGATGCAGGAACAGTGAGGTACAATGTCTCACAGATGTGGACCATATTCCACCTTATGCAGGCCACTATTTCATCAAAGAGACATGAACATCTGGTGTTTGCCACGTATTTCTAGGTGATTCTCTGCAGTACAACTGAACGTTTCCAGAGTCATAACTGACTGTCATTCATTTCAAATTCAGGGACACAACCTTCAAGTGTGATTATGCTCATATAAGTGAATCAAGCGATACCGGTGCCTTATTGCAACTGCAAAAGCCTATCAAATACAGTACTTTGCAGATACATAAGTGAGTGCCCTGGATATGAGGGTGACTTTGAAAAGAGGCATCTCCTTTTTATTTAGCCGTGATGACTGAAGATGCAGCGTAGCGCGGCAGTAACTACACAACAGGTAGAGAACCCCTTTGAGAGTTAGCATTGAAAGCAGTTTAGTGCATAACTTGCATGAGGGATTCACAGAGTTGAAATATGTTCAGATGTGCTTCAGTGGCGCGTGGCTCGTAGAGGCTGCCTGGCACATTTACTCCCTATGGCGGTGACTTGCTGTTGTCATCTCACGCTATACTATCCCATGTTAGTGCAGCACTGATCCGATCCATCCAGGGCAGAAGTGGAAGGTCATTATGATGTTGAGGGGTGTTTAAAACACGTGTTGTTGAAATAACTTCACAGTCATGACATGGAGAAAGAAAGCAGGCCCCTCTAAAGCTATTTTCCATAAGACTTCTGAACCCTTCATATGATGTAACAGCACAAGGGACAAGGGTGAATGAAATGCCTTGGAATGTTTTAGTCATGCTTGCTTTCAATAATGTTTCAACTCGAACTGGCTAGCTACTGTCCTTGTTTGTTGTGATTGAATGGCAAAGACACACCCAAGAAACACCCACATCAAACCACAGCCCCAAGACAACTCTCGTTTCCCTTCAGTCATGGCCGCTAGCATTTCTTAATGAGCATTGATGAAAAACAAGGCCAAATTAGGAAGTGCAGTCGCCCTTTAAGTATTTCTAAAAGTCCTACAGTAATGTTTGCAATGGCATGCTAAGATGCAAGATGGATAGTGGCGCAGCTTATTTCTCATATAATATAATAATAATAATATGCCATTTAGCAGACACTTTTATCCAAAGCGACTTACAATCATGTGTGCATACATCTTTACGCATGGGTGGTCACGGGGATCGAACCCACTACCCTGGCATTACAAGTGCCATGCTCTACCAATTGAGCTACAGAAACAACACAGGGAATAAATATGAGGCTATAAAATAATATGCAAAATGACAGATGGATATTTAAAAAGCTGTGGGATGGGGAACTCTGTGTGAAATGGAACAATTAGGTGGTGAATATATAAGCTGTAATCACGCTTTAAACTCAGCAGGGTATCTCAGAGGCAATTTATACCTGAGCATATCCACTTTGTTAGAATACTATGTGTAAATACTATGTGTGGTCCTCTGTAGCTCAGCTGGTAGAGCACGGCGCTTGTAACGCCAAGGTAGTGGGTTTGATCCCCGGGACCACCCATACACAAAAAAATGTATGCACGCATGACTGTAAGTCGCTTTGGATAAAAGCGTCTGCTAAATGGCATATTATTTATTATTATTAAATGGATGGTGACACTGTTAATATTTTAACCGTAAAGGACAGGCTACTTACTGAACTACACACAAATAACAACAAGTTGCCAAGCCATAATATACATACATTATGCTGGAATAAGTAAACCCATAAATAAGACATTCCGCATTGACACTCCCATCAGATTGTAGGAAGCTGCTATCTTCATGTTGTGAACTGTGAGCCACAGCCTTCCGATTTAGGATTTTTTAATTTTTTAAAAATGTTTGTTAATTTCACCTTTATTTAACCAGGTAAGCCAGTTGAGAACAAGTTCTCATTTACAACTGCGACCTGGCCAAGATAAAGCAAAGCAGTGCGATAAAAACAACAACACAGAGTTACATATGGGGTAAAAAAAACATAAAGTCAAAAAATACAACAGAAAATATATATACAGTGTGTGCAAATGTAGCAAGTTATGGAGGTAAGGCAATAAATAGGCTATAGTGCAAAAAATTACAATTAGTATTAACACTGGAA
Organism: Coregonus clupeaformis; assembly: GCF_020615455.1. Taxonomy (NCBI): domain Eukaryota; kingdom Metazoa; phylum Chordata; class Actinopteri; order Salmoniformes; family Salmonidae; genus Coregonus; species Coregonus clupeaformis. Next base: position 18,860,417 of record NC_059195.1, read on the forward strand.
TGCTAGATGTGCAAGAGATGATGTGCAAATAGAGATACTGGGGTGCAAAAGAGCAAAATAAATAACAATATAGGGATGAGGTAGTTGGGTGGGCTGATTTCAGATGGGATGTGTACATGTGCAGTGATCGGTAAGGTGCTCTGACAACTGATGCTTAAAGTGTACCCAACCTGAGGTCTTTCTGACCACACTGCTAACATGTTTCCCTGGCAACACTGAGATTGTGTCCCAAATGGCACCCTATTCCCTTTATAGTGCACCCTATTCCCTTTATAGGGCTATGGTCAAAAGTAGTGTACTATATTGGGAATAGGGTGCCATTTGGGACGTTGCCAGAGACGAGTCCTAGTGGAGTCTGGCCTGACACATAATTTGCCTCTCTCTGTGAATGACAGAAGAGTACCCAGGCAATTACAACATGTTAAGGACACACAATGAGCTTCTCACTCTCTCCCTCTCCATTGTATTGGAACCGCCAAGCTGACAATTGGGACTGAGCGACTTCATGTTGGATATAATGTCCATTTGATGAGGGAGAGTTAAGAGGAATGGTTATTTAACTAAGCCCAGTGCTAGCTGCAAATCAAACAGGACCATGATGTGAGAATTTATTTAACAGGGACTCCGTGATTGTCTTTAATAAACATCCAGGATCCTCAGGGACATTTTTATTATTCACTAGCTTCATATAAAAATAAATGAATGTAAGCAAACATAAATCAACTGAGTGCCGCATGCAGCATTATGTTTTTGGATAAAACCCTCATAAATACTAATGGAAACAGCCTGGATATGAAAGGACGCGAGTCAGAGAGACCCCAACAGCCTCCCTCCCTAAACCTCAGGTGGTGGATGGAGGGATGAAATGAAGGACAGGGGAAGTAGACTGAGAGAGAAGGGAATACTTCATTAGTGAAAGTGAATGGAAGCTCTTGGGATCGTGGACACACATCAAATTCTTGCTATTCTGAGCACAAAGATACACTTCATAGTAACAAAATGTCTTCATTGAACCTGACCGGTGAAATGAGACAATGCTCAAAAGCTGTCATGTTTAATAAACACATTTCCATGCAAACATTAGACCAACTTAAAAATAAGTTCCCTTCTAATCTCAAAGGGTATGTCCCAAATGGCACCTTATTCCCTACATAGCGCTACTTTTCACCAGAACTCTCGCTGTGATTTGGGACACTGGCACAAGTCACAACAACAACATTCCCAATTGTTGGGTTGGGCTATGAGCTGTGATCTGGCCAGGTGAACTTCCAGTACCTTGGTGGCCAGCCGTTTGACGGCCTCCTCCTTGCGTCTCTGGATCTCTGGGGTGCCGGGACAGCTGTTGTTCCTCAGGGTGTTGGTGGCGCTGGGGGGCGGGGTAGGCTGGGGGGGCTGGCTGAGGGGGAGGTCTGTGCTCTGGGTGTCCCCACCACCTGGAAGGAAGAGAGAGAGGGAATCAGGGTCTATCAACAGGAAGAATCACTGTGAAGACTCTACTGCTGGTTCAGGTGCAACCATGGCCATATCCCAAATGGCAACCTATTCCATGTATAGTGCACTACTTTTGACCAGGGGCCATAGGGCTCTCGTAAAAAGTAGTGCACAATATAGGGAATTGGGTGCTATTTGGGACACAACGCATTACTTTTCATTGTTTGACAAATCAATACATTTTTGATTCTCACAATGAGTATTTATTCTCATTCGTACAGAATAACCTTGCGAGAATGTGTGGAAGACTTACGCGTAGCATAAAGTGTTCAGAATTTCAAAACTCGTGATAGCATAGAAATGACATCAATGCAACCAAAGCTGTGCCCTTCTATGTTCAGAAACATACAGTAGTCTAAACCAACAATATTTACTTCCTGTCAGAAGAGTTCCTGAACATTTGATAGAGGAAGATCCTCTGTCACTACTGTACATGTTGATGGATTTAACTGCACATTATATCAGCACATTATAAACTAGGTGGTTCGAGCACTGAATGCTGATTGGCTGAAAGCCGTGGTATATCAGACCGTATACCATGTGTATGACAAAACATTACTTTTTACTGCTCTAATTATGTTGGTAACCAGTTTATAATAATAAGGCACCTCTGGGGTTTGTGGCATATTGCCAATATACCACGGCTAAGGGCTGTATCCAGGCACTCCGCGTTGTGTCTTGCTTAAGAACAGCCCTTAGCCGTGGTATATTGGCCATATACCACACGACCTCGGACCTTATTGCTTAATTATATGAACCCACAGTCCAATCTCCTTATAGAGCACCCAACATGATGGTTCTAACAACATGAATGATGATGTGGAGGATTAGGTCACATTTAGTCCAGGCAGCATGTGACTGTGGATGCATCCCACATGGCACCCTATTCCCTATATAGTGCACTACTTTTGACCAGAGCCCTATGGGGTGTAAATAGGGTGCCATGAGGGATGCATTCCGTGACTGGATGACGAGCCTCAAATCCTATTGTCCTTGCCAACACTACCACTGTATTCTCATGTTAGGGTCACAGGGCCTGAGTCCCAAATGGCACCCTATTCCCTATCTTAGACCAGGGCATATAGGGGTCTATTCAAAAGTTGTGCACTATATAGGGAATAGGGTGCCATTCGAGATGTAACTAGGGGTTACTTCTTACTTTTGGGCGACACGCTGGGGCTGTTGGAGGCAATCTGCCGCATGCGGCCGCCATGACAGCTGAGCGCCACCAGCCGGGAGATGACAGCTGTCTTGCCGAAGCCCACGTTGCCTACAACCACGGCGCCGCGGCTCTCTCCGGCCTCGCCTCCGCCCTTCAGCACGTCCTCCAGCTGCTGGAAGAGCCAATCGCGGCCCACGAACACTGAGTCTGTGGTGATGCTGGGCACCTCGAACAGCAGCGGCTTGAGCATGATGTCCACCGGCTTATAGGGAGCGAAGCGGGCTGGAGGAAACCAAATAAAACAGACAAACATTTACTCCCTGAGGGTTCATAAGAAAATAGTTCATATATAATGCATCGTACATTTACACAGTTGCTGAAAAGCAGCTAGGCAAAAGAGTAAAGAGACAAACATTCGCCTCAGCTCCCAGGTTTCTGGCGTTAAGACAAGCCTTGAAACTGTTTTTGTCACTGATTATAAGGGAACGTCTCCATATGAAACACTGTTTACACCTGCGCTGTTGACCATACATTTTTCATCTATTTCCTCTGAAAGCCAGCGCTCAGCCAAAATGACGCAATATGAAGCAATGTTCAACATTTCTGTGGATTGCGAAACTGACACTCACGCTCAGAATGTGGAGCCCGAGTCCTAGATAATCTGATTCAAATCAATATATTTTTCTCCTGGAATTTCCTCTGAACCGTCTTTGTGTATCTCACTCTCACACTGTTCGCTCTCACACCATTTGAGGAATATAAATATCCCTGGCTTTGACATGTCAGTTAATCAGAACCAGAAAACACTGTCTGTCTGTCTACGGCGGTTGCAGTGTGATAAGTGCTGACTGTCAGCTAGGCGATAAACACCTGCTGCATGCCAAACACTCTTCTCTGGGCTGTTGAGGGGGAGGAGAGAAGATGCCTGGGCTGCAGTCAGTGTCCACTACACAACTAGAGAAACAGAGGGGGCTATTTTTCCTCTGCAGATCTCTCTCTCTCTCTCTCTTTCTTCTTCCTCCTCTCTCTTTATCAGTCTGATCTCTCTCTCTATCATTTCTCTCTCTATCCCTCTCTCAGTCTGAGTTATGTACAGCTAGTTCCATTGACTTGGCCCATTTGTGAGTGATCTTCAACAGGGCAGCTAGCTTCAGCGTTGATTATTTCTCTACCCCACACACACACCTCGGCTGCATGAGAGAGAAACATCAGTACTAGCCGTACTACCTGACCACGGCCAGTTCCCTCTGAGAACAGAGGTTTAGTTGGAGAAGCTACTCAACTGCATTCAAACAGCCATTGGCAATCATGTAGGCGGATGGCAAAGGTTTGCAATTTATTTTCTATTTTTCCATTAGACTGCTTAAAGTGTCTGGAAAGCCAAACACATAATGTTCATAAATGTGGACTGTTGCACAACTTTCTGTCCACGGGGACATTTTACAAAACACTAACAACTCTATCCTGACAGCGGCAGAGAAAACAGAAGAGTTTTTAAAAGAGGGTTACATTTGTGAGCATTTAATGATGTAATATTACATTATTCATGGCGTGATCAAATATTAACTCTGTGGGATTTCAGTCAGCCAAGACTGGGATTTAAATCAAGATAAGATAAAAGAGTAATGTACACGGTGCTAACGGAATAGTTGCTGTTTGAATAGCTGCTCTAAGGATAGGCCTAGTTGTTGAAAGGATATTGTGGGTGTACCATTATGTTGTAGCCATTAGGAAACATATCATATGCTTTTCTGTGTTATATGGAATAGGTTTACATTTTCCCCTATGTTTATTTTATACGTTTGGTTTCCCCTATGGTCTTAGTAGATAGTTACTGTACCCTATTTCCTATATCGTGCACTACAAAGGGCCCTGGTCAAAAGTAGCGAACTATATAGGCAATATGGTGCGATTTGGGATGCAGTCTTGGTGTACAGTTCCCATGCTGTTTAACACTACAATGGATGGAGTAGTAGTTATGAAATCAAAATAAATTTTGACTTGTCACATGCGCCGAATACAACAGGTGTAGACCTTACCGTGAAATGCTTACTTACAAGCCCTTAACCAACAATGCAGTTCAAGAAATAGAGTTAAGAAAATATTTACTAAATAACTAAAGTAAAAAATGTCATACAAAGTAACACAATAAAATAACGAGGCTATATACAGGGGGTACCGGTACTGAGTCAATGTGCGGGAGTACAGGTTAGTCGAGGTAATTTGTACATGTAGGTAGGGGTAAAGTGACTATGCATAGATAATAAACAGCGAGTAGCAGCAATGTAAATAGTCCGGGTGGCCATTTGATTAATTGTTCAACAGTCTATGACTTGGGTGACTGGAGTCTTTGATCATTCTTTGGGCCTTCATGAAGCATACCTTTGGAGTCCTGTGGTGCCCTCCCACCTGTGTTATGCCAGGGCAGCCGAATGGACGTCCGCAGGGGAGTATTACGCTGTTCATCAAGATAGCTCAGGTCTTCCAGCTTGGTGGAACTGGTGGCTGCAGAGAAAGAGAGACAAAACAATGACATAATGTGTGGGACACGAAAAAGACAACAAGATTCACATATCAGCCTTCATGATTGCACATAATCAGACAAATGGCCATGAACAGTTCCCTGATCACAAGCTAAAACCAATCATGAAAAACATGTCACTGGGGAAATCCAGGGCTTGTCCTTAATACGCGGAGAGAGAAAAGAGGAGTAGGACATGTATCAGATGTGAGACACAGATCCTGGCTGACATCTCGATGGCAGGATTTCAGGCCGAGGAAAGGGAACGGGAGTTGGGCCAGAGCAGTGGACCCTGAAATTGACAGTTCCCTGGAGGTGGTGTGGTGTGGGCACTGGGCAGCCAGGTAAAGTACAGCTGACAGGAGAGAAGAGGAGAGGAGCATCCATCCCCTAGAATCCCCCATTCTCCAGCCTGATCCAACCTGACAGCTGAGGAGGATCCAGAGAGAGGAGAGGTCTGTCCCCATTGACACTCCTGTGTGCTGGAGTACAAACAGAGCTACAGTAACAACCCAAACACAACCAGTATACGTCCTAAATGGCACCATATTCCCTGTGTAGTGCACTACCTTTGACCAGGGCCCTGGTCAAAGGTAGTGCACTACATAGGGAGTTGGGACGAAGCCCTAATATGAATGTCAGGAAGGACTGCACACAGCGCCAACAGACACATTTACTAACTAAAGCCAGCCTTACTACAGGGATTACTGCCTGAATACATACAGTAGGCTACAGCAACAACATAACAGAGAGAACTCACAGAGAGCAACCAGACCCACAGAACATGCAGCCTGTAGCCACAGGAGAAGAAACAAAGTCATGAAGGAAGAATGACTACAAACAATACCTGTCATGATCAGAACTAGAAGTGATAACAAACACTAGCAGTTTGCTGTACAGAACTCATCCTCCAACTCTACCTACCATCTGAGCTGGCATCCTCGGTCTACCGACGCACATACAGAGATAGACAACGTGAAACAAGGTCTCCGGTGTTCCTGGCAACAATGAAATCGCCATGGAGACCTGGCTGTCCTCAAGCCCACGACCTGTTTAACCCCTAAAAGTCTATGCCTTGGGGGGTGGGGCCTCTACTAAACTAACATACAGAATAGTTTTAAGATGGTCATACCATGGATCATTTAGCTATTTGATTTAGAATTTTAGAACCTATAGATATCAAAACAATATGTAAAAAATACATACAAAATATAGAATTTGGCCTTTACCGCTATTGCCCATAGAAACGCTTTGAGTAACACATTAATAAATGGCAAAATAGACAAAAATAAATAATAAGGAATAAGGTTTTGAAGTGTCTGTCCTATATCTAGGAGATATAAGAAAGCGCAGGAAATATATGTATTTTTTGGCACAAAACTACTTCCATAATTCCATTAATTTTCTTAACTGTTACTGGGTTACATTGAGACGGGTCCCGTGACACTTGTGGGGGTTGTACAGCAAAACAGAGAACACCATCGTGTCCGTGAGTCTCATCTTTCCATAGAGTGGTCATATTAGTTAGTAGGCCAAACCGTTCGGACGCTACAGACAAAGTAGCTCTGCCACTTTCCACCGCAGATGCAGAAAGCCGACATAGACAGATGCGGTGGATTGAGCCGTAGCCCATCCAAAAATACAGGTATCTCTAGCTTAAACAGACAGATTTTGTTTTTATTATGTTGATTAGATTGACGCACAGGTGCAGTCTGGGATTTGAACAACAACAACAACGCATGCACCCTGCCACTTCTTGGTAAACAGCTAAATGGATGTACCAATTCAAGATTGTCCCTTTAACAGGAAAAATCTAAGCCCTTCTCTCTCACTCTCTACTCCATAAGCGTCAGCTGAGCCGGGAGGACAGACAGGACAGTGAGCGACTCTCCTCCCCAACTTACTCTGAGGAATGTTCTCCTAATTAGGGAGCCAGCTGGTGACAACAGAGCAGGCAAGGCAGCGCACATCAATAGAAACATTTATGTAAAAAAGCCCTCATTGTCAGCGTACCCAACTATCAGCCTGTTGATGTGAATTTCATTTAGGCTACGAAATTAGAATAAATGAGAGCCTAACTCTAATTCAACATGCATGGTGAGAGATCACTTCACACAATGCAGCCAAAATGTTAAACCGCTCGTTGCTCTCGAGTTCAATGCTCCCAACTGCCAACCTGTTAGTGCTGGGCAGTGGGCACCCCTGATATCACCACACCAGAAGCTGAAGTAGCTACTTACAGTAAGTCAGCGGCAGCAAAGACAGAGTGTTGGGCAGGACAGCAGCAGGTATTTAAAAACACTCCTCCTCATTCCCGGCAGGTAGCAGGCAGGCAGGCTGAGAGGCAGGCAGGCAGGGTGGAGGCCCTTTGTGGAAAAGCTCCAGAGAATTATTCTCCCTAGTGGGCTGGACGCTCATCAGCGTACCCAAGTGAATCTTCAACCCCAGCGCTCCCATCCATGTCCAGGCACACTGGCCGCATTCAACTGGTGACTGGGCTTGGCAGTCCACAGGCACCGCTCTCTCTCCTTCTCCCTCTCTCACAGCATCCACAGCATTAGCAGCGCTCCGCGCAAAATGAATGCGGGTGCTTTATGAGAGTGTCCCTCCACCCATATTGTTTTTTTGGCAAGCGGAGGAGGAAAAGAGGGTGAATAAAGCAGGGAATAAACGAAAGGCGGGAATACGGTGAGAGCTGCTCCCCTACAATGTGGAGGATTACAGTTTGCACCGGGCAGCCGGACTTGCAGAGGAATTCATCAATGATCATTCCTGTACTGCTGTCACAGAGAGAGAGAGAGAGAGAGAGAGAGAGAGAGAGAGAGAGAGAGAGAGAGAGAGAGAGAGAGAGAGAGAGAGAGAGAGAGGAAGAGGGAGAGAGAGGGGGGTGAGGTGTGGAGAGAGCGAGCGATAGAGAGAGAGAGGGAGAAAGGAAAGAGAGAGCGGAAAGCAGGAAGGGGAGAATGATGTAAGGGAGAGAGGAGTGAGAGATGGCAGGAGGGAGGGGGACAGGAGAAGAGATGGAGGGAGAGAGAGAGAGGAGTAAAGTCTGTGCGGAGATCCAGCTCTAGCAGATCAGTCATGCCCCATGCTGACATTAGTGGACTGCAGTGAGACCATCCTTCTCTCTGTCCCTTCTCTACCACTCTCTCTTCCCCCTCTCTCTACCATACTAGACCCATTTAAAATCGGTATCCCTGTATAATCTACCAAAGCCATAATAAAGATATTTTGAAGCAGACATACAGTTGAAGTCAGAGGTTTACATACACCTTAGCCAAATACATTTAAACTCAGTTTTTCACAATTCCTGACATTTAATCCTAGTAAAGATTCCCTGTCTTAGGTCAGTTAGGATCAGACAATTTATTTGAAGAATGTGAAATGTCAGAATAATAGTAGAGAGAATGATTTATTTAAGCTTTTATTTCTTTCATCACATTCCCAGTGGGTCAGAAGTTTACATACACTCAATTACTATTTGGTAGCATTGCCTTTCAATTGTTTAACTTGGGTCAAACGTTTCGGGTAGCCTTCCACAAGGTTCCCACAATAAGTTGGGTGAATTTTGTCCCATTCCTCCTGACAGAGCTGGTGTAACTGAGAGTCAGGTTTGTAGGCCTCCTTGCTCGCACACATGTTTTCAGTTCTGCCCACAAATATTCTATAGGATGGAAGTCAGGGCTTTGTGATGTCCACTCCAATACCTTGACTTTGTTGTCCTTAAGCCATTTTGCCACAACTTTGGAAGTATGCTTGGGGTCATTGTCCATTTGGAAGACCCATTTGCGACCAAGCTTTAACTTCCTGACTGATGTCTTGAGATGTTGCTTCAATATATCCACATAATTGATGTCATCTATTTTGTGAAGTGCACCAGTCCCCCCTGCAGCAAAGCACCCCCACAGCATGATGCTGCCACCCCTGTGCTTCACGGTTGGGATGGTGTTCTTCGGCTTGCGAAATACCCCCTTTTTCCTCCAAAAATAACGATGGTCATTATGGCCAAACTGTTCTATTTTTGTTTCATAAGACAGAGGCCATTTCTCCAAAAAGTACGATCTTTGTCCTCATGTGCAGTTGCAAACCGTAGTCTGGCTTTTTTATGGCGGTTTTGGAGCAGTGGCTTCTTCCTTGCTGAGCGGCCTTTCAGGTTATGTCGATATAGGACTTGTATAACTGTGGATATAGATACTTTTGTACCTGTTTCCTCCAGCATCTTCACAAGGTCCTTTGCTGTTGTTCTGGCATTGATTTGCACCAAAGTACGTTAATCTCTAAGAGACAGAACGAGTCTCCTTCCTGAGCGGTATGACGGCTGCGTGGTCCCATGGTGTTTATACTTGCATACTATTGTTTGTAAAGATGAACGTGGTACCATCTGGCGTTTGGAAATTGCTCCCAAGGTCTTGGCTGATTTCTTTTGATTTTCTCATGATGTCAAGCAAAGAGGGACTGAGTTTGAAGGTAGGCCTTGAAATACATCCACAGGTACACCTCCAATTGACTCAAATTATTTCAATTAGCCTATCAGAAGCTTCTAAAGCCATGACATCATTTTCTGGAATTTCCCAAGCTGTTTAAAGGCACAGTCAACTTCTGACCCATTGGAATTGTGATACAGTGAATTATAAGTGAAATAATCTGTCTGTAAACAATTGTTGGAAAAATTACTTTTGTCATGCACAAAGTAGATGGCCTAACCGACTTGCCAAAACTATAGTTTGTTAACAAGAAATTTGTGGAGTGGTTGAAAAACGAGTTTCAATGACTCCAACCTAAGTGTATGTAAACCTCCGACTTCAACTGTATACCGTTGTTTGTTAGCGCTAAAACCAAAGAAGGCAATTCATGAGCCAGTGTAACTTGTTTCAGAGTGGTGCTAGGGATGTTTCACAGATGCACTGAGCCATTAGATGCTCTTTGATTTTCACCTGTAACAGAGCTCCTCACAGCCGGCACCATTTCCCTCAACACAAAACAGGAAATCCTCTCTAATGTAAAAGAAGAATACTTCTGCTCTGAAGTCATCTTCCTTGTTTTCCACATATGTTTCAAGCCCCAACTATTCCCCAGGGTGCCAACAGGCTCTCTCGCTCCCTCCTTCTCTCTCTCCCTCTCATTCTCTCTCTCAATCTGCGTTAACCTATCTGTTTCTCTCCTCTTCTTATTCCAACAGCAGATCATTCCTGGTTGATGTGATAGTGTGTATGAGTATAATACCTTGAGGTCTGTGTGTCGGGAGCAGCTTTGAAGCTCCACAGATGAGACAGGATGTGTCCATTCTGATGAAAATGGGTTTCTTTTTTGTGTGTGGCCCTGCCCTTTATATCCCTCTGTTCTTTGTCTCCTGGGTTGGAGCAGGAGGGGGGCTGAGCTGAACTGCTTTGCTGCTGGGGAGCGTCACTTTGCCTGCACCCGTGCACCAGTCCTGAGTACTTGCTATTTCCTTAATGGCAACCCTATTCTCAAAAGTAGTGCACTATATAGGGAACAGGGTGCCACAGGGGTCTTTTCAAAAGTAGTGCACTATATACAGTGGCTTGCGAAAGTATTCACCCCCCTTGGCATTTTCCTATTTTGTTACCTTACAACCTGGAATTAAAATTGATTTTTTGGGGGGGGTTGTATCATTTGATTTACACAACATGCCTACCACTTTGAAGATGCTAAATATTTTTTGGTGTGAAACAAACAAGAAATAAGACAAAAAAACAGAGAACTTCAGCGTGCATAACTATTCACCCCCCCAAAGTCAATACTTTGTAGAGCCACCTTTTTCAGCAATTACAGCTGCAAGTCTCTTGGGGTATGTCTCTATAAGCTTGGCACATCTAGCCACTGGGATTTTTGCCCATTCTTCAAGGCAAAACTGCTCCAGCTCCTTCAAGTTGGATGGGTTCCACTGGTGTACAGCAATCTTTAAGTTATACCACAGATTCTCAATTGGATTGAGGTCTGGGCTTTGACTAGACCATTCCAAGACATTTAAATGTTTCCCCTTAAACCACTCGAGTGTTGCTTTAGCAGTATGCTTAGGGTCATTGTCCTGCTGGAATGTGAACCTCTGTCCCAGTTTCACATTTCTGGAAGACTGAAACAGGTTTCCCTCAAGGATTTCCCTGTATTTAGCGCCATCCATCATTCCTTCAATTCTGACCAGTTAACCAGTCTCTGCCGATGAAAAACATCCCCACAGCATGATGCTGCCACCACCATGCTTCACTGTGGGGATGGTGTTCTCGGGGTGATGAGAGGTGTTGGGTTTGCGCCAGACATAGCGTTTTCCTTGATGGCCAAAAAGCTCCATTTTAGTCTCATCTGACCAGAGTACCTTCTTCCATATGTTTGGGGAGTCTCCCACATGGCTTTTGGCGAACACCAAACGTGTTTGCTTATTCTTTCTTTAAGTAATGGCTTTTTTCTGCCCACTCTTCCGTAAAGCCCAGCTCTGTGGAGTGTACGGCATAAAGTGGTCCTATGGACAGATACTCCAATCTCAGCTGTGGAGCTCTGCAGCTCCTTCAGGGTTATCTTTGGTGTCTTTGTTACCTCTCTGATGAATGCCCTCCTTGCCTGGTCCGTGAGTTTTGGTGGGCGTCCCTCTCTTGGCAGGTTTCTTGTGGTGCCATATTCTTTCCATTTTTTAATAATGGATTTAATGGTGCTCCGTGGGATGTTCAAAGTTTCTGATATTTTTTTATAACCCAACCCTGATCTGTACTTCTCCACAACTTTGTCCCTGACCTGTTTGGAGAGCTCCTTGGTCTTCATGGTGCCGCTTGCTTGGTGGTGCCCCTTGCTTAGTGGTGTTGAAGACTCTGAGGCCTTTCAGAACAGGTGTATATATACTGAGATCATGTGACAGATCATATGACACTTAGATTGCACACAGGTGGACTTTATTTAACTAATTATGTGACTTCTGAAGGTAATTGGTTGCACCAGATCTTATTTAGGGGCTTCATAGCAAAGGGGGTGAATACGCACCACTTTTCCGTCATTAATTTTTTTGAATTGTTTGAAACAAGTTATTTTTTTCATTTCACTTCACCAATTTGGACTATTTTGTGTATGTCCATTACATGAAATCCAAATAAAAATCAATTTAAATTACAGGTTGTAATGCAACAAAATAGGAAAAACGCCAAGGGGGATGAATACTTTTGCAAGGCACTGTAGGGGGGAATAGTGACAATTGGGAGACAGCCCCATTGTTATTTAGTGGGCTCTTGTATAGGCTTAATGCCTCCAGAAGACTCCTGGCATCTCCCAGACTCCCACCTCAAATCCCTCTCTGACCCGCCACGTCAAAATGCCCTGAGCTGGAATTGAGTAAGTGCAAAATGGAATCGAAGTGTCATACACAAAGGTTTTGACGCGTAAACAGATTATGTTCGATTCCTCACTGGTTGTCGCTGGCTGGCGAGCAATCTGCTTGTTGGTTCATAATACAGACGAAAAAACAAGAATATGAAGAAAAATAAGATAATGAGGAGAATGCAATAGCTTGCATAAATATGCTTTTTTCTGTTATTTTGTTACTGAACACAAACACTTTTATTTATCACGCTAAGACATGAGAGAATATATGAGGATTACGTTGCTCCACTAGTGGGAACCGACTGTGCTTAGATCTAACCTGTTAGTGCGGCACAGGCAGCACACACTGCAGACCACATAGCAGAATGCAGAAGAGCTTTAAAGCAGACCAGAGCACAACAACTTCACTGAAGCCCTGCATTAAAGTACCTGCATCCCCCACAATGCTGGCCAAGCAATACAGGCAAACTATATGTATGGAAAGACTCAACTCAATATCAATGCTATAAGAAATAATTAACAAATCCCATTTTAAAAAATTGAGGAAATTGAGGATCAGGATCCAGACTTAGAAAAAAGTATAGATTCCACATATTCCTGATATGCAGTACAGTCTGTTCTAGCTAATTCAATTCATTCACATGGCAGAATACAATTGAACTCTGAATTGTGTGATGGATGAAATTAAAAAAGGATGCTAATAAAAGTCCACAAAGCAAAGCAATGTTGGGTCAGTCAAACTCTATCAGATGGCTCACCGGAGGCTGGTAGCATACTGTGCCTCAGGGAGGGGGTGCTTGGCTGCCTCTCCACAGGTTTGTATACATCAATGAGCACCCCTGAGTTGAATGCTAATTGGCTGCTCAAAATTGGAACCGATCGATCTCTGAAGAAGAGGTCTTTATCTTTGCTCCGGCTCTAACCTTCTTCACCCATTGGCAACTTTGTGAAAAAGGACAATTCTGCTCACGTCAACATGACCTTTCAAAGTGTTGTCTTTCAGGCTATGTTCCAAATGGCATTCTATTTCCTATATTCTGCACTGCTTTTGACCAAAGCCCATTGGGCCCTGGTGAAATGCAGTGCACCATGTTGGGAATACGGTGCACCGAGCCAAACTGAGCCAGTCAATGTCCAGACATGGTCGGAGGTGACAACATGGACACCATGTGAACCATCAACATTAGAGAAGAAGTGAGCGGAGAAGTCTTCAGGGAACAGTGAGACTCCACATACACACTCTCAATCAGCGAATGGGAAACTTGACAATAAGCATACTAAAGAATCATCTCATAAAATCCATACACGAGTAGACAAAACATAAAAGCTGATAAAACTCGTTAAGCCTGCTCTAATTTATCCCCTCATACACCAGTGGTTAAAACACATTACTTTATGATTTGAAATAATGACTCTATAACATAAGCAAACCTGCGGAACATCTGGGGACCACTGAGAGATGACATCAGTCGAAGAGATGGGACACAGCTGTGTGACCTCCAGTCACCAGTTCTGTGGGCCCCAGGAACCTTAAAGGAAAACTCCACCCAAAACCTACAGTATCTTTTGGCATTTGTTTCAATAGTCCCTTGTTGATATAAGTCCCAAAATATTTTGCATGTCAACAATCAAGTTTTCAAGATATATAACTTTCAAAATACAGAAATACAGCCGGCATGATGCATTTTGCATCATATGATGCTGCATTTTGGAATTTTCCTTTAAGGTATTTTCCAATGCAGAAGGATCCATAGTAACAAGATGTTGGAACAATGGCCGTCAATGGTGCCCACTTCTGCTCAGGGAGGCAGGGAAGCTAGGCAGCGGACCTCTGCCAGGCACAATGGACCAATCACCTAGACTCAGCAAGACACCCTAACACAAAGGAATCCCGAGTAGGGCAGCAGACTGGCACCCGGCACACGACTGTGAACCACAATGGTACAAATGCCTGCCTGGGCAATGTCAAAGCAATACACCACTCATCCTGTGCCAAGGTGGAGTGGAGTGCCACCTGGGTATATGCTGTGGCCGATACATTCCACAGCCATCTTAATGCCATTTCACTGTCTGGAGAAATCTCCACCAGCGGTTCATCAGGAGGTCTCGGGACCATGGATTTCCTGTGGCCAGTCTTAATGTAGCCTTTGACTCCCCAAGCCACACTGAATGTCTTAAATAACAAAGAATGCAGAAGGCTTTGAGCTGAATTATTGTCCCGAAATGCCCTGAATCTGCACTGGATGAAGGAGACATCTGCCTTAACATGCCATAGAGTTGTCAAATTGGACTTCAGCTAAATCTGAAGAGTTTACAATAGAGCCAAGGCAGACTTCTACTCTGTATCCTCACTAGGGATGGGAATTGCCAGGGACCTCACGATACGACATTATCACGATACTTATGTGCGGATTCCATATGTATTGTGATTCTCATGATTCTATATGTATTGCGATTTGATACTGTGATTTGATTGCAATTATTTTGATGGCCAAACATATTGATCACTATACAGTATGTCTGATGCAGAGAGACAATAGAGAGCCATAATAACTAACAGTTTTGATCAGTCATGGAAATAAAAAGTGCTGAAAACATGTTTGCGCACTATTTAAAAAGAAGGTGGAGAACAAGCTATAGGATGAAAAATACCGGAGTTTTGTCACAGATACAGCCGACTAGCGCTAGCTAACGCTACCTAGCCATTTAATATCGTCCAAAATAGTATTGCGATATGTAACTGTATTGATTTTTTTCCACCATCACTGATCCCCACATATCAGAGAGGGGTATCAGAGAGCGGTAGAAGATCTCTTTCAGCTTCACAGAGTCCCTACCGTCCTCCCTCCTTCCTTTCATTCCTCACACTCTCAGTTCTCATTTAGAATTCTGCTCTCCACAGCCATCACTTTACATGCAGTAATAACATTTACATATTTAGTTTTCCGTTACAGAGCCTGTGTCACAGGCAATCCTGTTTGAAGCCGGTGGTACCTGTGATGGGGTGTGGGTTGGGCTAGGAGAGAGCCATCTCTGAGCAAGCTCTTCCAGGAACCACTGTTTGTCTGTCTGGGTGGAATGACTAATGTGACCATCATCTCAAGGTTTCTTCACTGTTTTCGTGAGAGCCTCACCTTTCCACAGATGGGTCATATTAGTATGTAGCCCAAACTGTTCGGACGCCACAGACGATTTTGTGAGAAGACCTATTTTCGGGATGTCTCATGGTCTGACAAACACTGCTCTAGCTCTGTCACATTTCACCGCAGATGCGGAAGTGCAACATCGGTGGATACGGTGGACTGAGACGCATCCAATGCAAAAAAAACAGATATCTCTAGCGTAAACTAATAGATTTTTATGGGGATTTTGGTATTATGTTAATTAGATTTTCACGGGGCACGGACATCAACTCAAGGGTGTTAATAACTCAAAGTGCACGTCCCAAGCGGCACCGTATTCCCTATGAGCCCTGGTCAAAAGTAGTGCACTATACAGGGAATAAGATGCATTTGGGACGCAACCAATTGCTACATTCCAGTGGAGGCACTGTGACTATATAAATATACACTGAGTGTACAAAACATTAGGAACACCATGACATAGACTGACCAGGTGAATCCAGGTGAAAGCTATCCATTATTGATGTCACCTGTTAAATCCACTTCAATCAGTGTAGATAAAGGGGAGGAGACAGGTTAAAGAAGGATTTTTAAGCCTTGAGACAATTGAGACGGATTGTGTGTGTGCCATTCAGAGTGTGAATGGGCAAGACAAAAGATTTCAGTGCCTTTGAACGGGGTACGGTAGTAGGTGCCAGGCGCACCGGTTTGAAGGTGTCCAGAACTGCAACGCTGCTGGGTTTTTCACGCTCAACAGGTTCCTGTGTGTATAAAAAATAGTCCACCACCCAAAAGACATCCAGCCAACGGCAGGCCAGTGGTCGAAAACGGGTCATTGATGAAAGAGGACAAAGGAGGCTGACACAAATTATGCAGAGCAACAGACGGTCTACGGTTCGTCAACTGACAGTCCTGTACAACATTGGTGCCCAAAGACCCATAAAAGAATGCACAACTCGTCGTACCTTGACACGAATGGGGTATGGCAGCCGACGACATTACAAAGTTCCACTCCTTTCAGCAAAAAGCAAGAAACTGCGGTTGCAGTGGGCTAAGAAACAAAAACACTGGAGAATTGGAAAAACATTGCCTGGTTCCTGCTGTTTCACGCTGATGGAAGTACTAGGGTATGGAGAAAACCACGAGTACATGCATCCATCATGCCGTGTGTAACCATTGCAGGCTGGTGGTGGTGGTGGAGCAATGTTTGAATGCCACAGGATATCTGAACATCATTGCTAATCAGGTGCATCCCTTCATGGCAGCAGTGTATCCATCTGCAAATTGATATTTTCAGCAGGATAGTGCCAGGAATGGTTCCACGCACGACAGTGAATTCAGCTTACTGCAGTGGCCTGCCCAGTCACCAGATCTCAATCCAATTGAGCATCTGTGGGATGAGATGGATTGAGCTATTCAGAGTAGAGATCCACTACCAGCCAACTTGACACAGCTGTAGGAAGCATTGGTGTCAACATGGGCCATCATCCCTGTGGAACGCTTTCGACACCTTGTAGAGTCCTTGCAAAAGGGGGTGCAACTCAATATTGGGAAAGTGTTCCTAATGTTTTGTACACTCAGTGTATATAAACTCAGCAAAAAAAGAAACGTCCCTTTTTCAGGACCCTGTCTTTCAAAGATAATTCGTAAAAATCCAAATAACTTCACAGATCTTCATTGTAAAGGGTTTAAACCCTGTTTCCCATGCTTGTTCAATGAACCATAAACAATTAATGAACATGCACCTGTGGAACGGTCGTTAAGACACTTACAGACGGTAGGCAATTAAGGTAATTGTTATGAAAACTTAGGACTCTGAAAAACACCAAAAGAAAGATGCCCAGGGTCCATGCTCATTTGCGTGAACGTGCCTTAGGCATGCTGCAAGGAGGCATGAGGACTGCAGATGTGGCCAGGGCAATAAATTGCAATGTCCGTACTGTGAGACGCCTAAGACAGCGCTACAGGGAGACAGGACAGACAGCTGATCGTCCTCGCAGTGGCAGACCACGTGTAACAACACCTGCACAGGATCGGTACATCCGAACATCACACCTGCGGGACAGGTACAGGATGGCAACAACAACTGCCCGAGTTACACCAGGAATGCACAATCCCTCCATCAGTGCTCAGACTGTCCGCAATAGGCTGAGAGAGGCTGGACTGAGGGCTTGTAGGCCTGTTGTAAGGCAGGTCCTTACCAGACATCACCGGCAACAATGTCGCCTATGGGCATAAACCCACCGTCGCTGGACCAGACAGGACTGGCAAAAAGTGCTCTTCACTGACGAGTCGCGGTTTTGTCTCACCAGGGGTGATGGTTGGATTCGCGTTTATCGTTGAAGGAATGAGCGTTACACCGAGGCCTGTACTCTGGAGCGGGATCGATTTGGAGGTGGAGGGTCCGTCATGGTCTGGGGCGGTGTGTCACAGCATCATCGGACTGAGCTTGTTGTCATTGTAGGCAATCTCAACGCTGTGCGTTACAGGGAAGACATCCTCCTCCCTCATGTGGTACCCTTCCTGCAGGCTATTCTCATATTGTTGTTGTTAGTTTGTCTGTGTTTTGGACGAAGCATATTTGTGCGTTCGTGGTGGGTCGGTCCACTGTTGTGCCATGGGAAAACTGCAAAACGGACGTTGATTTTCCAAGCTAATACATTTGGTGGTTTGGTTAAATTAGTAGGATTTTGGATTCCTTCGTCTCACTCAGACAGGTGGTGTA
Source organism: Coregonus clupeaformis (assembly GCF_020615455.1). NCBI lineage: Eukaryota > Metazoa > Chordata > Actinopteri > Salmoniformes > Salmonidae > Coregonus > Coregonus clupeaformis. The sequence continues at coordinate 18,878,761 of NC_059195.1, forward strand.
TTGGTCAGGACCTGGACCTAGCCAGTTAGCCACAGCTTAATGAGCAAACATTGCTGCCTGGATTTCCCACAGCAGCAGCTCTATGGCAGCAGGCCAGTCACGGTGTCCGCTGTAATCACACACAGTGTAAATGACACTTCTGAGCAACACAGATACATTCCCTGTGCATATCTCACATTTTAGCAGCGCTGTGGGACACTGGTTGATTGGCATTGGACAGATGCCCCAATCCCACTAATTCACCCCCAGAGAAATAGACCCTTTGTTCCCAGGCTAAAAACCTCCAACAACCTGAGAAGGGGACAAACGATCCTGTGTGTTCAGAAAGAGAGAAGTCTAAAGGACAAAACAAGGCCGTGCCGACGGACAGTCAAAAGCAGTGGTCCTATCCCCTCTGACCACATAACGTCGGCCTTCATTTTCTTTTAATTTCCGGACATGTTGAATGAACTCCTGAAGTCCTGGCAGGAACTCTGCCTCACAGCATGTTAAGGCGCTCCAATCAATGACAGCGTGACTTTCAGCACTCTGGCATCAATCAGACAGTTGGGATTTCATTACGACTCCTCTCCTCTCCTCTCCGCCACGGCCTGGCTTTCCACCTCTGTCTCTCTCTCTCACGCTCTCTCATTCTGCTCACCACTCCTCTCTCTCTATCACTCCGCTCCTCCCTCTCTTTCTCCCCCCCCCCCATCACTCACTATCAGTGTGTCCTACAGATGATGGCCAGACATCTGTGCTGTGACAGACTGGCGTGTGACAGGGATAGGTGAGGGGCAATCACAGGAGGATCATCAGTCCTGTAGGCTCTGGATGAATGACTGTGGGCTGTTGTCATGCTCTCCATAGGGACTGTGTCTTATAAAGCTATAGATAAGGCCACCCTATTCCCTATATAGTGCGCAACTTTTGACCAGAGCCCTATGAGCCCTGGTCAAAAGTAGTTCACTATATAGTAAATAGGGTGTCATTTGTGACGCAATCAATTATAATGGCTTCATCCAACTTCCTCGTGAGTAAAAAAGCACAACGCAACGTTCATCATACCCCCCACTGGGGGAAAGAAGTGAATCAGTTATTTTATTTCACTCCTTCAGTCTCTCTCTATCACACACATACAATCATGCAAGTGTACACACAATTTATCAACCCAATTAAGACATTCCATTTAACCCACGTAGCCAGCCACATATAACAGACCCTAGCCCTCGCAACCCAAGCCCCACTCTGATAAATAAGGACGTTAAGGTCCGTGCCCCTGGCCTCTGGTGACAGAGTAGGTTCATTTGGACCATAAATGAGCTTGTCTTTCCATGTCCTTGCTGTCAGCTCCCAGGGCATTGTAACCAACCATAGAATCAGAGGTGTGAATCCAGCTCAGTCCTCGGGGGCAATACTGCATAACAGTGACATCATCCTACAAACTAGAGCAAAGAAGGGGCCGTCAGGTCCTGGGCAGTTAGCTTTAGTGGGTGTCCGTGAGTCTGGATGTTTAGGTGTGTGTGTGTGTGTGTGTGTGTGTGTGAGTGTGTGTGTGTGCCCATGCTGTTGGAGCTACGTCGGACCAAAACAACAGGAGATGTAAAACAGTTTATGGGTTATTGGAATAATTAGGTGGTTAACTGAGAGAGGTGTTTGTGAATTTTCCACACAATGCCATGTATGCACTTCTGTATTCTTTATATGATATGGTTATAGATTTGTCAGCACGCAGTAAAGATTAATGTTCACTTAGAGCAAACAGCGTGAGAAATCCACTGTGTATGCACGTTTGTGTACAAACAGCTAGCTGTAAAACACACACTAAAATTCTCTCTCGCTCTCTCTCTCCCTCTCTCACACACACACGCACACACACACACACAACCACCCATCCACCCGATTGATCAAAGGCAAATGGATTGAAGATGATTCCATTGCTTTCCGAAGCTTTTGATAGCTAATGGAATTAGTTTATATTTATGAGAGGGGCTCTGCTGACAGAACAGACAGGGCTCAGGAGCTTTGGGGAAAGCATGTGGTCTGACAGTAACACATCTATAAATCACTATTGGAGGAGGAGTGGATCTCCAACTAGAGTGCGATCTCATCTCACCATTCTCAGATCAAAGGACTCTTGTTGGCTAAACCAAAGCTGGCAACAGCTAGAAACACTCAGGTAGAAACACTCAGGATGCATCCCCAATGGCACCCTATTCCCTATGTAGTGCACTACTTTTGACCAAAGCCCCCATAGGGCTCTGGTCAAAAGCAGTTCACTGCATAGGAAATAGGGTGCCATTTGGGACGGAAGCTCAGGAAACACTCCCTACATGCTAACACAATGCATCCTGCCAGGCTTTCAATCTCCCATCACCATGGCATATAAGTGGAGCACAGCAGTTCCCTGCTAAAAGCACATATCCAGGGGGTTGCATTTTAAAGAAGTGTGGGGGGGGACGACGACTTGAGGAAACAGGGCCAAGGTCAAGAGCAGAGAGAGGTGGAGAGGGAGGGAGAGAGATGGAAGGAGGAAGACAGAGAGGGAGAGGGAGTGAGAGAGAGAGAGATAGAGAGGGAGAGAGAGAAGGAAAGAGAGAGGTGAGGAGCGGAAGAGAGAGAGAGAGGCAGAGGAAAGCGAGGAAGAGGAGAGGGTCTATATGACAGCTGTGTGGACATGACGAGCAGAGCCATAACAGCCTGTTTCGTGAGGAATGCGGAACGGATCAGCCAGACACCCCTCTGTCCTCTGCTCTCTGCTCCGACATGGCGCACCCAAGTCACAACACTAAACAGCTGCCCCCGGTATCCACTTCCCTTCCTCCTGAAGAAACGGCACTAAGAACCTTACCTCCCAATAACAAGGCTCCTCCATCTCTCTTTTTCTCTCTCTATGTCGCTCTTTCTTTCTCTATCCCTGAACCCCCCCACCCTCTCTCTCTCACTCATTCTCTCCTTCTCTCTCATCTGCTGAATTGGCACGTCAAAGACTGGTCCACCCCCCCACTTTCTCCTCTCCATCTTTCTCTCACTTCAGCTGGGAAATGAAAGGACACAGTTGTGTGTCAGTCATAGACTAACACCCTTCTTTCCAGGTCAAGATATGTTACCAAGGAGATAATGCAGAAACAAAGTCAAGATGAACCCATCTGCAATTAAACTCTGAGTCACATTTGAAGGAGGATTCCATGAGCAAGAATCAAGGAGCCCTTCCTCTGATGACCCGATACCAACTCAAACCAGTATACAAGTCCAGATAACTCAAACCAGAAGACAAGTCCAGATAACTCAAACCAGAAGACAAGTCCAGATAACTCAAACCAGTGTACAAGTCCAGATAATGTCCTTCTCCACATCATGAAGCACCCGGAGCAAAGTGTTCTTACCTGCGACAGAGTTGGGCCGCGGCATCATGAGGGACGAGGAGGTGTGTGCTGTGGGGTATGGAACGGGGCCCTCTGGTGGGTGGCTTGGTCCTGCTGCTGCTCCTCCGGCGGCCCCTGGATGGGATGGGGCGGTGGTCTCTGGGGGTCCGCTGGGGTCTTCCTCGGCCACGGGAGAGCACGTATCGACCCGCACGCTGGGAGCCAGGCCATGGTGCCCGCTGCTCCTCAGGCTGCCATCTTTACTCCATTCCAGGCTGGAGCCGCTGCGGTCATCATTCTCTGAGGAGCTGGTGATGGTGGCTGAGCGAGAGAGAAAGGGAGGAGGAGGGGGAAGTAAAGATGAGGGAGAGAGCGAGGAAGAGAGAGAGGATGAGGAGGATGAGAGAGAGAGAGAGAGAGAGAGAGAGAGAAGGAAAGAGAGAGGATGAGGAGGAGGAGGATGAGAGGGAGAGAGAGAGAGGAGGATGAGAGGGCGAGAGAGAGAGAGAGAGAGAGAGAGAGAGAGAGAGAGAGAGGATGAGGAGGAGGAGGAGGAGGATGAGAGGGAGAGAGAGAGAGAGAGGATGAGGAGGAGGATGAGAGAGGGAGAGAGAGAGAGAGAGAGAGAGCGAGAGAAGGAAAGAGAGAGGATGAGGAGGAGGAGGATGAGAGGGAGAGAGAGAGAGGAGGATGAGATGGAGAGAGAGAGAGAGAGAGAGAGAGAGAGAGAGAGAGAGAGAGAGAGAGAGAGAGAGAGAGAGAGAGAGAGAGAGAGAGACGTCATTATCATTATCCAGATTTCTCTACACCTTGTTGCAGAGTGAAACGACATTGGGCTATAATGGAGAAGTTATGAGTCTTTAGCGCTCCCACTCTTTTTCATTGACCTTATCAACATCCTCCACCTGATCTGATATTTACCGCTACATTTAGCTCCAACTAATGAGAGCTATCCAGCGAAGGCAAGGGTGGGTAGATTTATGGCATTAATTTCCTCAATCCAGCTTCCCCCTAGCAAGTCTTTTTCAGCTTGGTTTTAACCACCATTATTTCCCTCCTTATCAAAGGTCTGCTGAATGGAGTATCTTAGAAAACTGCTTTAATAATAATAGTGTACATAAAGTATGTTTGCCTCCAAACAGTATCATCCGTCCAACATAACATTGTCAAGCTGAGGTTGATACTGTAGCTACGGCTCAGTCTCAAAAGGCATTATTTTCCCTATATAGTGCACTACTTTTGACCAAGGCCCATAGGTAGTGCACTATATAGGGAGTATGGTGCCATTTGGGACAAACCTTACATATACAGGTCAGATCCTCTTATATGAAGAGACCACAAGAACACAATATTTAGGAGGGAGTAAAAGGGGGCTGGTGTGGAGAAAAGCTGACTTCCATTTTAGAGTTTAGACAGGTGTTTGCTTACATGAAAGCAAATCCCCTTTAATCCTCTCCTCAGGCCTGGCTGGTCATGCTAAATACAATCACTAAAAGCTGAGGGGAAAATCAAAAGCCACCGACTGGCAGCTGGGCTCCAAAACAGGGGGATGCGTCCCAAATGGCACTGTATTCCCTATATAGTGCACTACTTTTGACGGTCAAAAGTATTGCACTATAAAAGGAATAGGGAGTCATTTGGGACGCACACATGGGTACAGTCAGAGAAATGGGACTGGGTCTGTTTTCGGGAGCATTAGAGTAGACCTACTGTACAACACAGCTAATCTGGATTTCATAATGGTGCTGTGTGTTGCATCATCGCTAATATTAACATAACAAATACATCTGGGATAACTCACCTGATGCTTGCTTGTGCAAATATTAGGCAATTCAGAAATCACCCAATTTTGTAACATTTGATACTCGCTCATAAGCATAATTTAATGAATCACAAAGATGGACCAAAGTGGTCTGAATGAACAGGTAAAATAGCCTGCTATCTTACACTAGGTGCTTATTTGTATCCTTGCTCCTCTGCTTTATAACATCAGTAGATGGTTATGACCATTATTTACAACATGAATAACTGCTTATGACCATTATTTACGACATGAATAACTTATTATGACTATTAATAACAACATGAATAGGCTAACTGGTTATGACCATTAATTACAACATGAACAACTGCTTATGACCATTATTTACTACATGAATAACTGCTTACGACCATTATTTACAACATGAATAACTGCTTATGACCATTGAAAGTACTACACAGAATTTCTCCACTATGTGGAAGCTAGGTGAATCTCCCCACTCCCCTGCATCCCATTTCCTTGTTACATGGCGGAGACTCACGCTTGAGCCTTTTACTTTCGGTTTTGGTCTACCAGCTTCAAACAGCTGTAAAAATTATATTTTTTGTTATTGAAAATATATTTTACAGCGATTTAGATGGTACAATGATTCCCTACACTATTCAGGGCTTGTTTTCTCACATAAACTGAAATTGAGCAAACTGACTGAGCGATTTCTATATTGGCCGCTTACCCCGGTTTCCACTAGATAACACAGCAACAAAGTCAAAACAGCTTTCCCATTTTGACAACAGAAGCCGGCCCGGCTGGAGATATCAAAAGGTGAATATCACAGCCAATCACAACACTGGTGGTTAAGTAATACTGTGAAACACTATTATTCCACTATTAGCGGCAGATATATTATGGATTTTTTTTCTTAAATTTAAATAAAATATAAACATAAGATTACGCATCTTATGTTTATATTTTATTTAAATTTAAGAAAAAAAATCCATAATATATCTGCCGCTAATAGTGGAATAATAGTTACAACATTAATAACTGCTTATGACTATTATTTACACCATGAATAACTGATTGTGACCATTCCTATGACCCTCTTTAGCCTCCTCTTTCGGATGCCCTCCCTTCCCTGGGTCCCACACCACAACAGCAGCTGAGGGTTTTCATATGTCAACACACATCATCCCACCCAACGTGCTGTTTAAAAAATCAGTCAGAATAATATGGGCTTTTGAAGTAAATGATTCCCTGACTTCTCTTATCCTGCTTCTTCCACAGTCCATTTCAACCACTTCAAAGGCCCTGAATAGTATTCATCAGAGCTATGAATCAGTCTCATGGCACGCTATTCCCTGCATAGTGCACTACTTTTGACCAGAGCCCTATGGAATAGGGTGCCATTTGGAACGCAGCCTACTTGGCTTCTCTCTCTGCCTTTTAAATAACCCAAGAAGCCCTACTCACTGGGGACAATGTTCCGGACCAATGTTATAGCTTGTCCTTCACTCCCAAACAGAATTCTATGCGTTTGAAGGAGAAACCTTTAGGCCGCTAGACTCAGCTAAAGGCATAGAGGCCTATGTATCAAGCGTCTCAGACTAGGAGTGCTGATTTAGGATCAGTTTTGCCTTTTCGATCACAATGAGTAAAATTACATGGACAGAGAGGACCTGATCCTAGACCAACACTCCTACTCTGAGATCTTTGATGCATACGGCCCTATCTCTCTGTCTCAACCTGGACTGTACTGTAGGTAGGTAGGCAGTAGCTAGGCACGGCACAACGCTATTCACGCTGCTTCACTATGGCAGATACAATATCACAGCCAGAATGAATTATTTAGCAGCTATGATATTGCACTGGGGGCTAGGGGGAAAATAAGTCACAGTAATCAATTATATCAACAGCAGCACAGGATTTGCATTCGGGAGATGTATCACTGCCAACAAACCAAGTCTGGCTTGGCCACAAAAAGGGCCACGACCTCGACAACAGGTTACCATTTGTCATTTAGATCAGCAGAGGCTATTGTAACAGGTGGTCTTCTATCTTCATTTTATTTTCATATAGGCCTAATCTGTCTACCTGGGTGACCATACAATAGGGTATAGAATCTCAATGTCCTAGTTAGATGCCTCGGAAAGAAAGAGAAGGTTAACTGATTTTGTCCTAGTTTGGTCCAAATCAACTGGAGCCTTGAGAAATGAATGTCACTAACCAGAGAAAAAAAGACAGTGAAAAACGAACGTTTCATGACAAACGGCTCTGTAGGCCCTATGTCAGAATTCCGAATGGATTTCTAGTAGGTTTCACTGTCCCTGAGACCTTTAAGCAGAAACCACAGAGGAAATGAATACAGTAATAACTAATCTTCCTGTCAACCTGTGTAAATCCCCAAATCTCCTAAAGCCCCTGCTACTAGACGAATAGACAAGTCACATGCTGTTGAAACTGTCACCACCACTACTCTCTAACACACCACTAACAGCTCAATACAGAAGTGATGAAACCGACACTGACAAAGTAGAGGAACAACATTGACACTTACACTTTTCATTCAGAGCATCCATAAAAGGGTAAAACACTCAAAGATGTTGGATTAGATGAAGGTTATAAGTATATATAGTCTGTGTTATTAATGCTAGATTGGAATGATCAGGGTAAAGCAGAGTTATTCTGTTGAGACTGTTGATGATGCTAGTGTCATGGGACACAAGAGGCATGAAGGACATTCTAGGTCCATTCCTATGCGCATTGTGCATAATGTAAATAGTACTGAGGAAAAGCTGGGGACTGAATGACTGATTGATTGAGTGGGTGGGTGAGATTGTGTCCCAAATGGCACCCTAATCTCTATAGTGTACTACTTTTGACCAGAGTGGCCCCTACATAGAGGAGGGAGGGGGGGACTGACTGACAAGCAACCCTAGTTGCAAGGGCGGGTGGGTGGGAAGGGGTGGAAAAAACTCGCAACCCGAGTGTCTCTCACCTATGATCCCGCTGTCCTTGCTCTCGAGCGTGGAGCTGGGGCTGGTGATGGTCCCACAGGGGCTGGAGTGACTCAGAGGAGGTCTGCCGTGACCACTGCTGCTGTGGCTGAGGCTGTTGAGGGTGGAGCACGGGCTCTCTGTGCAGGGGGACGCCGTGCTACTGGTCAGACTGGAGCAGGGACTGATACCCTGACTAGTCACTGAGCACTGGAGGAGGAGGAGGAGGAGAAACACATCTTTTATTTTATTTTATTGATCCCACATGGCAGTCAAATATACACTTAGTATACAAAACATTAAGAACACCGGCTCTTTCCATGACATATACTGACCAGGTGAATCCAGGTGAAAGCTATGATCCCTTATTGATGTCACTTGTTAAATCCACTTCAATCAGTGTAGATGAAGGGGAGGAGACAGGTTAAAGAAGGATTTTTAAGCCTTGAGACAATTGAGATGGATTGTGTATGTGTGCCGTTCAGAGGGTTAATGGGCAAGACAAAATATTTAAGTGCCTTTGAACGGGGTATGGTAGTAGGTGCCAGGCGTACCGGTTGGGGTCTAGTTCCGCAACGCTGCTGGATTTTTCACACTCAACAGTTTCCCGTGTGTATCAAGAATGGTCCACCACCCAAAGGACATCCAGCCAACTTGACATAACTGTGGGAAGCATTGGAGTCAACATGGGCCAGCATCCCTGTGGAACGCTTGTAGAGACACCTTGAGTCCATGCCCTGACGAAATTAAGCCTGTTCTGAGGGCAAAAGGGGGGGGTGTTCCTAATGTTTGGTATACTCAGAGTATTCCTGAAATGCATTGTTAATAAAAACACATAGGTCTATGAAGTTGTTGTCGTCGTCATCATCATCATCATCATCATCATATAGTAAAACATGATAAGAGAAGAAAAGAGAGAGCAGTGAGAGGACGGTTGAGCTAAGTAAATAATACTACAGCAATCAGTATGAATGGAATCTCATAGCTACAAAGTTTAACTGTCACGGTTTCGGCCGAGGCGGCTCCTCCTCCTTGTTCGGGCGGGTTTCGCCGGTCGTCGTCTCCGGAGTACTAGCTGCCACCGCTCTATGTTTCTTGTTTGATTGGTTTTGTCTGTTAGTCACACCTGTTTTGTGTTATGTCTCATTTAGCACCCTATTTAGTTTCCTTGTTGTTAGTTTAGTGTTGTGTGTAATTGTTCGTGTCGTGTTGTTGCGCTACCCGTGTCGGTACGCTATTTTCATAGCTTCCTCCTTGTGTTTAGGAGAGTATTTTCGCACCTGTGTGTGCGCTCGCTTATTTACGCCTGTGTGCGTCCTATTGCCTCCGGGCTGTTTGGATTATTTTTGTGTGCTCTAGTAAAGTCTTGTTGGACTTATCCTCTGCTTCCTGCGCCTGATTCTACACCACACCAATCCTCAGCAACGTGACAGAATTACACACCTTCAGATGGAATCAGCAGGAGCACCCGTCGACATCATGGAGGAGCGTCTCCTTGGTCAAGAGCACCGAATCAACCAGATCGGGCACGCCTTGGAGGGCGTCATGGACACCCTCCGTCGATGGGAAACCAGCGGGGTTCCCACAGCCCCACCTATCGCACCAACACCACCGGACAGCCAGCCCGTCCATCGACCGGAACCCAGTGGGATTCGGCTCTCGCTCCCGAGGGCGTACGACGGCACCGCTGCCGGGTGTCAGGGGTTCCTATTACAAGTGGAGCTCTACCTTGCCACCATACACCCGGCGCCCTCGGGATACGAGAGCGTTTCCGCCCTCATCTCCTGTCTCACCGGCAAGGCGTTGGAGTGGGCCAACGCTGAATGGAGGGGAATAGACGCCGCCACAGTCACCTATGCGGAGTTCTCCCGCCGCTTCCGTGCTGTCTTCGACCATCCACCAGAGGGGAAGGCGGCGGGGGAGCGTCTATTCCACCTCCGACAGGGGATGAGGAGCGCTCAAGAGTTTGCGCTGGAGTTCCGGACTCTAGCGGCTGATGCTGGGTGGAATGAGAGGGCCCTCATAGACCACTTTAGATGTAGCCTTCGGGAGGACGTCCGCAGGGAGTTAGCATGCAGGGACACTACACTAACATTTGACCAGCTGGTGGACATGGCCATTCGACTGGACACCCTGCTTGCGACCCGCGGACGTCCCAGGTGGGGGCCTCCCATTCCACCCTCCAGCGCCTCCGAGCAGAGTCCGATGGAGCTTGGAGGTGCTGGCGCTAGAGGGAGAAGAGGTAGGAGCCCGAGGGGGCAGTCTCCTGCACCAAGTGTGGCCGCGGAGGGCACACCGCGGCTAGGTGCTGGGGAGGGTCCCCTGGTGAGGGAGATGGCAGGTCATACAGTGGGGAGTCCTCCCAGGTGAGTAGGCGCCCTACTTACCCAGAGCTTTCTGTCGTACACATTACATTACCTGTTTGTTTCCCACAGGTTGCACCTCGTTCCCAGCATAAGGCGCTAGTCGATTCAGGCGCAGCTGGGAATTTTGTAGATCGGAAATTCTGTGTTAAGTTAGGGATCCCCCTCCTTCCAGTCGAAAAGCCCTTTCCTGTACATGCCTTAGATAGTCGTCCGTTAGGATCTGGGTTGATTGGGGAGGTCACAGCGCCACTTAGGATGATGACGCAGGGGGGTCATGAGGAGACGATTCAACTCTATCTGATCGACTCTCCTGCGTATCCGGTGGTACTGGGGCTTCCCTGGTTGATTACCCATGATCCTACTATTTCGTGGCGAGAGAAGGCTCTTAAAGGGTGGTCTGCTCAGTGTGAGGGGTTATGTCTGGGTGTTTCCGTAGGGCGACCTCGGTGGAGAGTCCGAACCAGATGCCAGCACTGCACATTCCTCCTGAGTATGAGGATTTGGCGCTCGTGTTTAGTAAGACCAGAGCGGCACGGTTGCCACCTCATAGACAAGGGGATTGTGCGATAGACCTCCAGACAGGAGCCGCGCTTCCGCGGAGCCATGTGTATCCTTTGTCACAGGAGGAGAAAAGGGCAATGGAAACTTACATTGCCGAGTCTCTGAGACAGGGATACATACGGCCCTCCACTTCTCCCGCGTCCTCGAGCTTCTTTTTTGTGAAGAAAAAGGATGGAGGTTTGCGTCCGTGTATTGATTACCGCGGTCTCAATCAGGTGACTGTGAAATATAGTTATCCACTCCCGCTGATTGGGACCATGACGGAGTCATTACACGGGGCACGGTTCTTCACAAAATTGGACCTCAGGAGCGCATATAACTTGGTGCGCATTAGGGAGGGCGATGAGTGGAAGACAGCATTTAGTACTACCTCCGGCCATTACGAGTATCTCGTCATGCCATATGGGTTAATGAATGCTCCATCAGTCTTCCAATCGTTTGTAGATGAAATTTTCCAGGACATGCAGGCGCAGGGAGTAGTGGTGTACATAGATGATATTCTTGTGTACAGTTCTACTCGGGCCGAGCATGTAGCCCTGGTGCGCAGGGTATTGAGGAGACTGTTGGAGCATGACCTGTATGTCAAAGCTGAGAAATGTCTGTTCTTTCAGGAGTCAGTTTCCTTTTTGGGTTACCAGTTGTCTGCGTCAGGGGTGAGAATGGAGGTGGACCGAGTGTCCGCCCGTGCGTAATTGGCAAACCCCAACTACGGTTAAAGAGGTGCAGCGGTTCTTGGGTTTTGCGAATTACTACCGGAGGTTTATCCGGGGGTTTTGGACAGGTGGCAGCTCCCATAACGTCTCTTCTGAAGGGGGGTCCGGTGCGCTTGCAGTGGTCGGCTGAGGCGGACAGGGCCTTTGGGAGACTGAAGGACCTGTTTACCTCGGCTCCGGTGTTGGCGCACCCGGATCCCACTTTACCCTTCCAAGTTGAGGTGGACGCGTCTGAGGCCGGTATCGGGGCAGTTCTTTCTCAACGATCCGGTACACCACCTAAGCTCCGCCCCTGTGCTTTTTATTCTAAGAAGCTCAGTCCGGCGGAGCGGAATTATGACGTAGGGGACAGGGAGCTGTTAGCCGTAGTACAGGCCCTAAAGGTGTGGAGGCATTGGCTTGAGGGGGCTCAGCACCCTTTCCTCATTCTGACCGACCATCGTAACCTGGAATACATTCGGGCAGCTAGGAGACTGAATCCTCGCCAGGCTCGATGGACTATGTTTCTCGCCCGGTTTGTGTTCAAGATCACTTACATCCCTGGGTCCCAGAACGGGAAGGCAGATGCTCTGTCCCGTCGGTATGACACGGAGGAGAGGTGCGTGGAGTCCATTCCCATACTACCGGAGTCTTGTCTGGTGGCACCGGTGGTGTGGGAGGTCGATGCGGAGATCGAAGCGGGCGTTACGCACCGACCCTAGTCCTCCACAGTGTCCGGTGGGTCGGGCGTACGTCCCGCTCGAGGTCCGGGGATCGGCTGATTTATTGGGCTCACACGTCCCCCTCCTCTGGACATCCAGGTATTGGCCGGACAGTGCACTGCCTTAGTACGAAGTACTGGTGGCCAACGTTAGCCAGGGATGTGAGGGTTTATGTCTCCTCCTGCTCAGTGTGTGCCCAGTGTAAGGCGCCCAGACACTTGCCCAGGGGTAAATTACAGCCCCTGCCCGTTCCACAACGACCCTGGTCTCACCTCTCGGTGGATTTTGTTACCGATCTTCCCTCCTCACAGGGGAATACCACCATCCTGGTCGTTGTGGATCGGTTCTCGAAGGCCTGTCGTCTCCTTCCCATGCCGGGTCTTCCTACTGCCCTACAGACCGCTGAGGCTCTATTTACTCACGTCTTCCGGCATTACGGGGTGCCCGAGGATATAGTGTCCGATCGAGGCCCCCAGTTTACCTCCAGAGTCTGGAGAGCATTTATGGAACGTTTGGGGGTCTCGGTGAGCCTTACCTCGGGTTACCACCCGGAGAGTAATGGGCAGGTCGAACGAGTCAACCAGGATGTGGGTAGGTTTCTGAGGTCATATTGTCAGGGCCGGCCGGAGGAGTGGGCGAGATATGTGCCCTGGGCCGAGATGGCACAGAACTCTCTCCGCCACTCCTCCACGAGACTAACCCCTTTCCAGTGTGTGTTAGGGTACCAGCCGGTTCTGGCACCGTGGCATGAGAGCCAGATCGAGGCCCCCGCTGTGGATGAGTGGGTGCGGCGCTCGGAGGAGACGTGGAACGCTGCACACGTCCATCTGCAGCGTGCCATACGTCGACAGAAGACGAGCGCCGACCTACACCGCAGTGAGGGGCCAGTGTACGCACCTGGAGATCGAGTCTGGCTCTCAACCAGAAACCTGCCCCTCCGCCTGCCCTGCCGGAAGCTGGGTCGGCGGTTTGTGGGGCCTTTTAAAGTCCTGAGGAGATTGAACGAGGTGTGTTACAGGTTAGAACTACCTATTGATTACAAGAATATTAACCCCTCGTTCCATGTGTCTCTCCTCAGGCCGGTGGTAGCTGGTCCACTCCAGGACTTTGAGATTGAGGAGACTCCTCCGCCCCGTTGGACATCGAGGGGGCTCCGGCGTACACTGTTCGGACCATCCTGGATTCGAGACGCCGGATGGGGGTCTCCAATATCTCGTGGAGTGGGAGGGAGTACGGTCCGGAGGAGCGGTGCTGGGTGCCGAGGAGGGACATTCTGGATCCGTCCCTGATGACCGAATTCCATCGTGGTCATCCTACGCACCCTGCTCCGCGTCCTCCTGGTCGTCCCCGAGGCCGGAGGCGCGCGCGGCTGGAGCCGCGCGTCAAGGGGGTACTGTCACGGTTTCGGCCGAGGCGGCTCCTCCTCCTTGTTCGGGCGGGGTTTCGCCGGTCGTCGTCTCCGGAGTACTAGCTGCCACCGCTCTATGTTTCTTGTTTGATTGGTTTTGTCTGTTAGTCACACCTGTTTTGTGTTATGTCTCATTTAGCACCCTATTTAGTTTCCTTGTTGTTAGTTTAGTGTTGTGTGTAATTGTTCGTGTCGTGTTGTTGCGCTACCCGTGTCGGTACGCTATTTTCATAGCTTCCTCCTTGTGTTTAGGAGAGTATTTTCGCACCTGTGTGTGCGCTCGCTTATTTACGCCTGTGTGCGTCCTATTGCCTCCGGGCTGTTTGGATTATTTTTGTGTGCTCTAGTAAAGTCTTGTTGGACTTATCCTCTGCTTCCTGCGCCTGATTCTACACCACACCAATCCTCAGCAACGTGACATTAACAATAAAAACATGTTCATATTTTTCATTTGGGAATAAAGAGCTTTTCTCCTTATATGGGAGCAGACCGGAAAATATGAGCCAAGTCGATTTCTTTTTACCAAAGCAAATAACCCGAATCATGTGCAAGCAATGGAAATTCCTGGACAAATAAATAAGCGGTTCACATGTGAGCATGACACACAAGGTGAGGGCATGAGCTTGCTCGGTAAACAAAGCGAGGCTTTCAAAACAGCAAACTCAGGTCTAAAACGAGACCAGAACTCGTATCTCAGAGTAGGAGTGCTGATCAAGGATCAGGTCCCTCCTGTCCAAAATAATCTGATTCATTATGATCTAAAAGGCTAAACTGATCCTACATCAGCACTTTCAGACAAGACTTGAGCCATGAACAACTGAATGCCAACTTGCAACCAGAAGAGCTCAGCCCATGATTGATCACCATGCTCTTCCTGGTACTCAAGTGCTAATGCCATAACTCCAAACTCTAGGTTTGTCCCCTATATTCTCCTCTCGGCTGCCTTTCTCTCTCTCCACCATCTAGTATGTACACTACCGTTCAAAAGTTTGGGGTCACTTAGAAATGTCCTTGTATTCTAAAGAAAAAAAAAGTATATTAAAATAACATAAAATTGATCAGAAATACAGTGTAGACATTGTTAATGTTGTAAATGGCTATTATAGCTGGAAATGGCTGATTTTTTATGGAATATCTACATAGGCGTACAGAGGCCCATTATCAGCAACCATCAGTCCTGTGTTCCAATGGCACGTTGTGTTTGCTAATCCAAGTTTATCATTTTAAAAGGCTAATTGATCATTAGAAAACCCTTTTGCAATTATGTTAGCACAGCTGAAAACTGTTGTGCTGATTAAAGAAGCAATAAAACTGGCCTTCTTGAGACTAGTTGAGTATCTGGAGCATCAGCAATTGTGGGTTCGATTACAGGCTCAAAATGGCCAGAAACAAATAACTTTCTCCTGAAACTCGTCAGTCTATTCTTGTTCTGAGAAATAAAGGCTATTCCATGCGAGAAATTGCCAAGAAACTGAAGATCTCGTACAACGCTGTGTACTACTCCCTTCACAGAACAGCGCAAACTGGCTCAAACCAGAATAGAAAGAGGAGTGGGAGGCCCCGGTGCACAACTGAGCAAGAGGACAAATACATTAGAGTGTCTCGTTTGAGAAACAGACGCCTCACAGGTCCTCAACTGGCAGCTTCATTAAATAGTACCCACAAAACACCAGTCTCAACGTCAACAGTGAAGAGGCGGCTCCGGGATGCTGACCTTCTAGGCAGAGTTGCAAAGAAAAAGCCATATCTCAGACTGGCCAATAAAAAGAAAATATTAAGATGGGCAGTCTGAGATATGGCTTTTTTTTTGCAACTTGCTATGTAGATATTCCATAAAATATCAGCTGTTTCCAGCTACAATAGCCATTTACAACATTAACAATGTCTACACTGTATTTCTGATCAATCTGATGTTATTTTAATGGACAAAAAAATTGCTTTTCTTTCGAAAACAAGGACATTTCTAAGTGACCCCAAACTTTTGAACGGTAGTGTATATAAGTCAGGCTGGGGTTAGCGTTAGCGGCTAGCGGTGTGCTACATACAGTGGCTTGCGAAAGTATTCACCCCCCTTGGCATTTTTCCTATTTTGTTGCCTTATAACCTGGAATTAAACAGGATTTTTGGGGGGGTTGTATCATTTGATTTACATTTACACAACATGCCTACCACTTTGAAGATGCAAAATATTTTTTATTGTGAAACAAACAAGAAATTAGACAAAAAAACAGAAAACTTGAGCATGCATAACTATTCACCCCACCAAAGTCAATACTTTGTAGAGCCACCTTTTGCAGCAATTACAGCTGCAAGTCTCTTGGGGTATGTCTCTGTAAGCTTGGCACATCTAGCCACTGGGATTTTTGCCCATTCTTCAAGGCAAAACTGCTCCAGCTCCTTCAAGTTGGATGGGTTCCGCTGGTGTACAGCAATCTTTAAGTCATACCACAGATTCTCAATTGGATTGAGGTCTGGGCTTTGACTAGGCCATTCCAAGACATTTAAATGTTTCCCCTTAAACCACTCAAGTGTTGCTTTAGCAGTATGATTAGGGTTATTGTCCTGCTGGAAGGTGAACCTCCATCCCAGTCAAATCTCTGGAAGACTGAAACAGGTTTCCCTCAAGAATTTCCCTGTATTTAGCGCCATCCATCATTCCTTCCATTCTGACCAGTTTCCCAGTCCCTGCCGATGAAAAACATCCCCACTGCATGATGCTGCCACCACCATGCTTCACTGTGGGGATGGTGTCCTCGGGGTGATGAGAGGTGTTGGGTTTGCGCCAGACATAGCGTTTTCCTTGATGGCCAAAAAGCTCAATTTTAGTCTCATCTGACCAGAGTACCTTCTTCCATATGTTTGGGGAGTCTCCCACATGCCTTTTGGCAAACACCAAATGTGTTTGCTTATTTTTTTCTTTAAGCAATGGCTTTTTTCTGGCCACTCTTCTGTAAAGCCCAGCTCTGTGGAGTGTATGGCTTAAAGTGGTTCTATGGACAGATACTCCAATCGCCGCTGTGGAGCTTTGCAGCTCCTTCAGGGTTATCTTTGGTCTCTTTGTTGCCTCTCTGATTAATGCCCTCCTTGGCTGGTCTGTGAGTTTTGGTGGGCGGCCCTCTCTTGGCAGGTTTGTTGTGGTGCCATATTCTTTCCGTTTTTTAATAATGGATTTAATGGTGCTCCGTGGGATGTTCAAAGTTTCTGATATTTTTTTATAACCCAACCCTGATCTGTACTTCTCCACAAATGTGTCCCTGACCTGTTTGGAGAGCTCCTTGGTCTTCATGGTGCCGCTTGCTTGGTGGTGCCCCTTGCTTAGTGGTGTTGCAGACTCTGGGGCCTTTCAGAACAGGTGTATATATACTGAGATCATGTGACAGATCATGTGACACTTAGATTGCACACAGGTGGACTTTATTTAACTAATTATGTGACTTCTGAAGGTAATTGGTTGCACCAGATCTTATTTAGGGGCTTCATAGCAAAGGGGGTGAATACGCACCACTTTTCCGTTATTTATTTTGTAGATTTTTTTTTTACAAGTTATTTTCTTCATTTCACTTCACCAATTTGGACTATTTTGTGTATGTCCATTACATGACATCCAAATAAAAATCAATTTAAATGACAGGTTGTAATACAACAAAATAGGAAAAACGCCAAGGGGGATGAATACTTTTGCAAGGCACTGTACCTCCTCCCAGGCGAGATCCCCAGTCTACGTCCCAAATGGCAACCTATTCCCTTTTTAGTGCACTACTTTTGGGCTATGGGCCCTGGTCAAAGGTAGTGAACTATATAGGGAATAGGGTGCCATTTGGGACAAAGTCCCGCAGCCTGCCAACAGTTCCTCACCAAAGGACTAACTCTTCCTCATCGTTTCCCATCTACATCACAACGTAGCACTCTGGAGAACAACGCTAGTTAAATTCTGATCATAGCCATATTCATAAGGGCACACAACAGAAAAAACTTGCAACGGGGAAAAAAAAATGAGCGTCTCTTATTGGACAAGTCCGGGTATTCCTCCCTGTTTCAGTCTGTTTTCTTCCGTTTGTTGCCTAATGAATACGACCCATGTAATGTGGAGAAAAGGCAACCTACACCACCCAACATACCACGCTGATAACATAATAGCTTAATGGCATTTACTCTAGGGCAGAATTAAACAGATGATGCGTTTAAACTCAGATAGTAAAACAGCTGTGTAGAAGTCAATGGGAGAGAGAATAGTTAACAGACGATCAATGCCTCCAAGTGTTTCTCTCTGAAGCACAGAGAAGAACATCCTTCAAGGCTGCTGCTGGACAAAAAACATCCCAAACCCATTGTTGCCCTAATTTCTTGGGTTTCTCACCTTCACATCTCGACGAATGAAGATGGTTCATGGAATATAAGCTTAAAGTGACTTAAATGACTGATTCTGGCCCAAAATGTGCTAAAGAAGCATCATGCGTGTAGATGGAAATCAAAGGAGTGCTCTGCTCTTACGCTGAGCCTCAGACTAATTAGCAGAGCCAAACAAACTGAGCCGAAGACTTGACATAACTCTATTTCTGGACGTAAGCTCATACACTCGTGTTACATACTCAAGCGCCCCTGCAAGAGCCACTCAAGTTTCCCTAAGACCATCACACTGGATACCTCAGGCTCATACCAAAACACTATAGTAGTTTACTTTACCAAACATTCACTTTGTGCACACAAAACATATCTGAGAACATGTTGAGTTCAGAGTTACCCTTATTTGCTGCAATTAGAATCATTCCCGCCGTAGTAGTGTGACTTTAATCCAAGTCCAAAGAACCAGGGCAAAGACAAGCGCAAGCTGCACCAAAAAAGCATCCTTTCTTCTTTCCCTTCTTTTCACACACTCTCCCCTCCCCTCCCTCCTTCTATCTCTCTATCTCTGGTGTTGTGCGGCCGCTGAAGCAGCTGCCGGGAGGATATGAAATACCTTCTTTTCATTCTTGTCTTCCATAGGTATGCGAGCCGTGCCCGGGATCCCTTCTCCCAGTAAGAAGCCCAGCCTTGTCATCAGCTCCTGAGTGGCAGGGGAGGAGGAGGAGCTTGGCTCTTTTTCAGCTTGCAGCTCCGCTGTGTGAGAGATGAGAAATGAATCATGTTAATATTCAAATGCAGGCCAACCCAGGGCGAGTGACTGGCTGAGCCCCTGCTGCTGCCGTGCTCTACGCATGCACATACAACCACACCCACACACACCCACAGAGACACACTCACACACACACACACACACACACACACAGACACAGCTGCTGGGGTCACGCAGGCAGGCAGAGATGCACACACACACTGACACAGAGGTGGATACAGCCAGCGGAGTACAGCTCAGTGCACTACAGAGGCAGTACTCTGCGAGGTCTGCAGGCTGCGCAGGTTCAGCCTGCCTCATTAGGAATGCTGTGACTGTGCCTGTCTCTCTGCAACACGTCCAGGGTGCCATTCTGCTTGGTGCTGCTGCTCATTGTTTACAGCCCTCACTCACATAGCCTCCGAATATCAATGAAGAACCAAATAGAAAAGGCTTCCGCTTCTAAGTTCTGTAGTTGTCTCAACCCCTTGCTACTGCTTGTGTTGGGTGGATAACATTTTATATTTCTGGGGCCAAATTTCAAATTGACAAGCGTTGGATGCTACTGTCCTATATCCTCTTACATGTACAGATATAGGATCTTAATTCGACCAGTTTCTCACAGCAGGAAAATAATCCTGCAGCAACAGGAAATGTGAGTTATTGTGTGGATTATAATTAATTGACATTTTTATAGGGGTTGATACATTTTCAGTTAGGGCAAATCAAGTCTGACATTTGAAAGTGAAAATTACAAACTTTAGAAACCTTTTTAAACCTTGAATAATTTTGCATTTCCTGCTGTGCTGGTTGATCAAATTAAGATCCTACACCTGTAGCCTACCATGTGTACTTGTGATGTTTCAAATAATGCACATATTGCTTTTCATTGTCAATAAAACATGAGCTGAAAAAGCACTGACTTACAAGTACACTGCAAACTGATACATCCTTCGGGATCTATAAAATCTGTTTAAACTTTGGCCTGATTCCGTTTAGTTTTACCCCAAATTGCACTCCCTTTTGTTTTTCCAGGTTTCATTTTTTCTCCATTTTTTTCAGGTTTTTTGCTCTCAAAATCACACTTTTTTAATAGAAAAACAACCAAACTGGACGTTCTAAGTCAACAACAACGCTTAAACCACATCAGGAAACCACATTAACACGCATGCACACACAAACACACACACAGACAGACGGGCATTCCTGTGCCGTTTCAGAATGTTGCAGGAAAATATGAATCACTGATGCATTTTGTTAATGTCTTATGATTAACTTGTGCAAATTAATGCCTTTTCTAATAAGTTCAATACATTAAGTTGATTTCCTACAAAGTTCAATAACTTTTTTAATATAGGTGAATTCCGCTTTAATGTCTAGATTACCTGAATCTGTCTGCGTTCTCCGCAATGCAGATTTTATATGGCCCTATGTCACGACTTCCTCCGAAGCTGCCTCCCCTCCTTGTTCGGGCAGGCTTCGGCGTTCGTCGTCACCGGCCTTCTAGCCACTGCCGCTCCATATCTCATCATTCCATTTGTCTTGTCTTGTCAATTACACACACCTGGTTCATATTCCCCTCATTAGTATGTGTTTAAGTGTTCCCTCTGCCCCCTTGTCCTTGTGGGTGATTGTTCGTTGTGAGGATTAGTAGCTCGGTTGAGCTCAGTATTTTGTATTGCTGGGGTATTTTCCCCATGTGCATGTTTGTTCCAGTGCGCCTGTTTTGCGCACTGGACTGGTTACGCTGGATTACGGAATAAACTCTGTATACTGTGATTTACCCTCCTGCGCCTGACTCCTTCAAATCACGCATCACACCCTACTTCCTCAACTGGGGGATGCTGCTGGTATTCTGTATGTACATTACCCCAGCATCAAAATGTAAATGAGGAGCCAGGGGAATATGGCTCCATATATGAGGGGCTATCCCCCTAAGGGCAGTGTGAGGCCTAGACTACAGTAAGTTATTATCCTGCATTCTGTCAGCACCTCTCCTCCCCCCTCTCTCTCTTCCAAAGTTATTAATAATGCTGGCAGTCCATCTGATTAAATACAAACCCATCCAGCCACATAACGTACTGCCAAGATGTAATGAAGTCAAAACTAATGCCACCATACACAAATACATGAACGAACACACAAAGGCACACAAACACACACACAATATTATTTACTACTGTGGTGGCAGCAGAAGCAATTACAGTCTAACCATTTTATTAATATATGAAATTTGGTAACGGATGCAATCTATGCTGATTTGATTTAATGCTAAACTCAAAACCAGAGGCAACTTCTGACCCCCAGCAGAAACCACTCTGTCACCATGAACATGCTTATTTCTCTAATTCCAAGACATTCCCTTGCAAAGGTTGTAATACCATCATACTGTGGGCAGAAATGCTACACCATATTGGTTGAGAGGGAGGATGTTCTAATCATAGAAATAGAATGATCATTCTAGTTCTATGGTTCCAACCTGGTTGAGAAATAAATGTGGTGAAATGGAGAGAGGGAGAGGGGGACAGAGTCAAGAGAGGGGGAGGGAAGGAGAGAAATTATGGAATATCTCATTACTCATTATTAACCAAGGAGACCCCCTCCACCAACGCACTCACGCTCCCTCTCTCCTCCTCCTCCACCCCCTCTCCCCTCTTTTGCCCTCACTTTATATAATTTTCATTTCACTCCTTTCACACAAACACTGCTTGGCTGACTTCTCTCTTCTCCAAAGTCTGCAATATATTTGCATACTAAGGAGTGAACCTGTAGCACATGGGGATGTGTGAAACTTACTCCTCAGCCTGAAGTGTCCCTACTTACGCCAGCGAACAGTTAGCTTTTCACGTGGCGCTGACTGGTAAGACGCTTCAGGAGGGCGGTCACGTATGCTAGCAAGGCAGAGGTCCCGAGTACACGCCAGGTATGTGCCGAATCGGGAGGAAGTGGTACTCACTAAGCAAGCAGCGTGACGTCCTTTACACACCATCCCCACACCCCTTTAGTAGGCTAGCCTACACTTTGGTCATGTTACTGCCGGGCAAGGAGAGATGTAAGTGTAAGGATATGTTCCAAATGGTACTCTATTCCCTATATAGTGCACTACTTTTGACCAGGGCCCATATGACTGGTTCCTGGTTCATACTATACTGTAATGAAGCTCTGTTCTGTTCAGTGTGCAGCAGTACCAGCCAGACAGCTACAGAGCACTAGCCAGCCAGGAGACATCTGTTACATCTGCAATGTCTGCACAGGCTGTTAACAGGTGCCCTTTCATTGCCCCAGCAGCCTACATTAAACATTTAATGCAGTGCACAATGTTCTGTTATAAATAATGGGCCTGTGAATCACTGACTCTCATTTGTTTTCCTATGAATACTTCTGTCTATAAGCCGCTGCATTGACATTAATATAATTCACCCCAACTCAACAGCTGGAATGTTTTTATATTATGATTTGAATGTAACATTTGCAGGGTTTTTTCTGCATAGAAAAGTATTGGGCAGGCCACCTAAGTGTTTTTTCAGGCCGCCTATGTCCAAACAGTAAAACAAATATATATATATATAAAAAAGGTGTCTCCGCCAATTGGCAAAATGTGTAGAATTGCAGGAAATTTGTTTTAAACAGCTACATTTTGTCACTGCGGCCAACAGAAGGGCCTCTAAAACATTGGCTACGCCCATTGCCACGCCCCCCCGCCACACCCACCACCTAAGCCCCATTTTGATCCAGAAAAAAAAAGGATTTTCAAACTGTTTGCAGATAGGAATGGGTAAGAGCAGGGCATAAAATTAACTTTTTGGTTCACCAGCCACTGTGGCAGGTAGATTAAAAAATATACCAGCCACCCAGATTTTTTACCAGCCAAATTAAAAACATTTGCCAACAAAACACAAACAAACGGATGAGCATGCTTTGTAATGTTTCTAAAACAAATGTATTACTAGTAAGAAGTAACTAATGTGTACAGTGGGGAGAAAAAGTATTTAGTCAGCCACCAATTGTGGAAGTTCTCCCACTTAAAAAATTGATGAGAGAGGCCTGTAATTTTCATCATAGGTACACGTCAACTACGACAGACAAAATGAGAAAGAAAATCCAGAAAATCACATTGTAGGATTTTTTATGAATTTATTTGCAAATTATGGTGGAAAATAAGTATTTGGTCAATAACAAAAGTTTCTCAATACTTTGTTATATACCCTTTGTTGGCAATGACACAGGTCAAACGTTTTCTGTAAGTCTTCACAAGGTTTTCACACACTGTTGCTGGTATTTTGGCCCATTCCTCCATGCAGATCTCCTCTAGAGCAGTGATGTTTTGGGGCTGTCGCTGGGCAACACGGACTTTCAACTCCCTCCAAAGATTCTCTATGGGGTTGAGATCTGGAGACTGGCTAGGCCACTCCAGGACCTTGAAATGCTTCATACGAAGCCACTCCTTCGTTGCCCGGGCGGTGTGTTTGGGATCATTGTCATGCTGAAAGACCCAGCCACGTTTCATCTTCAATGCCCTTGCTGATGGAAGGAGGTTTTCACTCAAAATCTCACGATACATGGCCCCATTCATTCTTTCCTTTACACGGATCAGTCGTCCTGGTCCCTTTGCAGAAAAACAGCCCCAAAGCATGATGTTTCCACCCCCATGCTTCACAGTAGGTATGGTGTTCTTTGGATGCAACTCAGCATTCTTTGTCCTCCAAACACGACGAGTTGAGTTTTTACCAAAAAGTTCTAATTTGGTTTCATCTGACCATATGACATTCTCCCAATCAGCTTCTGGATCATCCAAATGCACTCTAGCAAACTTCAGACGGGCCTGGACATGTACTGGCTTAAGCAGGGGGACATGTCTGGCACTGCAGGATTTGAGTCCCTGGCGGCGTAGTGTGTTACTGATGGTAGGCTTTGTTACTTTGGTCCCAGCTCTCTGCAGGTCATTCACTAGGTCCCCCCGTGTGGTTCTGGGATTTTTGCTCACCGTTCTTGTGATCATTTTGACCCCACGGGTGAGATCTTGCGTGGAGCCCCAGATAGAGGGAGATTATCAGTGGTCTTGTATGTCTTCCATTTCCTAATAATTGCTCCCACAGTTGATTTCTTCAAACCAAGCTGCTTACCTATTGCAGATTCAGTCTTCCCAGCCTGGTGCAGGTCTACAATTTTGTTTCTGGTGTCCTTTGACAGCTCTTTGGTCTTGGCCATAGTGGAGTTTGGAGTGTGACTGTTTGAGGTTGTGGACAGGTGTCTTTTATACTGATAACAAGTTCAAACAGGTGCCATTAATACAGGTAACGAGTGGAGGACAGAGGAGCCTCTTAAAGAAGAAGTTACAGGTCTGTGAGAGCCAGAAATCTTGCTTGTTTGTAGGTGACCAAATACTTATTTTCCACCATAATCTGCAAATAAATTCATAAAAAATCCTACAATGTGATTTTCTGGATTTCTTTTTCTCAATTTGTCTGTCATAGTTGACGTGTACCTATGATGAAAATTACAGGCCTCTCTCATCTTTTTAAGTGGGAGAACTTGCACAATTGGTGGCTGACTAAATACTTTTTTCCCCCACTGTATATTGTTATATATTGTTTAATAAAACATTTTGTGACCTGAGCCTTTTTGTGACCTGAGTTTTCACCTGCCCCTTTAAGGGCGGGAGGTTACCGTGGTAGTGCGACTCAGGTCATGTTTGTGCCTGTGAGATTGAGTCTGACTAGTAAAAGCGTTGTCTTCTCTTCCCTAGCAGTTGAAAGTCAAACTGAAAAACAACCTAGCTTGTGAACAAAACAATGTAAATAGCCAAGAAACACAAGGACAAAGTCTCACTTCAGTAGACTTTAATTTTAAGTAAATTAGACCAGCTTTTATGACCGTGTGCAGCGCTTCTAAAAATGAATCTTTCACTCAGCTCTTCACATGCGCACAGCCCCCAGCCAGGCAGTGTTGCAGCGTGAGCTGGAATAGGCTATATAGGATTCGTAGTTCTTTGACTTTGTGAGATTCATTTACCAGCTATGAAACAAAACGACGGAAATACTTTGAAAACAGCTACTGCAGCATTTATTTTACTATAAATGTGATCATCCTTGACTATTTGTATTCACAAATGCGAGTGAAATGCGAGCATTGTGGAGCCGTGACCACCCGCCAACATCGCTGGTGAAATATACATTTTACCCGCCAATGCCAAAATCTACCCGCATTTGGCAGGTGGCGGGCGTTAATTTTAGGCCCTGGTAAAGAGTGACATTGATTTCAGAGTTGAAAACTAACTGATGAAACCTGATTGGAATACAATAAACACATATTATTAAAGGACAAAAATGATCTATTGACTCAAATCGGAGTAAATTGCTGGTGCTACTGCAACCTCTAGCATTTTTTCAGTATAATGGCAGTACAAAGCATGTCACATTCTTTACCACATTATTTACCAGTTACTGTCACTTACTGCAGCGAGGAGCACCACTGTTTCCAGGTAGCCCTCCCAGACCTGACCAAGGACCGTATTCACATTGTCTCAAAGTAATATACACTGAGTGTACAAAACATTAGGAACATCTGCTCTTTCCATGACCAGGTGAATAAAGGTGAAAGCTATGATCCCTTATTGATGTCACATGTTAAATCCACCTCAATCAGTGTAGATGAAGGGGAGGAGAGACAGGTTAAAGAAGGATTTTTAAGCCTTGAGACAATTGAGACATGGATTGTGTATGTGTGCCATTCAGAAGGTGAATGGGCAAGACAAAATATTTAAATGCCTTTTAACGCGGAATGTTAGTAGGTGCACCGGTTTGAATATGTCAAGAACTGCAACGCTGCTGGTCCACCACCCAGCCAACTTGACACAACTGTGGAAAGCATTGGAGTCAGCATCCTTGTGGAACGCTTTCGACACCTTGTAGTCCATGCCCCAATGAATTTAGGCTGTTCTGAGGGCAGAGGGGGTGGAGGGGATGCAACTCAATATTAGGAAGGTGATCTTAATGTTTTGTACACTCAGTGTATATAATATATGCCATTTAGCAGACGCTTTTATCCCAAGCAACTTACAGTCATGCGTGCATCCATTTTTCATATGGGTGGCCCCAGTGGGGAATCGAACCCACAATCCTTGGTGTTGCGTGTGCCACGCTCTACCAACTGAGCCACACAGGACTGATCTAGGATTAGATCAACCTTCTTATTTATTATAATTTCAAAGAAAAAACGGATCCTAGATTAGGACTCTGAGATGCATAGTGAATACGGGCCCTGGCTGGATCCCACATCAGAACCAGGCTCAGCAGCAATCAGGCCAAATGGAGGGTTTGGGCTGGGGCGATGCTGCGAGCTGCATCCATCAAGGAGCCATTTATTAATGGGCCGTGACAGGCCGCTCCATCAGTGGCTCCTTTAAAGCTCTAAAGACCCACTTGCTTCTGAGGAGCAATCACTACCTCTGTCCTGTCTGTGGCTGAGACCTAAAGGTCACTCTATTCCCTATATAGTGTACTGGGCTCTGGTCAAAAGTAGTGCACTATAAGGGAATAGGGTGCTATTTAGGACGCAGCCTGTGATGGAGCTGGAGCTGGGGTCTGGACCAGTCGACAGTCAACAGCAGCAGGGCTAGAGGCTGATGGGGATCGCAGCACAGATGCAATGTAAATCATCATTACACACTGTCTGTCTGGGGAGTCTTTGGGCAGAGCATTTTATCTCCAGGCAGATCCTCTCTCAAACGTTCCATCCTTCCTGTATACTCTGGTGCACTACCTACCGGTCCCTTTTCATTGGTGATGTCCTAGCTAGCTCCACCCCCGGCATTCACTGCATTCACGGCAATGGCAAATTTGATAGCCTCTGAAGTCTTATCTGGGCTTAATTGCCTTCAATGTGACATAGGCTGCTTTCTGTGTAATCGCTAATGCGTGTTGTTGACGGTGGGCCTGTCCATCCAGGGAGAGGGGAGATAAACATGCTACCTGTAAAGCAGGCCAGTTTGTAGAATATATACGAACATTTGACACTGATGGGAGTGTCCTTCTAGCCAGTCTATGTCCAAGCTATACTAGAAGCCATATTAATGTGTCTCTTTCAATGGACCTCTGAGACTAACGTGACAGGGGCTTTTATTAGATGACCCCTGTTCCCGGGAAGATGGAGGAGCGACCTGCGGCCCTTACGAAAATGGACATGAATCATGGTTATGGCGCCATTGGAAAGATCATTTAGTAAGAAGCATATCAAACAAACATGTAGGCTGTGCTACTCACTGAATCAAGGACCCATAGGGTTCTGGTCAAAAGTAGTGCACTTATATAGGGCTCTGATCAAAAGTAGTGCACTATATAGGGAATAGGGTGCCATTTGGGACACACACTGGGCCACTCACAGAATAGCCTGATGTTTTGTTTAACATACAGGTCCAGAAACAAGACAGGGTGGTGACATCATCCCTAGTATGGACTCACCCAAAGGGCAAAATGCATTTTGAATCAAACAGCAAGATATCTCATGCCACACAAAAAAAGCTTTGATGATGAACTGCACGTTTTGTCCGTTTCATCAGCTTTCGTGTTTTTAATAGCATGAAAGCAGTGATTTTGAGTGTTATCAACAACGGAGAGATCTGTCCTTCCTTTGAATGGTCTGGCTCTGTCCCCTGAGAACCAGAGGTATGGAGAGAGAGAGGGAGAGAGAGAGAGATGGAGTGAGAGAGAAAGAAAGATGGAGACAGAGAAAGAGAGATGGAAAGAGAGAGATGTACAGGGATGTAGAGAGAGAGGGAGAGAGAGAGGGAGAGAGAATAGGAGAGACAGAGAGTGAGAGAGAGAGAATGAACAATTTTAGGAGAGAGAGAGAGAGAGAGAGAGAGAGAGAGAGAGAGAGAGAGAGAGAGAGAGAGAGAGAGAGAGAGAATGTTAACATACGTTTCCCATGCCAATAAAGCCCTTAAATTGAATTGAAATTGAGAGAGAGAGAGAGAGAGATGGGCGCTAGCTAGCAGTGCTCTCAGGCAGAACCTGCCTTGACAGTGTTAATGTTGCCAGGCTCTTTTACCTGAGGCTGTGCAGTTTAGTCATCACAGAGCTGGCACAGCAAGGGGTATGCTTCCCAAATGGCACCCTATTTCCTATATAGTGTACTGTACTAGCTCTGGCCAAAAGTAGTGCACTATAGGCAATATATTGCCATTTGAGACGCAACCTGGCTCCGAGGTGAGAAGTCCACTCACCAGTCACCTCCACAACTCCTAGCTCTTATTAGGATCCTGTAAAGAGGGCTTCTCTGTGCTCTCCTGTCTCCATGTCTCTGTAGGTTTGTGGAAGCTCGGCCGTGGGCAGGCCTCTGGGCATGGAATGACGGCTCAGTCACTTTAGCGACACACTGACACACACTGAAGACACGGGGACACACACCTCAGTTCTGGCATAGAAGAGTCACACTCTTAGATAGGCTCCTTATACTGTAACCCTGAAGTAGTTACTTAACCAGTGTAACACTTCCCATTAAAAATAACATTAGATTGATATGAAATAGCCTACAGTGTGACCCACCAGAAGTGAAATGGCAAAGTTGCTGATGGAAATGGCAACCTGTTATCATTTACAAGCCAGTCGGAGACTAACTGGGACAACTGATGTGCTGTGTACTGCTGTGTGTGCTTTGTGAAATTGGGGTCACCGCGCTGAGCCGCAACACTTTAGGCAGTAATGATGCAGCTGCATGGCTATCCTGACAGCTGTGGCATTTATTAGCCAGTCAAATACCTGTAATGAAAACAAATCTGCACATTAAGTATGTATGAGATACAGCAGCCTTATATCATTCCTATGACAACAAATCAAAGCTAATCATTGGGACTGTGGGGCAGCAGAGGCAGTGGAACACTCCTCCTCATTATGAAGCCAGAGATGGAACAGTGCTTTGTTTTAACAGCAGAGGAGTCGAGAACAAAGGTGAACGTTGTTGATTTGTTTTTTCACTATTCCATTATGTCAATAAATGTGCCTACTTAAATGTAATTGCTATTATAAAGCATGTGCCTGTTGAACCTTGTCAGGGTGTGTCGTGTAAAAAAATGTAACATCTGGACTGATGAAATTCTATATAAATCCAAAGATCAATATAAATATAAACGCAACATGCAACAATTTCAAAGATTTTACTGAGTTACAGTTCATAGAAGGAAATCAGTCAATTGAAATAAATTCATTAGGCCCTAATCTATGGATTTCACATGACTGGGCAGGGGCGCAGCCATGGGTGGGCCTGGGAGGGCATAGGCCCACCCACCTGGGAGCCAGGTCCACCCACTGGGGAGCCAGGTCCCAGCTAATCAGAATGAGTTTATCCCTACAAAAGTGCTTTATTACAGACAGAAATACTCCTCAACATCCCCCTCCCCCTCCTCAGGTGAAGAAGCTGGATGTGGAGGTCCTGGGCTGGCGTGGTTACATGTGGTCTGCGGTTGTGAGGCCGGTTGGATGTACTGCCAAATTCTCTAAAATGATGTTGGAGGCGGCTTATGGTCGAGAAATGAACATTACATTCTCTGGCAACAGCTCTGTTGGACATTCCTGCAGCCAGCATACCAACTGCACACTCCCTCAAACTTTGAGACATCTGTGGCATTGTGTTGTGTGACAAAACTGCACATTTTAGAGTGGCCTTTTATTGTCCCCAGCACAAGGTGCACCTGTGTAATTAATCAGCTTCTTGATATGCTACACCTGTCGGGTGGATGGATTATCTTGGCAAAGTAGAAATGCTCACTAACAGGGATGTAAACAAATTTGTGCACAACATTTGAGAGAAATAAGATTTTTGTGCATTTCAAATATTTCTGGGATCTTTTATTTCAGCTCATGAAAAATGGGACCAACACTTTACATGTTGCGTTTATATTTCTGTTCAGTATAAGTATAGGAGTGAAGCTCAAGAGAAAAGAACACCCAGGTACTTGTTTTTTGAACGCTTGGTATGTCTGCATTGTCTGACTAAACATTTTCCCAGGGTTTTTGTGTCTCCAAGAGATGGATGCAATGTGCTTTTCTAAGCACTTGTCTAAAGCAAGCTTTCAGAGTTCATAACTGGAGATTTCTTATCAAATCCTCCCCTCAGTGTCTCGGAATGCCAGGTTGTATTCTAAATTGCACCCTACATTACCTAATACCTATATAGGCCCTGTACAAAGTAGTGCATTTGGTAGGGAATAGGGTGCCATTTTGGACGCCTTTTGGTCTTGATCCCATTGGTAACTCCATTAGTGGCCCTTTGCACTCATCGCTGAAACCAATTCTCTCCCCTGGCTACACAGGGGTGGGAGGCTGTTGTCTAAAGACAAAAAAAACTGATATTGGCTTTAATGTTTTCTACTTCTATATGCGAGGAATGCTCATACTTTCATCCTATGGGTTTGAGAGGCCTTCAGTTGGACAAATGAAGCTCTAATGGAGCACACACACACACACACACTTTGTGTGTTGTCATGTAAAAGGGCTTTGGCACAGAGTGACCCATCACACAAACTCCACGAATAGCCACGAGACGGAAATAAAGAACCATAAAACAGGTGGTAAATAGACTGCAATATTGAATTACGTATAGTCCTGCTACCTGTTAAAATCGTATCAAGCCTAATACATGACTGTCATGCACTGTAGGACCTAGGGCTATCGACAGTATACCAATATGTCTGTCTAACCATGTCTTGTGAAGTATGTCCTGTGATATAGCCTAAGTCAGCTAGTAAGGAAAGTTAGCCTACAAGGCTGGAAGCTCCTGGTATTTTCTTGCATTGTAAAGTGTTCTAGCCTGTATGGACATGCCGTGTCGCATTATTCAAGTGTGTTTACTTCTGTGCATCATGAGTGGGGAGCTAACATGATGCAGCCCAAACTCCCAGTGCAGGCTGAGTGGAGCAGGCACGGTGCTTTCCCGCTATAGGGGGACATTGGCTGCGCTGATAGATAGACTTGATCCGTGAGACACATTTGACAGAAGTACAGAAAGTAACACAAATTCTAATACCAAATCGTTTTTCATGTTCTAGTATTGAAAAAGTACAGAAGTTTCGGTATACCATGCAACACTACCCTAGGGTGGCAACAAATACATTCTAATGGGGCTTTCTCTCTTCTGATTGCTTTATACTGTTCAATCAAACTTCAACCAAAAATATGTTTAATCATTTTCATCAATATCTGCATTTCCTTCACTCATTTATAATAATTTCTGTAAAATATCTGTAAAACATTTGTTTTGTCTTTGTATGCCTTTGTTTTGTGAAAAAGTCACTTTTCCTTCTGAATAATTATCCTCCTCTATTACCAGCTTGTCATCCAACCATTTCATGCAGATGAATTACCTGATGCATGAAAAAAGTCACGACCAGGCTGATGGAAACAGGACATGCCGGTACAATTTTATAAATACTGACAGACAGTTTGTTCTTTCGACATGGTGGGATATTTTTGTGTCTGTAAAATGAACTAGGCGAGAAATGGCGGTGGAAACACCTTTATGTGCAAATATTGATATGATAACTATCATATCTAAGTCAACTTGGAGTCACGCAATGATATGTTGTGCAGTCCTCCCACTACGACTCGGGAAACCATGCAGTTTATTAGGCTACAGATGAAATAAGTTATGTTGAACTTCACAGGCTGGTGAAAGTGCACGTGATGAGCTTGATTGATACTCCTTTCCAATAAATATCTTATTCTGGTGACATGACGATCGATGCTTGGCTGATTTTAAAATATTTGCATGAAAATCGGTTGCAAATGGGATGGAAACCTAGCATATGACCATGTATTTCCAATGGCAGTTCTTACTTTGGGTTGAATTCTAAGGTGCTTTTGGCATCCGCACTGCCTCACAGGCAAGATTCATGGCACAAAAGTACATGTGTGCACCAGAAGCAGAGACGGAAGAGGAAACAAGACACCCCACTCACTGTATTTGTGTTTATTACCATTTTTGGGGTTCAATGAAAGTCTAAGTAGACCAGACCCAACTGCTACTGCACATTAATTTGTGCATGAGACAGAAGTAATGCAGTGCGACTCGAGTTTCACCATTTTCGGTCAGTCTCAGCGGAGGTAGTGAGGGATAGCAGAGGGACGTGAGAGACTAACCCTTCGCTGAGACTGACCATCAGATGCATCAGTCCAGTAAAATAAAAAAAGCAAATTATGTCAATTCATGCTCACTCAGCTGTGCCTCACAAGTACTACAACAACGGATCTATTACCGGTGTAATCATACCTCAAGTATTGAAATATAATTTTAAAATGGTCTGTGAAGAACAACATTGGCAAGGGAATTCAAGCATAGCCAATATGCAGTGATAATGTATTGGGCATATAGCCTACTGCACAAACCTCATTGCTACAGAACTGTTTTTAATAGGTTAATGTTGCAAAGGCTTACGTTTTTTAAGTCATGTAAAAAAAAAAAAATCTGAGTGGTAGATCTTGACTTGCATTTTGACTCAGAAAGTGATCTTGACTAAGAAAAGGTTGATGACCACTGGCCTAAGTGAGGTATTTTTGAGAAGTGTTGTATGTATGCCAGGAATGCCTGTATTGTTGCCAAATAAATGTCCCTATGGGACAATAAATGATTCATTCATACAGCATTTGAACTAAACAAAGGCTAAATGACTTAATAGATATGAAAGTTGTTGTGATGTCTCTCTTCTCTGATCTGCTACTCAGTTTAGGCCTCTGATGATGAGTCATTTCAGACTAAGAATGGGAGATCAGAGTCCGTATGTGTCAAGCGTCTCAGAGTAGGAATGCTGATCTAGGATCAGGTCCCCCTTGTCTATGTGATCTTATTCATTGTGATCTGAAAGGCAAAACTGATCCTAAATCAGCACTTCCCTGGGTAGCTTGACACATAGGAACTCTGGTCAAGTGTCAGACTTAGCCATATAAACCACCACATTTTTCTATGCTACCATATTGGCAGGCAGAGATACCATTACTGCAAGGCTAAATCCTCCTCCCTCAATTTCCATTTCACCATAATTGTGACGGTACAGTAGGCTACATCATGTCATACACCCCGATGCCTTTCGATAATGGTATAAATGTGTGGGTGTTTTTGAAAACCTCAACGATTACTATTCCAATGGTAATTGACTGAACAGCCGAGCAGCATTATTCAATTCAATCATAACATAAATATATGAAGGGTTTGACCTCGGGAAGGCCTGCAACAAATTGTCTAAACAACAAATGAGCCACTTAATAGAGGAAACTAGGAACAAGGCAGAGAGGATGTGGAACCAAAATGGCTACCAGTCCTACTAACTAACAAGCGTCCTCATCAAGAGGTATCCAAGGATGAAAATGAGTTCCTTGTGCTTGCTCCATCCAAATAGACGTTTGTATCTCCTCCTAGCCTGGAGATATAGAAAAATAATAATTGGAAACCACTCTGCTATTCAAATAATTGTAGGGAGAGGCAAAGCAAAAACAACATCATTATCTTCTACCTCGGCAGGCAGGCAGTTTACAAGACGGTAAACTTAGCAGCAGCCTTGGCAGTGAAGTGGTACAGGGGAAGGATGAGGGGAGGAGGGGGAGGTCTGTGAACGGGCCCAGGCCCCGCGGAGCTATCTGAGCCCCCTCTTCCTGCCGAGAAGTAAATGATCCAGCCGGCGCTCATTAGCAGCTTGGGTTACGTTACCAAACAGTGGAGCAAGTTTAATGAACACTTGATGAATGCTGCTTGCATCTCCAGTTTCCACACGGAGTTCAGAGGTGGAGGAGAGATGACGTCTCCCATTAGAATGCACTGGCCACTCCACGGGCGGCAGGTAGTCTCGACGTTAAGAGCGTTGGGCCAATAACCGAAAGATTGCTGGTTCGAATACCAGAGCCGACAAGGTGAAAAAGAAACCTGTTGCTGTGCCCTTGAGCAAGGCACTTAACCCTAATTGCTCAGGGGCGCTGTACAATGGTGACTCTGGCCGTAACCTCACTCCCTGCCGGTGTCTCAGGGGGAGTTAGGATATGCAACAAAAAAAACATTTCCATTACACACTTGTGTGTAACAGGACAAATACAAGCACCCCCCAAATTATTATTATAGTGCACATTCCACAACTGTACTACAGCTAGCTAGCCCGGTGCTGGAGCAGAGGCTGCTTTCTACATGGAAGGGCTGTTATGTGGATGGATAAGGGGGCAGGATGGAGTGCACTAGTGTAGGTAGGGGAGCAGTAGAGAGTGGAACAGGTAGAGTCAGTGGTATGTTAGAGAGGAGTTACCACAGAGCTTTCCCAGGCAAACTAGGAGGTGGATATGACAGGGCAATTGTAGCCACCTTGCTGCCGCTAGCTCTGTGATTACTGCTATTAGCGACAGACAGTCGACACTTGTCAAAACAAAGAGCCCTTTCACTCTCGACACTGTACACAACCTGTACTTAACGTTGAGGGACAGACAGTCAAAGACATTATGTAAATGGCAGACCTGACAGATGTC
The DNA here is from genome assembly GCF_020615455.1 of Coregonus clupeaformis. Lineage (NCBI taxonomy): Eukaryota > Metazoa > Chordata > Actinopteri > Salmoniformes > Salmonidae > Coregonus > Coregonus clupeaformis. Next base: position 18,913,195 of record NC_059195.1, read on the forward strand.
TGGACACAATCACATTCACAGAGTCTAGACAACAACAGAGGCTTATCTGTGCTACTAAAGGTCATGGAGGGGGAAGTTGAAATGTCATTTTCCTAACAAAACTGACAAAACTGAGGACTGCACAAAGGGCTTAATATGCCAAGGAAAGGGATACAAATATCAATGGTTACAGTTAACCATCATTAGGACCCATCCATCTAACATGTCATAGACATTTTCTTCTTGAAAAGGGACCGGTGAATCACAGCTGATGCCTGTATCCCAATCTGCGTTCAAAGACATCTTCATAAAGCGTCATCTACTGAAGGAGAGCTCTTATCTTAGACTATCATAGAGGTTTTAATTGCACTATTGTGGCAGTTCCTTGGTAATCAACAGCTGGTGAAAAACAGGGAAGATTCAGACCGACAGTACTGTAGCTTTTGGCTTTGAGATTCAAGGCTGTGAGATTGAGCGATTCAGCCTGAACAAAAACCAATAACATACTGTGTAGTCTGTCTATCTGGTGCCAATTAACAGGTGGTTTGTCATCCAGAACCGATTAATCTAACTATTCCCAGGCAACTTACTTTTCTCATACTAACATGCTGTTTGAGAGACTGATCATTCCTGATAAAGACGGCTAATTACTGTCTTTAACAAGGAGGTGCCTGGTGATGATGTCATCACACATTTACTGTAACGGTAGCTCCCTGAGAGAGGTTTGTCCTCTGGGCTCGGCTGGTTCGTGCCAAGGCCCCAGCAGTGTGGATGTGAAATCCTGATTCGGATCGCCTACTTCTGCCTGATGAGAAGTTTGGGCTGAGGAAATGAGAACATGCTGGAGGAGGTGGACGTGGAGTTGCATTAAGACACAGCAGCACCACACTACTGCATTGTTGATGGCCACACACACACACACACACACACACAAGGGTCGTATTCATTAGTGCACACCATAACAAAACGTTTTGCAACGGAAAACCAAAACAAGTGTGTCTTATTGGACAAGTTCAGGTAATCCCTCCCAATTTCAATCTGTTTTCTTCCGTTTGGTGCCTAATGAACATGACCAAAGAGCATCATCTGGCTGTGCTAATAGAGAAGATAAATTATCTTTGGGGAAAATGCCCCCACTGGTTAAAGATACATTTAGGAATCTCACCATATGAACTAAATATATGGGATACAGTAAATGTTAACTGAGAGAGAACAGAGAGAGAGAACAGAGAGCAAGAGAACAGAGAGAACAGACAGCGAGAACAGGGAGAGAAAGAGAGAATAGAGAGAGAGAATAGACTGAGAGAATAGTGAGAGAACAGAGAGAGAACAGTCCTGATTAACAGAGACAGACCTCAGGGGGAACGTGAGGAACGACCACAGCTGAGACAACGCTGACAACGTGGTCAGTCTCAGCTGTGGTCCTTCCTCACGTTCCCCCTTGAGGTCTGTCTTTCTGCCACACACACGCACACACAACATGCATGGCAGACACATACACAAACGGTCACAATATTCATGACATGCACGCACACACACGCAAGCCTTTTGGAGTGCTGGAAACTGTATCCTTCTTCAAAGACAGAGCAAAGTGAGATCCCTTCACTCCAGAGTCCAGACACACATTTATTTTCTTAGTCTCTCTCAACCCCATCATTCACGTTCAGTAATAAGGAAAGACCATTTTAAACCCGACAGCCCAACCCAAAACAAAATGTGTCTCCTGGGTGTTCGTGGTATCCATTAAACAAAACATAAAAGACTGGAATAGTCCAAAACACATTCACAGAGAAAAGAATATTCAGCGTTTCCTGTGACGTATAGGGCCTAGCGCATAAACAAACTCCCCAAACGCTCCACAAAGCCCCCTCTCTGTTCCCTTCAGTCACCCAGCAGTCCCTCTCTTTCTCTCTTTCATTCTCCATCCATTGGAGATGCTATGAAACGTAGCTTTCATAAAGTTGGAGATGAGGAATCGTTTAGAACAAAAATACTCCTCACAACTCATCTGATCCGCTGCTGTCTTGATCCGGTTCTAAATGTCACACAGTTCTCATGCTACAAACTTCCGATGGATATTCCATTCATTCCTAACCCGGCATTCTGATCCTCTCTGACAGCATTCCAAAGTGACACTGACCTTGTTACAAGCCCTCTTACTTGACCCCTGGGGGTCACATGATTTGTGTAACCTCTCAGGGCCATCCTAGGCCAAATATGTGCGCCAGTCAGTGTACAGTTGTCTGTCAGTGAGATGCTATACACATTAGGGCTGGGCGATATATACCGTATTTTACTATATACCGGTATTGATGCACGGATCAGTTTGGGTTTTTACTTTACCTTCTATAACGGTATTTGAATGTTTGGTTTGTTAAATGTGATATGCTGTGTGTAACGTTCATTTTTATGCTACTTGTGTCACGCCCTGACATAGAGATCTCTAGTTGGTTTGGTCAGGGTGTGAATATCTATGTGTAGATCTATGTTATCTATTTCTATGTTGGCCGGGTGTGGTTCCCAATCAGAGGCAGCTGTCGATCGTTGTCTCTGATTGGGGATCATACTTAGGTAGCCATTTTGCCTACCTATGTTGTGGGATCTTGTTTCAGTTTGGTTTGTTGGATGTTTAGCCTTTTGAACTTCACGTTCTGTTGGATTTTGTTATTTTGTCGGTGTTTATATAATAAACAACTATGTACGCATACCACGCTGCACCTTGGTCCAATCCTTTATACAACGAACGTGACAACTTGAGTCATCCCTCTCCGCTCTCTCGCTCCATGCCGCTTTCCACACAGACCTAGCCCCGCCCCCTGTCACTCAAATAACGTGTTTGTTGTTGCTTGACCACGAGACACTTGCGTTCAGTCTGCATGGTCAATGCAGCACAATGTTGATGAAAACAATGTTGTTTCCACTTTGCTTCTTAATATAAATCCACAAGCGTTCTATAATTACACTGTTAGTTTGTGTTTCTTACATCTGCAAACAGCTAGTCTGTCTTTTCTTAGCAAGGTAAACCGTGTTAGCCACTAATGCTAATCGCTAGTTAGCTGGCTAGCTAGCTAATAAATGTACTGATTCAGAGCAAACATAGCTAGCTATACAAACTGATACCAGTGATGGTGTAGGCCTAAATCAGCATGTTGTTTGTGCAACATTATCTTCTAAATCAAAGAGGAATAGGCGAAGCAAAGATTATAGGGTCCCTAGGAAACACTGACCATCACTTTGGTCACAATAACTCCTCCCTGGCATTTTTTTAAATTCCTTGTCATGTCAAACAACACTGCATTCAAAGTGACCACTATTATTTATATTCTAACTATAGTAAGAAATGCAGAAATTGATGGAAATGCAGGAAATTATTTTTGGTTGAAGTTGAATGGAACAGTATAAAACAATCAGAATGGAGAAAGTCCCATTGAAATCACTTGGAATTTGTGTTGCCACCCTAGGGTCATGCACTACTCATAATGCAAATATGATTATTTTATTATTCAAAAACATAAAATACCGTCAAAATACTCCCACAGAACTAACACACGCTTATTGTTGACACAGGAATGGATGAATGACAAATAGGAACACATTCTTGTAACATAGCCAACCTCATGGAACACATTTCAAGGCACACAAGTGTAATGGACATGAAAAGAAGACTGATCTCACTGGAGTCTATAGCAGTGTGTGTGTGTGCATGCGTGTACGTCCACAGTTCAGTGCACCTGGGCCTCACCATGCTGACAGCTAATCTACACCAATTAGGCCTCATTACAGAGTTCTTATAAAGTGCCTAACTGTACATGCTTTTATGCCATTACTGAAATATGTTGATTAATTCCTAGTGCTGAGCGATTAGTGCTTTTTGAGGTCGGTTTGGTTTCGGTTCAATTATTAAAAAATAATCACGGTTTTAGATTTCAAATTCTTTTTTTAACATTAAATGCACTATGATTATGTGGGTTGTAATGCTGTAACAACACAGAATAAAACGATTAATAAAAGTCCCATGATGGTGGTCACTGCCCATTACTGATTATCACTTATTAACCATAATTTATTCACATTACTTTAATAAATAATTTCAGTTGTTGTGTATATTATGTGTTTTATTCTATGACTTTATTATTTCATTCCAAGTCATCTTCTAATTTCTATAGAGCTGTCTGACAAAATCACTATTTTAGTATTTCTTCAAAGTAAATAAGGCATACTTTTATGACTTCTGAATACCAACTATCAATCACTTAGAGATATCTTGCGAAGCAACTGCTCTCGATTATGCATTCTTCTGTAGGCGTGCCATGGATTATGGTCATTGTAGTTAATTACCATGGTTTCTGCGCTAAACTATGTTGAATATTGGCCTGTTGGAAACTACAACAGCTTGATCTGATTTCTCTCTAGAGAAACTGCATTGAGCTCGCAGAAAAAAACGGAACGAAATGGAATTCAAATAATTGAACTGACGTCGGTAAATTAGTTGTTTAAAAAAATAAAATAAAAACAACATCTTGGTTAATCGCTCAGCACTACTAATTCCTCATGTCGGTGTTATTCCTCGGCAGTCCAAACTCCTCCTTTTATGGTAAGTGCTCTAGATGAGGCGTGAGAAGTACGAGGCGGGTGGAGCTACACACTGCATGTATTAGCAGCCCCTGACACAGAACATGCCGAGAGAGAGCTCCCTCCACATACCCTACTAAGGCTTGAACACTTGTCATTTTCCCCTGCTGTTCGGTACACTTCATCTGAGTCCCAAATGGCACCCTTATCTCTATTTAGTACACTGCTTTCGACCAGGGCCCTGCTCAAAAGAAGTGTACTACATAGGGAATAGGGTGCCATTTGGGACGCATCCTTCTTCACCAGGGCAAGTCAGATGGTTCAAAATCTCCATGGCCTGGAGTAGTGGTATAGCCTACAGTACAGAGATGTCCGGAGACTCCAGATCTGCCACACATTTTCCATTGCGTGAAGAGCCCATTTTGGCACGGAGCTGAAACCTAAGAAGGGAGCGCTACGCTGAGCATCTCTGTGTGCACAAGCTCTAGCACAAGCAGGGTTAAGACAACGTTGGGCCGGCCCCTCTCCTGTAAACACATGTTGGTGGCAGAGTGCAGGGGGGGTGGGCTGGAGAGGTGCTGGGGTCACCAGGCCTGCTGTGAAAGGAATGTCAGGAGGAATGGTGCTAGGGGGGTTAAATATGAAGGAAATGTATCAGGAGGGGGTGGGGGAGCAAACTCAGGCCAGGTTATTTTGGGATTTGTTTGATGACACAGAGAGCCTGGGACTGACCCTACTGGAAACCTTCAACATTCAACAAAGTTGTTATGAGCATCGTAACATAGAGTAAAACACCGTGGCTGTGTTTGAGATAGGGAAACAGTGAAGCTGCTCAGCAGCAGCAGCAACCCAATGCTGCCGCGTGTCCAGCGGGACAAGCTTAGTATCGGAGCCATCACTGTCCCACGGTAGCCCTGTCTAAGCTCTAAGACTCTGAGCCAACTGCCACGGCCCGGACACAGAACCACCCTCCAACCCTGGTATGTTCCAGTACACACTGGTTGCGTGCCAAATGGCACCCTATTCCCTTTATAGTGCCCTACTTTTGACCCATATGACCCCTATAGGCTCTGGTCAAAAGTAGTGCACTATATAGGGAATAGGGTGCCATTTTGGACGTTCCCACGACTCTGCCCTATAATGGGTTCCTTCCAATTGTTACATGAGCCAAATACAATGAGAGGGCATCTCCGAGTTCCCTGTCTAAAGATAACGCAGCCCACACTCCATTTACAGCCTATGGGAGGAATTAAACTCCACCCTGCTCTGGAAATCAAAACAGAGCAGTAAGTGGAACACTACCCTTACCAACACAAACACACAGACACAGACGCGCACGCACACACACACACACATACACGGACAGACGTGCGCTCGCAAACACACACACAAGCAGATGAATCTATTCAACTCCCCATCACACTCCAATCAAATCAAAAGCTTGTGCAAGCCTACTGTATACATTTAACCATATGTTAGCGAAAACATTCCTTCATTATGTTCCAAACACAGAGTGTAGCAAAACAGCCAGACTACACCAGACTGTATTTGGATAAGAGAGAGTGCATGTTAGAACCAGTGGAGGCTCCTCAGAGGAGGAAGGGGAGGACCATCTGTAATGAATACTCAGGGAGAAAAAGGTGTAGATTCACGCGCAGAGCACGACAGGTGTTCATTTTGCCTTCGCAGAAGGCAGGAATCGTGGTCACAGGTAGGCAAACAGGCAGGTGAATCAAAACTAGGACTGAAGGCTATAACTGGTTCTCACAAACGAGCTAGAAAAAGGCTTAGTAGAGTCAAAACAAACAATATCTCACAAGGCACAAACAGAATGAACTGAACTAAATAAGGAGCTGATGAGACCAGGTGAGTAACAAACACAGGTGAAATCAATGAACAAAAATGAAAGACAGGGCTACGTTCAAGAACACAAGGTGAACTAAGAAAATAAATACAGAACCTTACACCATCCTCCTCAGTGAATTTCATAAAAAGTAAAATAGTGAAACATGAAAAATGTAATATTTTTTAGATAAAGCTATACTAAATATATTCACGTTACCAAATTATTGATTAAAACACACTGTTTTGCAATGAAGGTCTACAGTGGCCTCAAGAGCACTCCATAGGGAAGCACCAGGGTGTAGCTAGTTTCCGTCCTCCTCTGGATACATTGACTTCAAAACAAAACATAGGAGGCTCATGGTTCTCACCCCCTTCCATAGACTTACACAGTAATTATGACAACTTCCGGAGGACATCCTCCAACCTATCAGAGCTTGTGTAGCATGAACTGACATGCTGTCCACCCAATCAAAGGATCAGAGAATTAATCTAGTACTGAAAGCATAAGCTACAGCTAGCCAGCACTGCATTGCATAAAATGTGGTGAGTAGCTGACTTAAAGAGAGAAAGACAATAGTTGAACAGTTTTGAACAAATGTATTTCTTCAAAAATGAAGGGGGAGCAAGAGAGAGAGAGAGAGAGAGAGAGAGAGATATATTCCGTTACATTTTTTTCACTTAATTAGCTAGCGAATGCAGCTAGCTAGTTTAGCCTACTCAAACACCCGGCTCAGAGAGGGATGCTATGCTAGCTATCTGGCTACGGCTACCCAACACTGGAACTCTTCCAAGTCAAAGTAAGATTTGGGTTTTATTAATTTATTGCCACCGGGGCCCGCCAGTGTAACTGCTAAACTGCTTGTTGTACACAGTACTGCATGATTGCAGTGGGTTTACTAACGCGTTAGTTCTAGTAGCTATGTTGACTATGACGTTAGCTAATATGGTGACAACGATGTAAGCTGTGTGTAGCCGTTATGGTATGAAGGTTTGGCTTGGAAAGGTTTTTTCACCTGGTCACAGACAGCTGTTGTGTTGTCCACTGAAGTCCACAAGCAAAGGGAAAAGGTGAGAGGAGGACAGCACGTAGATGCGAATTATTCAACGAGCAAAGTGATCATGCTGTTTGTATGTGGCTGCTATGAAAGTGAACTGTGTTAGCGGGTGATCAGGGGTGTAATCATTCCGCTGATTCTGTTGAAAACTTTTCATAAACGGAAGCAAATGGAACGAAACGGGGATAAACATACCTACATTTGTCCAATAGAAACTCTTGTACACCCTAGATCAGCTAGATGCAAGCAAGAGTGTGCAAGGCGGTATTGAACGGGTCACCCTTGATTACTCACATTTTTCTCTCATCCTGTGCACCTATGTTGTAAACTTTCATTAATAGGCTAGGTTGTAGCAACCTCATAATGGGTATAGGGACAATTTTAGTATCATGTAGTAGCCAAAACCTAGCGATGTTACATTATAAATAAATTGGTCATTTAGCAGACGCTCTTATCCAGAGCGACTTACAGGAGCAATTAGGGTTAAGTGCCTTGCTCAAGTGCACATCGACAGATTTTTCACCTAGTCGGCTCGGGGATTAGAACCAGCGACCTTTCGGTTACTGGCACAACGCTCTTAACCACTAAGCTACCTGCCGCCCCTACATTGAGCTGGGTGAATGGAATATGAATGACAGTCATCCAATATGCTGTAACAGAAATAAAGCCATGCTCATAAAAAAATAATCGTCCTCCCTAATCTTAAATGGCACCGACCTCCACTGGTTAGAACAGCACTCGTAGCTAGATACACAATTACACAGACCACTCATACAGTGACTGACACTCCCATAAAACAAACACAAACCTGCGCATGACCCCATTATACACACACTTTGTGTATAACACACACACTCTGTAGAAAACACACTCTGTAGAAAACACAACACACTCTGTAGAATAGACACTCTGTAGAATACACACTCTGTAGAATACACACTCTGTAGACTAGACACTCTGTAGAACACACTCTGTTGAACACACAATGTGTAGAACACACTCTGTAGAACACACACTCTGTCGAACACACACTCTGTAACAGGCTTTGTACAACACACACTTTAGAATAGACACTCTGTAGAACACACACTCTGTAGAACACACACTCTGTAGAATATACACTCTGTAGAACACACACTCTGTAGAACACACACTCTGTAACAGGCTTTGTACAACACACACTTTAGAACACACACTCTGTAGAATATACACTCTGTAGAACACACACTCTGTAGAACACACACTCTGTAACAGGCTTTGTACAACACACACTCTGTCGAACACACACTCTGTCGAACACACACTCTGTCGAACACACACTCTGTCGAACACACACTCTGTCGAACACACACTCCAAACAGCTCCAGAGTCAGAACCCTGGAGAATTCCAGAGGATGAGACAGACAGAACCGGTGTCAGATTCAGGACTTTAAAACCCCCAGTCAGTCTTTCTCATTCCATCTCCTTCAGTGCCTATCACAGCCAAACCCTATAGAAAACACACACACACACACACACACACACACACACACACACACACACACAAACACCCAGAGTACACTCACCATTGTGGGAGGACTCTGTCTTGCTGTCAGCCACTTTCCTCAGCGCTGAGACGATGGAGTCCCCGGGAACGCGAGGACTCTCCACATACTTGGGCTTCCTGATTGGACCTTCAGGCAGAGCGCAGCGAGAGAGAGAGAAGGAGGGAGAAAGAGAGAGAGAGCGTTGAGAGTTCTCGCTGGATGAACTTTTTCCAGATGGAAATTCGATGCGGGACGGGCTCGGCGGAGCTCCGTGTGGCTCACAGACTCGTATGGTCCACAGAGAGAGAGAGAGAGACACACACAGCTAGCTCCCTGTGCTGATAGCAGCTCTGCTCTGTCTGACAGCCTGGAGAGAAAGACAGAGCTGCAGACACCCAGCAGTAACACACACACACCGGCCAGCTCCGGGGAATGCAAACTACTGCAGCAGGAAACCACAGCAATTAGACTCTTAGAAACTTTGTTATGTGTGCGTGCGTGTGTGTGTGTGCTTGCATGAGATGGTGTGTAACTTGCGGTAAGGTAAAGTGTGCTGCTGTTGGCATGTATGGGATTAGGAGAGAGTGGTTTGTAGAATGAGGTCCAGGTTGCGTCCCATCAGGTGTTGTTTCTGGGACAGGAGCTAAGGATCCTCAGGAGGGTCTCTGTTCTGTCCCCCCAGTGAGGACGACTGAGATTAGTGTACTGCTCTCTCTCTCCTCTCCTCTGACTGACAGGATTAGAAGCACCTTCTCCCATGGTACACTATTCCCTACATAGTGTGCTACTTTTGACCAAGTCTCTGGTCAAAAGTAGTGCACTATATAAGGAATAGGGTGTAACTTGGGATGCAGAACTGTTCCCTGCCTGTCTTTATAATCCAACCTGGCCCCGCCGGAGGCATCGCTCCGTAGCAACTGTAGTGTGTGTGTGTGTGTTTTGTGTGCGCACATGCACGCGTGCGTGTGTCTGTGTGTGACTGTACGTGTGTGTGTGCATCTGCACTCACACCCCTGATCCCAGGGCAGACTGCAGGGCCAAGCCATTCAAAAGGAGGCTGCCTGCTATTCTATTCTTCCTGTGACAGCAGCACTATCAAAGGACATCTCTGAACAACCATGCTTTCACACACACAGCCTGCCTCCCACTGCCATGAAAAGACAGCATGAGAGATGCTTCTACAAAACCTAAATGTGTATAGCACTGGCAACAAGGAATAATGAGTATACAGCACATATTGTTTGTCTGAGGGCATCAGTACAGTCAACCCTGAGTAGAAAGTGCACATCTTTAAAATATAATGCAGCAACAACAAACAAGTGTTACTACAACATAAATACAGCAATCATGGCTGATAAATACAGATCCAGATGAGCAAGAAACCTGACCAAAAGGCAGTGGGTGAAAAACAATGAATACCAGGAAGTAAACGGAAATGGTATGCATTCCTTCCTTCCACATTGACCTACTGTAACCCAATCGAGTTATCCTCTAGTGTTCTGTAATCAGATGACTGCATGTGTAACCCCAGCCATAACAGAAAGATTAGATGGAGAGAGAGAGATTGCCGTTTCCCATTCCCACATCATATCCACCCCCACCTCTGTGTGTGTCTGTCTGTGTGTACGTGTTAGCGCTCCCTCCCTCTGACTCAGAATGAACATTGGTCCGGCCAGTGCCATGCTATGCTGCTGTGAAACCATCTCGCTTCCCCCATCTGTGATCTTGTCCTCAGATACGGTTCCAGCCAGCAGCCAGCAATGTTAAAGCACTGGAACCAACCACCAGTCCCCACCATGCCGCTTCAGCTTGATTCATACTGCCATCTATGGATCTAGAACTTGAAATGCATAGAGCGTAGCCAGGGCTACACGGCCAACTGCTGTGGCATGTGGTAATCATCAGGAATGTCTATTTGTCCTACGTCAATAGCATTGATAAAACGATATGAGATATGCGGGTGTATGCGTGTAAATTAGTGGTATTATACATATCATAGAAGAAAATCCCAATCTTTAGAGTGGGAAACAGCGCATAAAGAGGAGCAAAGAGCACCCAAACAGGCACATCACCAATCCAGTGACCGAGCACGGGAGCTCAGTGACCGAGCACGGGAGCTGCCTAGAACTAACGTTCTACAATGCCAGGGAGAAAGATGTTTCTGGAGCACCACCAACTAGGCTGGATCTCTTTCAACTAAACCACGTGAGCTGAAGTCTGAACCCGTCTGATCTGTCTGTGGCTGGCCTCCATCAGGACGTACCTGGCCAAGTCAGCTTCTTGGCTGAGGATAGGGTTTCAAAATTGCGGGAACTTTCAGAAAATTCCCAGGTTTTCCAGAAATCATGGTTGGAAGATTCCTGGAATCAGGATGGAATAAGTTGGACATTTTGGGAATCCTCCAACCAGAATTTCTGGAAAAGGTTCCCGCAATTCCCGGTAAACAGTCTGCATAAGACTCCAGGAGGAGGAGTCACACAGAGCCAATTAGCTAGGGGGAAGAGAGGAGACAGACCACGCTGTTTTAGATAGTAGATTTACTAAGTCGAGGTCAACATCTCAGAATAATCACCAACCCACTAATGCATTCACTTCATTCAAGTATTTAATTTCTACGCACACAGTTTGCCATGATGACTTGAATAATACCAACCACATGCTTGAAAGTTGCGATATTGTCAAAGGAGTGAATCCACTCAAGCAGAAACCGAAATTTACATTTTAGTCATTTAGCAGACGCTCTTATCCAGAGCGACTTACAGGAGCAATTAGGGTTAAGTGCCTTGCTCAAGGGCACATCGACAGATTTTTCACCTAGATGGCTCGGGGATTAGAACCAGCACCCTTTCGGTTACTGGCACAACGCTCTTAACCACTAAGCTACCTGCCGCCCCAATGTGACTGTACTAAGGTCAAATCAAGTTAAAAGGCTTGATAATGTAGATGGTGAGGTATAGGAAATACTAGTACTTTCAGGTCTGAGCTTAGAGTCAGAGGACAAAATGCAGAGTTTTTTCCACCAAAATCTAATCTCCAAGATGTAAGAGTCTTTCATGTTTCCCTAGAAGCCTTTATCAATGGCTGCCTGCCCCCTGAGAGAGCCTTTAGAGCGCTGCTATTCTGCACTGAAGACCTGCCCAATGAGAAATTGCATTGTTTAATAAGCATGAAAAAGGCTGGAGAGTGAGTGAGTGAGGGCGTTGAGATGTTGTAATGGACAGACCAAGGAGGAGCAGACATTACGCCAGCTCCCTCTGTCTCTCTTAAGACTGTGTGCATCCCAAAAGGCATCCTTTTCCCTATATAGTGCACTACTTTTGATGGGCTCTGGAGAATAGGGTGCCAAACCACCATGTTCCTCTTCACACAGCCTCATCCACCATAAGAGCCTGTCTCTCTCCACTTCCCACTCCCCACACAGACAGACCACCCCAGGAGCCAAAATCACATCGACTCTCTGAGCCAATCTTAACAAATTAAAATGCATGAGCCAAATTCGTTGCTCTCAGCAGACCCGTCGCAGAGAGGACAAATAAGTATTATCTCAATGTGATGTCCTCTAACGGCGACCATGAGCTCATCACAGGAGGGGAAGAAAGCAGAAAGAATCGGAATTGACCATAGAGAGGGTGGGAGGGAGGGTGGGAGAGGAAAGGAAAATGCCATAACAACAGTCCTATGGAAAACAAACCAGGGTCGTATTCATTAGCACACACCGTAGCAAAACATAGCAAAACTTGTTATTGGACAAGTTCAGGTAGTCCTTCTCTGTTTCACTCTGTTTGCTTCTGTTTTGTGCCTAATTAACACAACCCAGGAACAAGGCAGTTTCTTTACAAAGCACATCTATGGGGCTTTATTCAGCATAACTGTGATGGTTCAGTTGGTTTGAAAGACTTGTTAAAGGGACAAAAACAGGTGGCAGGACATGCAGAATTCCTGCCATATACAACATAATGCTATCCATGATTCGACCTGTGTAAACAACACACTATCAAACAACAGCCTACTATTTAGTGTGTCTTCCTGGTTGTTGAACAAAATAGTCTGGAATCCAATGTGGACAAGAGACACCAGACACACTACACCTGAGAGACCAGGGCCCTGTTCGAATACTTCAATCCTGCATCCTTCCTTCCTTGAAGTAATCACAGATCTGAATGGGTTGGATGACACACGAATGTGCGCACGCACAAACACGACCGCCTGTCACTCGACCTTAGACAACAGCAAGCCCTCCATGGCATGCACATGAGCTATTACGCTACATTAACGTAGTTTAGAAAAGCACTCAAATGTAAAAATATTGTCAGGTCGGATGATGTTCATCCCTAATGAGGACTGGGGTGATTATCTACACTTTCAAAACATCTTTAATGAGTATTTCCACATTCTTTAAGATGCACTCTGACTTATTAACGTTTCAACTCTTCATGAAAGACAACATGGCTCTTTGTGGCAACAAGAAAAGGAGGCCTGACAATACCCTTCTTTCTGCTGTCAGGACGTCATTCCACAGCTCAGTAGTGAAACAGAATGTATTCAGTCTGAGATAAAAGAGGGTTGGAAATAAAGATTTGCAACATAATGGATCCAGTTACAAGTGTAAGACATTGAGCATTGGTCAATTATTTTCTTACACAAAACTAATGGGGAGAGCGAGACACAGATCCCCTAGTGATCAGCTATTAGGCCTACTCTTTGCTCTTCTATTACATTTTACATTTTAGTCATTTAGCAGACGCTCTTATCCAGAGCGACTTACAGTTAGTGAGTGCATACATTTTTTATACTGGCCCCCCGTGGGAAACGAACCCACAACCCTGGCGTTACAAGCGCCATGCTCTACCAACTGAGCTACAGGGGACTTATTGTATATTGTAATAAACCCATTAGGCATCCTAGAAGAGAATTACTTCATTATAATCATGTTTGACATGCATGTACAGTGGGGAAAAAAAGTATTTAGTCAGCCACCAATTGTGCAAGTTCTCCCACTTAAAAAGATGATAGAGGCCTGTAATTTTCATCATAGGTACACGTCAACTATGACAGACAAATTGAGAAAAAAAATTCCAGAAAATCCCATTGTAGGATTTTTTATGAATTTATTTGCAAATTATGGTGGAAAATAAGTATTTGGTCACCTACAAACAAGCAAGATTTCTGGCTCTCACAGACCTGTAACTTCTTCTTTAAGAGGCTCCTCTGTCCTCCACTCGTTACCTGTATTAATGGCACCTGTTTGAACTTGTTATCAGTATAAAAGACACCTGTCCACAACCTCAAACAGTCACACTCCAAATTTCACAATGGCCAAGACCAAAGAGCTGTCAAAGGACACCAGAAACTAAATTGTAGACCTGCACCAGGCTGGGAAGACTGAATCTGCAATAGGTAAGCATCTTGGTTTGAAGAAATCAACTGTGGGAGCAATTATTAGGAAATGGAAGACATACAAGACCACTGATAATCTCCCTCGATCTGGGGCTCCACGCAAGATCTCACCCCGTGGGGTCAAAATGATCACAAGAACGGTGAGCAAAAATCCCAGAACCACACGGGGGACCTAGTGAATGACCTGCAGAGAGCTGGGACCAAAGTAACAAAGCCAACCATCAGTAACACACTACGCCGCCAGGGACTCAAATCCTGCAATGCGAGACGTGTCCCCCTGCTTAAGCCAGTACATGTCCAGGCCCGTCTGAAGTGCATTTGGATGATCCAGAAGAGGATTGGGAGAATGTCATATGGTCAGATGAAACCAAAATATAACTTTTTGGTAAAAACTCAACTCGTCATGTTTGGAGGACAAAGAATGCTGAGTTGCATCCAAAGAACACCATACCTACTGTGAAGCATGGGGTTGGAAACATCATGCTTTGGGGCTGTTTTTCTGCAAAGGGACCAGGACGACTGATCTGTGTAAAGGAAAGAATGAATGGGGCCATGTATCGTGAGATTTTGAGTGAAACCCTCCTTCCATCAGCAAGGGCATTGAAGATGAAACGTGGCTGGGTCTTTCAGCATGACAATGATCCCAAACACACCGCCCGGGCAACGAAGGAGTGGCTTCGTAAGAAGCATTTCAAGGTCCTGGAGTGGCCTAGCCAGTCTCCAGATCTCAACCCCATAGAAAATCTTTGGAGGGAGTTGAAAGTCCGTGTTGCCCAGCGACAGCCCCAAAACATCACTGCTCTAGAGGAGATCTGCATGGAGGAATGGGCCAAAATATCAGCAACAGTGTGTGAAAACCTTGTGAAGACTTACAGAAAACGTTTGACGTGTCATTGCCAACAAAGGGTATATAACAAAGTATTGAGAAACTTTTGTTATTGACCAAATACTTATTTTCCACCATCATATGCCAATAAATTCATAAAAAATCCTACAATGTGATTTTCTGGATTTTTTTTTCTCATTTTGTCTGTCATAGTTGACGTGTACCTATGATGAAAATTACAGGCCTCTCTCATCTTTTTAAGTGGGAGAACTTGCACAATTGGTGGCTGACTAAATACTTTTTTCCCCCACTGTATCATGATAATTACATGAGCATACATAGGCTACTTACTATTTTATTCATAACGTTATCATTCTGGACAATGCAATGCTTTTCTGAAACTAACCAGTATGGGGGAATTGCCAATGGGTATAATGCTTTCTACATGTTTAATAGTCATATCTATTCTCACCCTCTCTGTTGAGCTAAATTAATTATGCATGGTTAACTGCTGGGAATGCATGGTCTTGCATTAGAAAAAGCCCAAAGTCAAACATCTTGACATTAGGTGCTTCATAAAAACCTCCCTCTTCTACAGTATAATGTAGGCTATATTGAAATACTAGACAATTCTGACAGCAGTGGCCATATTGTTGTTATCCATGAAATATCTGAAACAATGGGTTTTGCAGAAAGAAACCCATCAGCAGGCACCATAGTATTGTTTTTCAGTATATTCATAAACATTTTATCTCTATTGGTCCTCATCAAAAGGGAATAAGGTGCCATTTGGGACGCATCACACAGCCTTTCTACCACAGCCCCTAGAAACACATCAATATCCCGCGAGGCAGTCAAGTAACTGCTGAGCTAATACTGTAGAGGTGACTTCAGGAGACTCTCCTCTGAGCATACTGTATGTAATTGGCTTTGAAGTGAAATTGCATCCCCTTGACAGAGACAAAAAAATATTTGTAAGACCCGATGGAAAGCTAAAGTAATGACAAATGTTACCAGAAGGAACATTTATGTTTTTTTGTAATAATTTATTATTTAAAATGTTCCATCTTTAAAATAGGGAGCCGAACATTGATTTGGATGAGAGACAAAAAAAACTATTTGGCAGACAGGGAGGGGGATAGCGGAGGGAAAATGAATATTGAGAAAACATTTAGCAGAGACTTGAGCATGGAAAAGAAAGTTGGCCTCTGATGAAAAGGCAATTATTAATATCAGTCATATTATGAAACTCTTGTGACAGATCCAGGGAGGTATATCCATTTAAGCGTTAACCTAACTGTAACCTAAGCATTAAATTAGCTGTATATATATTAGCCTATATTCTATTCATGTATTTGTTATTATTATCAAATATAGTGGAAAACACATAGCCATGCTAAACCATTACTGTAGCAGAGTTTTTCTGCATAGAAAAGTATTGGGCGGGCCGCCTAAGTCCAAACAGTAAAACCGTTTATTTTTATTTTTATATACAGTTGAAGTCGGAAGTTTACATACACTTAGGTTGGAGTCATTAAAACTTGTATTTCAATCACTCCACAAATTTCTTGTTAACAAACTATAGTTTTGGCAAGTCGGTTAGGACCTCTACTTTGTGCATGACACAAGTAATTTTTCCAACAATTGTTTACAGACAGATTATTTCACTTATGATTCACAATTCCAGTGGGTCAGAAGTTTACATACACTAAGTTGACTGTGCCTTTAAACAGATTGGAAAATTCCAGAAAATTATGTAATGGCTTTAGAAGCTTCTGATTGACATCATTTAAGTCAATTGGAGGTGTACCTGTGGATGTATTTCAAGGCCTACCTTCAAACTCAGTGCCTCTTTGCTTGACATCATGGTAAAAAAAATCAAAAGAAATCAGCCAAGACCTCAGACAATTATTGTAGACCTCCACAAGTCTGGTTCATCCTTGGGACCAATTTCCAAACGCCTGAAGGTACCACGTTAATCTGTACAAACAATAGTCCCAAGTATAAACACCATGGGACCACGCAGCCGTCATACCGCTCAGGAAGGAGACGCGTTCTGTCTCCTACAAATGAACGTACTTTGGTGTGAAAAGTGCAAATCAATCCCAGAACAACAGCAAAAGACCCTGTGAAGATGCTGGACTAAACAGGTACAAAAGTATCTATATCCACAGTAAAACGAGTCCTATATCGACATAACCTGAAAGGCCGCTCAGCAAGGAAGAAGCCACTGCTCCAAAACCGCCATAAAAAAGCCAGACTACGGTTTGCAACTGCACATGGGGACAAAGATCGTACTTTTTGGAGAAATGTTCTCTGGTCTGATGAAACAAAAATAGAACCGTTTGGCCATAATGACCATCGTTATGTTTGGAGGAAAAAGGGGGTGCTTGCAAGCCGAAGAACACCATCCCAACCGTGAAGCACGGGGGTGGCAGCATCATGCTGTGGGGGTGCTTTGCTGCAGGAGGGACTGGTGCACTTCACAAAATAGATGAAATCATGAGGAAGGAAAATTATGTGGATATATTGAAGCAACATCTCAAGACATCAGTCAGGAAGTTAAAGATTGGTCGCAAATGGGTCTTCCAAATGGACAATGACCCCAAGCATACTTCCAAAGTTGTGGCAAACTGGCTTAAGGACAACAAAGTCAAGGTATTGGAGTGGCCATCACAAAGCCCTGACCTACTATTATTCTGACATTTCACATTCTTAAAATAATGTGGTGATCCTAACTGACCTAAGACAGGGAATCTTTACTAGGATTACATGTCAGGAATTGTGAAAAACTGAGTTTAAATGTATTTGGCTAAGGTGTATGTAAACCTCCGACTTCACCTGTACCTTTCGGGATGGTAAAATGTTTTCAGTGTAAACTTAAAACCAGATATAATGTATGTAGGATCATCTTGAGAACTGACAATCACCAAAATCAAAGCTAGACAGTCAGGGAGAATCAAAAATTCAAAAGATGATGCATTAAGGAGTATTTTTGTCATGGAATGGGGCCCCCATTGATTTTGTTATAATATTTGAGTCACTCAGATAGCATAAGACCACGGCATAACCTAAGGCAAAATGTGTATAATTGCAGGAAATCGGCTTTAAAACAGATTATTTTTCTTTCCACCCCAATGCAAAATGTGTAGAATTGCAGGAAGTTAGCTTTAACACGGCAACATTTTGTCTCTGCGGCCAAGAAGAGGGCCTCTAAAATGTTTGGTCACGCCATTGGCCATGCCCACTGCCACACCCACCACCTAAGCCCCATTTTGATCCAGAAAAAACCCTGCTGTAATACTTAATCAAACGCTACCCGTCAGCCCTTATGACACAGTGCTCTATAAATTCTTTGTTGACATTAATACAATCTTCTGTGCGTTACCTATTGTACCAATATCCTGTCGAGTGACTCCACCTCCTTAATGTTACACTGCCAATATTTACTATTCATAAAATCCCTTTGTTCTCTTCAAATCAATAGTCCCTCAAGCAATACTAATGTACAGGCCTACCAATCTATTTATTTCCTATTCAGATATCCCATTCCAATTGCTTTCCTGTTGGAAAGAGGTCAATACACAACCCTGAGGTACTAAATCAAGATGGTGAACATGTACCTTTTGAAAGGATACACAACATTAAGGACATTGTGTTCTGCCAGGGGAATGGCAATGTGTCCGTGTGCTTGTTCTCTTTCTGTCATTCAAACTCTATTTCTCTCTACTGAATTAGTCTGATGTGGTATTTGTGGGGAGGCTAGCCTGGCTCTGACATTTAAGTGGCAGCCCCTCATCCTGTCTGATCCACCATCACTCACGGATACCGTTGGGTGAACTTTGAGACGGCTTCTCTTTGTATCTCTCACTACCCTCTCCAAAGTGTAGATCTGTATCATTCCACTATGTGTCTCCATACAGACACTGTGTGATATCCTAGCACTGGGTTTAAGGAGACTGTAGGGTGTATCATGGCAGCAAGGTCTTCTCACATCCATCAATAGCAGTGGCCAGTCAGGGTTACTTACACGCCTGGATGGGCAAAGAAAGAAGACTTAGATGAACTTCTCAGACCCGATGATGATATAGATATCAAACTGAGAGACCACAGTGCCAAGAGTCCTGCACCGTGCTCTCCTTCACATCTGCCTGACTGATCGAGATAAATAAAATAAGTATTTGAACCATAGAGAGCTGGGGCCAAAGCTCCCCATCAAAGCATAAAAGTTTAAATGATTTCCACGTGTAATGGCCTACGAGGGACCTTCTCTGCCCAAGCCTCATTCCATACACATGCAGATTAAAATGATAAGCGACCCGAGATGGCGATAAATATGATATGAAGTTATGAACTGCCGTTTTATGTTTCCATTTTGCGCGTCAGGATGGCTAAGTACAGGCCTAATTGTTGCTCACGTGACTCAGCATGTCCATTCACCTAGCCTCTCTGGTGAGGAGAGCAGAGCGTAAACTCCACTCTATCTCCTTAGTTGAAATTCAATGACACTAGTAAAGCCTGTCATTGGGATGGAAGCAGTGCTGTTATTGGTCATTGGGATGGAAGCAGTGCTGTTATTGGTCATTGGGATGGAAGCAGAGCTGTTATTGGTCATTGGGATGGAAGCAGAACTGTTATTGGCATATCTGGGGGGGCTGGATGGCTGATGAGCATTTAGATGTGTGTACGGCTGAGAGGAGATGGGCTGTTTAAATGTTGCTCATGAACTTCCAGTCCCCAGAGAGTCATCAAGGAGATGGAGACTGCCGGTTCAGAGCTCAGAGTGTTACCGGCTGGGCTGTGGTGGGTGACCTTGAAGACGAGAGGCAGCAGAGTAAACGCTGAAGGAACACTGATGGCACACACAGTGACCCGTCATGACCAGAGGAGGTCACTGTGGACCTGCCCAGGATTCCATTATGTCCCACTGGCAGTTAGAGCAGAAGCAGCCTCCTCTGGACCTGTAAACTTCAGACTGTAAACTGGAGGTCCTGTGCAACACATGTCTGCGCTGTTTCGTTGTAAGCTCTCTGCTTAGCTGATCAAAGCAGCAGCAGCAGCACCAGGCCCATGTGGCTCAGGCATTCGTCACACTCTTAATTGGCATGCAGTGCTTTCTGTGTTGTTTCTGTGAAGTCTTCATGAAAGGACGGCCATTAAAATCAAGTCTTCCACCATAATGCTATACATTATCCAATCCGCCAGGAAGTGAAGCAAGCCACAACGGCGTCGGGAACAGAGCAACCACTTCCCATAAACGTCACAGTGGATGGATGAGAAGGAGTATGGGGGTAGGATGAGCAGCAGGGTGGGTAGAGAGAGGCGGGTTAACTAAGGTGGGGGTGACAACCACCCCGAGCATTCCTCCCTGCGCTGAGTCGCCGGGTGCTCAGTCATGGTAACTCTAGGCATGTTTCTGAGCTGTTCGGATGAATCAGCACAACCCGGTTTCACTTACGTACGTCTCTCTCTCTCGCTCTCTCTCATTCCCCCTCTCTGACATGACGTCTGTATAAGAGGATAAGTTACTGGGTCATGACATTTCCCTTTGGAAAAACATTGCTAAATTACAGCAGAGTAAACACACACACTCTCCCACGGTAGGCTTTCACTATGGGTTTGCGCTGAAGGTATTTGACCAAAATAACATATTCAAGATGGCAACCATGTTTTTAGTGAGAGCTGTGATGTTACCTACAGTGGGGTGTGTTTATTAACTGTAGGTGCAAACTCTCCCCCTGCAGTTTGACACTTACCTGTGAGCAAGAGAGTGGAGTACCGACCCTCAACCATCCCCCTTTTCCTTCTTCTCTGACCACCATCTTAACTAGTTCTCTCCTCTGCTGTACCCCCTTTAGTCCTTATTTACCTTCAGAGTGCCTCCATAGGGGTGTGTGTCTTTAATGAACATGGCCCTCTCTCTTCACTCTCTGTTCACCTTCACAAACCCTGTCCTCCCCCTCTCTCTCTCCCCCTCTTTCCCTCTCTCTCTTTCCTTATCAATGTGCTTTTCATCAGAGCTGCCTTTAATGGGTTTAAAACAATCATGGCAAATACCAATACCGCCTGGAGGATGGAGAATAAAAGGTGTTTTTAAGTTGAGTAGGAGGTGAGTCAGAGGGGACTGTGCACTGCTCAGGCAAATTTACAACACATTCAGATGTGGGTTTCACATTCCTTGACCTGACTACGGTTTTCCTTGGCTTTAACAAACACAGCTACCGATTCTCGTTTTAGCGCAATAAACTACAGAGTAAGTATATTTGCAGACGAAGGCCCCTTTTGAAAACGAAGTGAATTTGCATAACATATGCTGCTTGCTTTATAATACTCACTAGTCCAACGTTCGAATCGGAGAACACCGTGTGGAGAGATTTGGGGAAAAAGAGCATAGCAAATGCGGTTTGAGAGGGAAAAAGCTGAGGCAACCACAACCTCTCAAATGAAAACAGTCTGGATCAGAAGATACTATTCCCAAGCTAATCTGTAGCTGAAATTAGAACAGGATACAACTCCCCATTAGAAACCTAATTCGAAACAGGCAAGAATATACCAAAATACGGTTCCAATTTCCAGTGAAATGTACCTCATCTGTAGAGATTTCCACATTTCAATCTCCAAAATAAAGTTATGTTACTGATGATAGATCTAAGCATTTGTTGAGGTATAGAAAATATTTCAGCAAGCGACCTTAAGGAGACATAGCCTTGCTCTGAAATCACACCAGTGGCCTAGTTTTATCTAGAGGCCAACAGCTTACTTGCCAGCACATTTTATACTAAAGGCTACATCAAAGCATAGAGCACTCAAAACAACGAGTATATACCACACAGATGAGTCCCAGATGTGAGAGGGGGCCAGAGTGACCACTTAAAGGATTTCTATCCCCTTTGCTAAATCTTCACAAAACAAAGACTCCTGATACAACGGCCCGGGCTGCTTTGAAGATGGCTGCACACACCCACAGCTGTTGACAGCCATGTTCTCAACATGGAGAGAGAAGGGGGCAGAGAAAAGAGGACCAACAATTAGACACTGTGTATACACATGCCCCCATTAAGAACCAACAGAGTGCCTACAAGCTCCGTCGTTGTGAAGACCACCATCCTGACAGAAGCTGGTCAAATAAAGAAGGAGGAATGGAGGGCTGAAGAGGAGGGATACAGTGAAACAAACAAACAAATCCTTTACCCTCCTCCACCCTGTGTCACTCCAACACACTGGACCCACATGGAGATGGAATACAGTGCAAACGCTGAGTGGTCTTATTTTTTCCTCTCTTTTCCAAGGATAACAACCTCAAGGCAGTATGACATGTTCAGTGGGAAAAGCTGGAAGCTTTCTGGTTGAAAGCTAAAAGGATTGTCGATCCTCAGGCGCTGTGTCAGATGTCAGCAGTGACACAAGAACAGCTAAAGCAAGACAGGAAACTTCACTTTCAGAGGACGTCCACTGAGACTGAACCAGTCCCAGTCTGGGATTAACACAGCAGAGAAACTACAGGGAAACAGTTCATGCTCATAGCACTTCACGCCTGGACTGGTAAATGTAAGTGTAGGGGTGTATCTATCGCAGTAATAGTAGTGCTGTAAGCCTAGAAGTGAGAAGTGAGGTGAGGTGTGGTTGGAGGCAGTGGTAGTGCTTACCCGGGGATCTCTTGCTGGAGCGCAAGGGCATCATGTAGGACTGACGAGGCAGCAAGGGTGATGAGGGCAGGGACATGGACACACCCTTGGCCAGGCTCAGTCTGAACACATCCTCTGGGGCATAGGGGTGGTGGAGGCTGCCAGGCTCATGGGTTTGGGGTGCACCTCCGCCTTGCGGGCACCTTCGCTGGGCACTGTGGCGCTCACCCGCTGAGGAGAGAGGATGGAGGACACTGTTTAGGACATCATTCACCAAACTTGATTATAGAAGCGAAGCTTTTACACATCAAATACATCAAACCTTTCAAAATCTCCATGGGGCCAAAAACTGATTTGAGATCAGATATTGCCAGACATGTGGACTCCTGAATGTCTAATGGACTGGAAGGCATTCAGACAGTAGAACGAACCCATTCTCCCAGGGAAACTTTCTGCTAATGCTGTGTTCTGCACAGTCAGCTGCGGTTTGTGGAGAGCTGCTCCTAGCCACACTATGAAATCCAACTGACAGTTTCAGATGTCTTTAGGATACCAAGATAAGTCCAGATCCAGAGAGTGATCATGATCAGTGGTACAATCAGATACACACATCATGAGTGAATGGAGCCACATGCTATATGGTTTAACCTGAGGTCATGGGCCCACGCTGTTTCTCTCACGACACGAGGCTCAGGATGTGGCACGACAACCAGTTTGCTACATAAATAAGAGTGGTGTCATTGACCACAGAGCCGAGATAACCTGTGTGACTCATTGACCAACCCCCTGAAGAGGGTGATCCAAAAACCTTTGGACAAACCCACTGAGCAAATATGAGCAATTACTGTTTTGGCTCAGAACAATACTGAGAGCGTTCAAGTAAATTCATTGTACAGCTCATGTGTGAGAAATGAAAAATGATCCAGAACTAATGTCTCCAATTCAGTGGTTCAGGGTGGAGCAGCTTGAGATGCAACATGCTTAAACATGCCGTTATTGATGCAATAGGTTACTCCAAAACAGAGTACATTATCTACACTGTACACAGAGCTGAACTCTGTGGG
This sequence comes from Coregonus clupeaformis, assembly GCF_020615455.1. Classification (NCBI taxonomy): domain Eukaryota; kingdom Metazoa; phylum Chordata; class Actinopteri; order Salmoniformes; family Salmonidae; genus Coregonus; species Coregonus clupeaformis. The sequence continues at coordinate 18,937,084 of NC_059195.1, forward strand.
ATCCAGCTAACAGCAGATAACCTAACCTGTGGGAAAGTGCCCTTTCAGGTCTCCTCTGAGTGCATTGAACTGATAAGCCATTATAGAAACCCACTACCCTGTAGGCTAATCCCCAAAAACATTAGAGGCAGTGATAGGTTCAGAGAGTACAGTATGGAGCCCTGATGTTCCCATGTTGCTCCCAATCTTTGTGAGAAAATAAGGGTCACTTCCCATTTATCACGGACTGCTCAGCTCAACCAAGCCTTCCTCCTTGAAAAAGAAAACACAATAACCTGTTCTGCAAGTATATGGCCTCATCTATAGCTTGGAGTCTTTCGCAACATGTACAGTTGAAGTCGGAAGATTACATACACCTTAGCCAAATACATTTAAACTCAGTTTTTCACAATTCCTGACATAAAACATTCCCTGTCTTAGGTCAGTTAGGATCACCACTTTATTTTAAGAATGTGAAATGTCAGAATAATTGTAGAGAGAATTATTTATTTCAGCTTTTATTTCTTTCATCACATTCCCAGTGTCACGAGTTGCTAAGCCAGAACCCAGAAGCAGACCAGGACAAGGTAAGTTGAAACGAAGGTGAGTGTTTATTTACAAGTTCAAGAGTGATGCTGAATAATCCAGGGAACAGAGCGGGCGGCGTTGATTAGTTGTTGGGGGTGCAGTGGTTGATCCCATCCTGGGTCGGCAGCCGCCGACCACCAGGCAGAGGTTGGAGGAAGGTTCCGGACGGGTGACTGCAGATGGAACAAAACGGGGGTAAGTAAGCAACAAACCAACAAGGTGCAAAAACAACAAAACTAACGCTAGGCTCTAAGACTGATACTCTGGTAAACCTACTGTTCATGGCTAACGATCCGGCAGGGAATGGATGTTAGGCCAGAGCCTAAGAAGGGTGATGATCAGGACCAGGTGTGCAGATTGCTGATGGGATGCAGGTGCGGAAATCACGAGAGCTCCCCGGAGCGTTCCAGAACCCTCGGGAAACTGGAGATCACGAACATAACAACTAGTCCACAGACAGGACCCGACTCAGACTGCCGGGATCGTTACACCCAGTGGGTCAGAAGTGTATATACACTCAATTAGTATTTGGTAGCATTGCCTTTAAATTGTTTAACTTGGGTCAAACGTTTCGGGTAGCCTTCCACAAGCTTCCCACAATAAGTTGGGTGAATTTTGGCCCATTCCTCCTGACATTGCTGGTGTAACTGAGTCAGGTTTGTAGGCCTCCTTGCTCGCACACGCTTTTTCAGTTCTGCCCACAAATGTTCTATAGGATTGAGGTCAGGGCTTTGTGATGGCCACTCCAATACCTTGACTTTGTTGTCCTTAAGCCAGTTTGCCACAACTTTGGAAGTATGCTTGGGGTCATTGTCCATTTGGAAGACCCATTTGCGACCAAGCTTTAACTTCCTGACTGATGTCTTGAGATGTTGCTTCAATATATCCACATAATTTTCCTTCCTCATGATGCCATCTATTTTGTGAAGTGCACCAGTCCCTCCTGCAGCAAAGCACCCCCACAGCATGATGCTGCCACCCCCGTGCTTCACGGTTGGGATGGTGTTCTTCGGCTTGCAAGCACCCCCTTTTTCCTCCAAACATAACAATGGTCATTATGGCCAAACAGTTCTATTTTTGTTTCATCAGACCAGAGGACATTTCTCCAAAAAGTATGATCTTTGTCCCCATGTGCAGTTGCAAACCGTAGTCTGGCTTTTTTATGGCGGTTTTGGAGCAGTGGCTTCTTCCTTGCTGAGCGGCCATTCAGGTTATGTTGATATAGGACTCGTTTTACTGTGGATATAGATACTTTTGTACCTGTTTACTCCAGCATCTTCATCTTCATCTTTGCTGTTGTTCTGGGATTGAGTTGCACTTTTCGCACCAAAGTACGTTCATCTCTAGGAGACAGAACGCGTCTCCTTCCTGAGCGGTATGACGGCTGCATGGTCCCTTGGTGTTTATACTTGCTTACTATTGTTTGTACAGGTGAACGTGGTACCTTCAGGCGTTTGGAAATTGGTCCCAAGGATGAACCAGACTTGTGGAGGTCTACAATTTTTTTTTCTGAGGTCTTGGCTGATTTCTTTAGATTTTCCCATGATGTCAAGCAAAGAGGCACTGAGTTTGAAGGTAGGCCTTGAAATACATCCACAGGTACACCTCCAATTGACTCGAATTATGTCAATTAGCCTATCAGAAGCTTCTAAAGCCATGACATCCTTTTCTGGAATTTTCCAAGCTGTTTAAAGGCACAGTCAATTTAGTGTATGTAAACTTCTGACCCACTGGAATTGTGATACAGTGAGTTATAAGTGAAATAATCTGTCTGTAAACAATTGTTGGAAAAAATTACTTGTGTCATGCACAAAGTAGATGTCCTAACCGACTTGCCAAAACTATAGTTTGTTAACAAGACATTTTTGGAGTGGTTGAAAAACGAGTTTTAATGACTCCAACCTAAGAGTATGTAAACTTCCGACTTCAACTGTATAGCCTACAGGCTTCCTGTGTGTTAGACACAGTGAGCACTTAGGCCAAAGCTGTTTCTTCCAAACAGTTCCCTGGAGCGCTTGCTGGGGATGACGTGGCTCAAGACCTGCTAATGATTCCGATTTAGTAGCCCAGAGTTCTAGATGGAAAACGCAGACCGTTCACCAAGAGCCAACATCGAATGGAAAGACCATTCTCAAGAAGTCATCTCTTCTGTTGAATCGAAACGTTGCCCTCTCAGGCTCTCATCTAACCAACCACATTAAAATGTCTGAATGATCAACCTCTAATAGTACTGCTGCTCATGCGTCAAGAGACAGGGCAGGCTGGATCATAATCACAGATGTGGGGAGCCACAGTCTTGCCCATTAGGCTCTGCTTGGCTCTGTTCTAAGGACCATGCCAGCCTCTTGTTTGGGACCCTTTTCCCAGATGATCCATGGTTTGCGTCCCAAATGTCACCCTATTCCCTACACAGTACACTACTTTGACCAGAGCCCTATTGGCCCTGGTCAAAAGTAGTGCAGTATATAGGGAATAGGTTGCCATTTGGGATGAAGCCCATGACGCCAGTCTGGACCATGAGGCTGAACCAATGGGAGAGGAGCGAGGCGCTAGTGGTCTGCTGCTATTAGACAGCCAGCCAGCGCTCGGTTCCTAAGGGGAAATGAGTGTTGGCTGCTGGGAATAATCTGCAACAGAGCGCTGTGTTCTCTCTGGGGTCTCGCCACCAGGGACACAAAGCTGTCTTGTGTTTAAAGGGCTCTTAAACAAGGAAGAATGCCAGTAACTGGCCCCGGTGCAATGACACCTCCGCATTCTTCCAGATGCTTGAGAAGTGTTTGACCACGCAGCTGAGCTGAGCCCTGTGGTCACCATGACCTGGTCGTGACCTTCTGACCAGAGATCACAATCCATATTCAACAGATTCAACCCACAAAAACAGATCTGTTAGTGGGCTCTTACTGACTGGCTAACATGACACGTTTGTGTGACTCAATGACCATACTGGCTGGAAGAACCTCACCCATTTGTACAGAATCAATGATCAGCTAGGTTAATTTTCAGACTTGTATTTTATTAGGCTCTGAACCTGACCAAATGCCAAAGCAGGCAGAGCTTCTATCAGTAGAGCTATTGGGCTTGTTTATACAGCCACACCAGAACACTGCCACGGATATAGCAGGCTGCTCCAACCGCACATGAAAAGGGGGCCCAATCCTAGACTGAAGACACTCTAAAGACATTCAGGGACTCATCTCAACCAATTACGCCACCCAGAGACAAGGGAAACTCCACACTATGCTTTGGTACGGAAGATCCTGATTCTTTCTGCATCCATTTTCAGGATTTGCAATCTAGCCTATAGGCAATATTCTTCACTACTAGACTAGACTATTATTGAAACAATGTCTGTTACTTTATAAAGACAAAAAAAAAACGCTACAATGACGACAATGCGAGTTGTGAATTGACAGGAAAGGATTTCGTTAAAACCATTGAATTATGAAGATGAGCGCAAGCACAGGCCAAGCAATCAGAGGTCAAGCAGTTTGAGCAGGACCTCCTCCATCGCTAAGCTAGTTGTATGCAGTAACTAATGACCACACAGCTTCACCACGGTGTCAGGGTGTTATACGACAGGGTTGGGGGGAAGGGCGGACAGATAGAGAGAGAACCCCTCCATTCATGACAAATCCAAAACTGCTCAGAGTTACAAGGGCAATTAACACAAACACTACTACCGTATTACAATACCACTTTTGAGAAGTAGCCATCAAAGAGGAGGGTTGTATTTCACTAGGGGGCTCTGAGAGGGAGGGAGGGAGGGAGGGCCCTTTTATCACTGTGCTCAAATTATGCAGGGTGCCAATGGTGACTTCAGTTCACCCTGTTTGCCAGTAAATGATGTAGGCCTAAATTCTCTGTCTATTCTCACATTTCAAGAGCTGGACCTGTTTACAATGACAATATCCTCATTGTCACTGTTTCTTTTTCGCTCGTAAAACTAAATACCAGTCCTTGACTGAATGTCAGATCATAAAACCCCTTTTTGAGCGCTCATTTGTGCAGCGCTGCTAGACAGTGGGTGCTACTTTTCAGCCATATTGCATGCTAAAGACATTATGACAAAGTTGAAATTAGGGCTGATGGTTTTGAAAACAAGAGGCGCCACATAAAAGCAGGCATCAAAACAGTTGCTGGCTGGACAGCCTGCTGGCTGGGTGTTCCGGTAGCTGCACTGCCATCTGACCCAGAGCTAAAACTCAGAGGGAAACAGTAACGTAAACTCACCATGGGCTATTTCAGTTGCTTTTCCTCAAGTCCTGGCCCAGGAAAGGCCTGCAATTACAGCCCCTGCTGTGGTCCAAGTAAATCAACCCATTGTAATTATAAAGCCCTGCACCAAGATGATGAAAAAATGATTACAGTCCTTTTCATGCTCGTTTCTCCCTAATAAAAGAGGACCAAGGCCAATGAGGACCTGCCATCCCCATAAAAATATAATAATTATAATAATTGAAGTCATTGATTAAAGATCAATTCCTCAACTGGGAGGGTTTTAGGCAAATTCTGAACCGCCTGTAGCTATAGACTAGAACGAGGTGATGGGTGAGGGGAAAATGTGGCATTTTGCATTATGCATTTAAAAGGGTGATAAAATAAGAGTTAAAATACAGTGCCTTCAGAAAGTATTCACACCCCTAGACTTTTACCACATTTTGTTGTGTTACAGACAGAATAAAAAATTGATTAAATTGATATTTTTTGTCACTGGCCTACACACAATGCCTCATAATGTCAAAGTGGAATTATGTTTTCCAAAATGTTTACAAATTAATAAATAATGTAAAGCTGAAATGTCTTGAGTCAATAAGTATCCAAACCCTTTGTTACGTCAAGCCTAAATACGTTCAGGAGTAAACAGGTGCTTAACAAGTCACATAATAAGTTGCATGGACTCACTCTGTGTGCAATAATAGTGTTTAACATAATTTTTGAATGACTGCTTCATCTTTGTACCCCACACATACAATTATCTTTAAGGTCTCTCAGTCGAGCAGTGAATTTCAAACACAGATTCAACCACAAAGACCAGGGAGGTTTTCTAATGCCTTGCAAAGAAGGGCACCTATTGGTAGATGGGTAAAGAAAATAAAAAGGAGACAATGAATATCCCTTTGAGCATGGTGAAGTTTTTAATGACACTTTGGATGGTGTATCAATACACCCAGTCACTACAAAGATACAGGCGTCCTTCCTAACTCAGTTGCCGGAGAGGAAGGAATCCGCTCAGGGATTTCACCCTGAGGTCAATGGTGACTTTAAAACAGTTACAGAGTTTAATGGCTGTGATAGGAGAAAACTGAGGATGGATCAACAACATTGTAGTTATTCCACAATACTAACCTAATTGAGTGAAAAGAAGGAAGCCTGTACAGAATAACAAATTCCAAAACTGTCACGAATACAGCCGAAGCTGCCCCTCCTCCTTATTAATCACACCTGTTACCCATTATGCTTATTTGTGTCCCTATAATTACCTCAGTTTTCCCTCCTGAGTTTGTGCGTGATTGTCTGTTGTCTTACGTCGTTTGGTGAGCTGTTGTTCTGCTCTTCCCTGCGTGGAGGGTTTGTTATGGTTTACTTTTGTTTAGTAAATCCATTCATTTTCTCAGTTCTGTGTCCTGCGCCTGATTCCGTTTCACCACTTCACCCAGACGTTGACAGAATCACGCACCACCTATGGAGTCAGCAGGCACGTCCGATCCCAGTGCCTCGGTGGAGGAACGCATCCAGCAGCACTCAACCATGTTGCAGGCTTTAGGGTCGGCTATGGATCGAGTGGTGAACACCATGGATCGATGGGAGAGAAGTGGGTTTCCTACACTTCCTCCTCCTCCGATTTCTCCCCCATCAAGACCATCAAACCCTGGATCCAGTGGAATTCGGCTCTCGCTCCCGAGGGAATATGATGGGACAGCTGCCGGGTGTAAGGGTTTCCTGCTCCAGGTGGAGCTCTACCTGGCAACCATCCACCCAGCTCCCTCGGGATACGAGAGCGTGTCCGCCCTCATCTCCTGTCTGTCGGGCAGAGCGCTGGAATGGGCCAACGCGGAGTGGGGTGGAATAGACGCTGAGTCCGTACATTACGAGGATTTCACCCGCCATTTCCGGGCAGTATTCGATCATCCGCCGGAGGGGAGAGCGACGGGGGAGCGTCTGTTTCACCTCAGACAGGGGAGGAGGAGCACACAGGACTTCGCCTTGGATTTCAGGACCCTGGCAGCCAGCGCGGGATCGAATGAGAGGGCCCTGATTGACCACTACCGATGCAGTCTACGGGAGGACGTTCGTAGGGAGCTGGCCTGCAGGGACACAAATCTAAACCTGGACCAGCTGGTAGATTTATCGATCCGGCTGGATAACCTGTTAGCCACCCGCGGACGTCCGGATCAGGGTCCGTCCAGTCCATCCCCCAGAACTTTCGACTCCACTCCTATGGAGCTTGGAGGTGCTGATGTGGAGAGACCCGGCAAGGGGGTGGTCTCCTGCACCAACTGTGGCCGCAGAGGACACACTGCGGGCCGGTGCAGGAGAGGACCCTCATGGAATCGAGGCAGCAGGCAGGGCCCTGGTGGACCATCCCAGGTGAGTAGGCACCCACCTCACCCAGAGCTCCCTGTTGCTCACATGACGATCAATGTAAATTTCCCTGGGTTTTCCCCACATTCCCAGCATAAGGCGCTCGTAGATTCCGGTGCAGCTGGGAATTTTATGGATAGGCTGGTTGAGCATAAATTAGGGATTCCTATATTGCCTGTAGATGTGCCCTTCCACATACGTGCCCTAGATAGTCGCCCTTTAGGGTCGGGTATGGTTAGGGAGGTCACAGTTCCACTCCGGATGGAGTGGAAGGGGGGTCATGAGGAGAGAATTAGTCTCTTCCTTATCGATTCTCCTTCATTTCCCGTGGTGCTGGGGCTTCCCTGGCTAGCCAACCATGACCCCAGGATTTCGTGGCAACAGAGGGCTCTTAAGGGATGGTCAACTCAGTGCTCGGGAAGGTGTGTAGGTGTTTCCGTAGGGGCAACTACAGTGGAGAGTCCAAACCATGTCTCCACAATGCACATTCCCTCAGAAAATGCCGATTTGGCTCTCGCCTTCTGTAAAAAGAAGGCGACTCAATTACCACCCCATCGACGAGGGGATTGTGCGATAGATCTCCGGGAAGGCGCTGCACTTCCCAGGAGTCACGTGTATCCTCTGTCACAGGAGGAGACGGTGGCTATGGAGACATATGTCACCGAATCTCTGGGACAGGGATACATTCGGCCCTCCACTTCCCCTGCCTCCTCAAGTAATTTTTTGTGAAGAAGAAGGATGGAGGTTTACGCCCGTGCATTGACTATCGAGGTCTAAATCAGATAACCGTAAAATACAGCTATCCTCTACCTCTCATAGCTAGTATGACGGAGTCATTGCACGGGGCGCGCTTCTTCACGAACTTGGACCTCAGGAGCGCGTACAATCTGGTTCGTATCCGTGAAGGGGACAAGTGGAAGACGGCATTTAGTACCACCTCTGGTCACTATGAGTACCTCGTCATGCCGTACGGGTTGATGAATGCTCCCTCAGTCATTCAATCCTTTGTCGATGAGATTTTCAGGGATCTGCACGGAAAGGGTGTAGTGGTGTATATAGATGATATTCTCATCTACTCCGCTACACGCGACAAGCATGTGTCCCTTGCTTGGTAGACTGTTGGAGCATGACCTGTACATTAAGGCTGAGAAATGTCTGTTCTTCAAACAGTCCGTCTCTTTCGTAGGATAACGCCTGTCAGAGTCAGGGGTCAAGATGGAGTGTGACCGCATTTCAGCCGTGCGTAATTGGCCGACTCCTACCACGGTAAAGGAGGTTCAGCGATTTTTGGGGTTTGCCAACTACTACCAGAGATTTATCCGGGGCTTTGGTCAGATAGCAGCTCCCATAACCTCTTTGCTGAAGGGCGGACCGGTGCGCCTGCAGTGGTCAGCTGAGGCGGACAGGGCTTTTGGTCAGCTGAAGGCGCTGTTCACCTCGGCTCCCGTGCTGGCTCATCCGGATCCTTCCTTGCAATTCACAGTCGAGGTGGACGCGTCTGAGGCTGGGATAGGAGCTGTACTGTCTCAGCGCTCGGGTACGCCTCCCAAACTCCGCCCCTGTGCTTTCTTTTCGAAGAAGCTCAGCCCAGTGGAGCAAAACTATGATGTGGGGGACCGGGAGCTGTTAGCTGTTGTGAAAGCTCTTAAGGTCTGGAGACATTGGCTTGAGGGGGCAAAACACCCTTTTGTCATTTTGACTGACCACCGCAATCTGGAGTACATATGGGCAGCGAGGAGACTGAACCCTCGTCAGGCAAGGTGGGCCATGTTTTTCACGCATTTTGTGTTCACCCTATCGTACAGACCAGGTTCCCAGAATGCTAAGGCAGACGCTCTGTCCCGGCTGTATGACTCAGAGGAGCGGACCAGGGAGCCCACTCCCATATTTCCGGCTTCTTGTCTGGTGGCACCGGTGGTATGGGAGGTTGACGCGGACATCGAGCGGGCGTTACGCACGGAGCCCACTCCCCCCCAGTGTCCAGTGGGTCGTATGTACATTCCGTCTGAGGTTTGTGATCGTTTGATCTATTGGGCTCACACGTCACCCTCTTCTGGCCATCCTGGCATTGGTCGGACAGTGCGCTGTCTTAGTGAGAGGTACTGGTGGCCTACCTTAGCTCAGGACGTGAGGGTTTATGTTTCTTCCTGTTCGGTGTGCGCCCAGTGCAAGGCACCTAGACACCTGCCCAGAGGGAAATTACAACCTCTCCCCGTTCCGCAACGGCCGTGGTCACACCTATCGATGGACTTTGTTACAGATCTTCCTCCGTCACAAGGTAACACCACGATCCTGGTCGTTGTGGATCGGTTTTCTAAGTCCTGTCGTCTAATTCCTTTGCCCGGTTTCCCTACTGCCCTACAGACCGCAGAGGCCATGTTTACACACATCTTCCGGCACTACGAAACCTGCCCCTTCGCCTGCCCTGCCGGAAGCTGGGTCGGCGGTTTGTGGGGCCCTTTAAAGTCCTGAGGAGGTTGAACAAGGTTTGTTATAGGTTACAACTCCCCCCTGATTACCGTATTAACCCCTCGTTCCATGTGTCTCTCCTCAGGCCGGTGGTAGCTGGTCCGCTCCAGGAGTCTGAGGTGCGGGAGGTTCCTCCGCCCCCATTGGACATCGAGGGGGCACCGGCGTACTCGGTCCGTTCCATTCTGGATTCGAGACGTCAGGTGGGAGGCCTGCAGTATCTCGTGGAGTGGGAGGGGTACGGTCCGGAGGAACGGAGCTGGGTTCCCAGGAGGGACATCCTCGACCCCTCCTTGTTAAGGGATTTCCATCGTCGTCATCCGACTCGCCCTGCTCCGTGTCCTCCTGGCCGTCCCCGAGGCCGGTGTCACGAATACAGCCGAGGCTGCCCCTCCTCCTTGCTCGGGCAGGCTTCGGCGTTCGTCGTCACCGGAGTACTAGCTGCCACCAATCTATGTTTCTGTGTTACACTAGTCTTGTCTTTATTAATCACACCTGTTACCCATTATGCTTATTTGTGTCCCTATAATTACCTCTGTTTTCCCTCCTGAGTTTGTGCGTGTCCGTTGTCTAACGTCGTTTGGTGAGCTGTTGTTCTGCTCTTCCCTGCGTGGAGGGTTTGTTATGGTTTACTTTTGTTTAGTAAATCCATTCATTTTCTCAGTTCTGTGTCCTGCGCCTGATTCCGTTTCACCACTTCACCCAGACGTTGACAAAAACATGCTTCCTGTTTGCAACAAAGCACTAAAGTAATATTGCAGAAAATGTGGCAAAGCAATTAACTTTGTCCTGAATACAGTGTTATGTTTGGGGCAAATCCAATACAACAGCTTACTGAGTCCCACTCTCCATATTTACAAGCATGGGGGTGGCTGCATCCTGTTATGGGTATGCTTGTAATCGTTAAGGACTGGGGAGTTTTTCAGGATAAAAAAGAAACGGAATGGAGCTAAGCAAACGCAAAATTCTAGAGGAAAACCTGATTTAGTCTGCTTTCCACCAGACACTGGGAGATTAATTCACCTTTCAGCAGGACAATAACCTAAAACAGAAGGCCAAATCTACACTGGAGTTGCATACCAAGAAGACAGTGAATGTGAATTTGCTAGAAAATCTATGGCAAGACCTAAATATGGTTGTCTAGCAATGATCAACAACCAATTTGACAGAGCTTGAAGAATTTTTCAAAAAATAATGGGCAAATGTTGCACAATCCATGCGTGGAAAGCTCTTAGAGACTTACCCAGAAAGACTCACAGCTGTAATTGCTGCCAAAGGTGCTTCAACAAAGTATTGACTCAGGGGTGTGAATACTTATGTAAATGAAATATTTCTGTATTTCATTTTCAATAAATTGGCTATAATGTCTAAAAACATGTTTTCACTTAGTCATTATGGGGTATTGTGTGTAGATGGGTGAGATATACATATATTTTTTCATCCATTTTGAATTCAGGCTGTAACACAACAAAATGAAATAAGTCTAGGGGTATGAATACTTTCTGATGGCACCGTATATACAGTACCAGTCAAAAGTTTGGACACACCTACTCATTCAAGGGTTTTCCTTTATTTTGTAGAATAATAGTGAAGACATCAAAACTATGAAATAACACATATGGAATCATGTAGTAACCAAAAAAGTGCTAAACAAATCAAAATATATTTTATATTTGAGATTCTTCAAAGTAGCCACCCTTTGCCTTGATGACAGCTTTGCACACTCTTGGCATTCTCTCAACCAGCTTCACCTGGAATGCTTTTCCAACAGTCTTGAAGGAGTTCCCACATACGCTGAGCACTTGTTGGCTACTTTTCCTTCACTCTGCCGTCCAACTCATCCCAAACCATCTCAATTGAGTTGAGGTCGGGGGATTGTGGAGGCCAGGTCATCTGATGCAGCACTCCATCACTCTCCTTCTTGGTCAAATAGCCCTTACACAGCCTGGAGGTGTGTTGGGTCATTGTCCTGTTGGAAAACAAATGATAGTCCCACTAAGCCCAAACCAGATGGGATGGCGTATCGCTGCAGAATGCTGTGGTAGCCATGCTGGTTAAGTGTGCCTTGAATTCTAAATAAATCACAGACAGTGTCACCAGCAAAGCACCCCCACACCATAACACCTTCTCCTCCATGCTTTACTGTGGGAACTACACATGCAGAGATCATCCGTTCACCCACACTGCATCTCACAAAGACACAGTGATTTGAACCATAAATCTCCAATTTGGACTCCAGACTAAAGGACACATTTCCCCCAGTCTAATATCCATTGCTCGTGTTTCTTGGCCCAAGCAGGTCTGTTCTTCTTATTGGTGTCCTTTAGTAGTGGTTTCTTCTTCAGCAATTTGACCATGAAGGCCTGATTCACACAGTCCCCTCTGAACAGTTGATGTTGAGATGTGTCTGTTACTTGAACTCTGTGAAGCATTTATTTGGGCTGCAATTTCTGAGGCTGGTAACTCTAATGAACTTATCCTCTGCAGCAGAGGTAACTCTGGGTCTTCTATTTCTGTGGCAGTCCTCATGAGAGCCAGTTTCATCATTGATGGTTTTTGCGACTGCACTTGAAGAAACTTTCAAAGTTCTTGACATTTTCTGATTTGACTGACCTTCATGTCTTAAAGTAATGATGGACTGTCGTTTCTCTTTGCTTATTTGAGCTGTTCTTGCCATAATATGGACTTGGTCTTTTACAAAATAGGGCTATCTTCTGTTGTGTCACAACACAACTGATTGGCACAAACGCATTAAGAAGGAAAGAAATTCCACAAATTAACTTTTAAGAAGGCACACCTGTTAATTGAAATGCATTCCAGGTGACTACCTCATGAAGCTGGTTGAGAGAATGCCAAGTGTGCAAAGCTGTCATCAAGGCAAAGGGTGGCTATTTGAATAATCTCAAATATAAAATATATTTTGATTAGTTAAAAAAATTTTTGGTTACTACATGATTATTGCATAGTTTTGATGTCTTCACTTTATTCTACAATGTAAAAAAAATTTTAAATAAAGAAAAACCCTTGAATGAGTAGGTATGTCCAAACCTTTGACTGGTAGTGTATGTCTAACTATAAAGTGACTATAAGGGCATTTTATTGCATCTGAACATCAAATATGATCAAGTTAACTTAAGTGATTAGAACAGAGTCAAATTAGCAAATCGTAATTCCGCAGTACACAAAGTATTGATTTCATATTAATATCCCAAGCAAATGGTTGTTTCGTGCAAGGTAGTCTATATTCAGTCCATCTGGCAATGGGACCAACCACACAAAATAAAAGTCAACCAAAGTGAATTTAAACCGATTTGTTTTTTCATGCATGGTTTATGAGGCCCATTTTCCTCCTGCTGCCATTTGAGGTGATGTCTGGTAGCATAGCTGAATGCTTCAAAATGTCTTTCAGGGTGTAATTCTGGATTGTGTCGTCCGCCTTTCAGAGCAAATCTGTGCACTGGAATGTTATCTGTCACTCTCAGTGAAGAAATCCAAAGCCCCCCCACCAGCAGTGTACTTGCTCGACCGACCCTCAGTTGCAATACCCTCTAAACAAAGGGGATGCAACCTTGAGCAAGGATGAGCTTATGCCAGACAAAAAGATGCTTAGAATTCAAATCGTGCCACTTGGCCTGCCACAGAAGCTCAGACTTACAGTACCTTCCTTATGGGCTTTTGCTTGTTTACATGAAGAGAATCATATTCATGATTTGCCTCGCCATGCAATTGTCCTAATATTTTCATTGTGTGTGTGTGTGTGTGTGTGTGTGTGTGTGTGTGTGTGTGCGTGTGTGTGTGTGTGCGTGTGTGTGTGTGTGTGTGTGTGTGTGTGTGTGTGTGTGTGTAATCTCTATTAGCTTCTCACCAGTTAATTTGATGAACCACTGAGAGAAAATGAAGAAAGGCTATAATGAATGCAGATTATTTTTGTCAACACACAAAGCCACATGACCATAGAACATTACACCAATGGGGAATTATCCCACTAGACTGCATGCCAATGAGGCTTCCCAGTGTACTTCCGAGACCAGGGTGACAGTTTCACAAAAGCTGTCAAGGTTAACACGCAGGCAGCACACAGAGACAGAGGGAGAGAAAACCTGACAGAGGGAAAGAGAAAAATTAAGTGGGGGATAGGGGTAGTTAGTATACATCAATTTGTACATGATAAAATAGCAATTCGTTTTAACCAAGTATGCTAAATGAGTCTTCTTTATCTTTAAGTAAGCCCAGTATGGCTGCCTGTCTGAGTGACTGCCATATCAGCAACCTCTCCTGTCTAGACTCATCTCTAGGGGAAATCATGCAGCCAATCTGGGATTCCTGGAGGGAAAAATGTTTCTCCCCTACAAGACCCCTTTGGTCAGCCAGCTGTAGTCATGGCAACAGTCAAAATATCACACAAGCTGGCAAAAGACCCAATTCAGAGAGGACAGATTGAGTTAGTATCCAGGATAATAATACAATTCCACACATTACACAAGCTTCAGAGTATGTTGGCTACTTGGATACACATTCCTCAGAAACCCATTTCACCTGTGTGATAACATCAGTCACATAGAGGAATCAATCTCCACAGAGCAGCCCAATTTCTGTCTGTGACACTAAAGAGGATCAGTCATCTATTCTTTCTCAAAAGGCTTCATCTTTCAAGTTTATTACACTCTCTTGTTTATGAAGAATGCCTAAATTATATTTCCACACAAAGCATCCTTCAGACTAAAATCCACTGACAGTATTTCCTCAATGTTCAGTTATATCAATAGCCTGTCAGAGACGAAACCCTCTGGCAGTGTTAAAATACATCTGTGTTGAATTGAACTCATTGAGTCATCTCTGCTGGTGGTCCCTGGGGAAAGAAACCAATGCTGACTGTCTTTTAGCTGCAGCGTGTCACTGAAACCCTCCACTCTCATCCCAAAGAGTTTCTAAAGTGAACAAATGAGCTGGTCAAAGCAGAGCCGAAGCCATGCTGCAGGCAATAGGCAGGCAGACTGCAGAATCATCCCGCAGTAAAACCTCTGATGCTCTGTAGTGGCCTGTGCACTGGAATGTCTTCACCAGCCTCCCCTGGGTTACAGAGACAGAGGGAGGGGGAGGATGGGAGATGGAGGAGGCGGTGGGCAGCCAGCGACCATGACATTTCCCATTCCTCTTCATAAATGGTGAATTTAAGCAGGTATGGGAAACATATCTGGGCCAGACAATGTCTTTACCACATGGTTTATTTAAAGCTGGTTTAAAGCAGAGAGGCAAGAAAGGGCATTGGAAGCGTGGGGAAAAGACACGTTGTGCCAACTGATACTGCATAAAGCAGACAGAAGCCCAGGGAAGGCTTTAATTAAACCATCATAATCTCTGTAGGAGAAGATATGAATACCAATGAGGTGCCAAGCAACACAAGGAGAGAGAGAGCACTCTCCCACAGAGCAGCACAGGTGTGCCGTAAAAACCAGTCGGTTGATCTCAAAAACACACAAGACAGTCGCACATGTATCATAAGGATTTAACAAGTCTGTCAGGGCTTAGAAAAGGGAGCTGGCGGTGGGGCGATGTGAGGATACGTGTCTCTAACTACATTTTTCGCTCTCAAGGTCACCATCCAGAACACCGTTCCAGTTTTAAGAAACTACAGGAGAGCATGACCTTACTCCCATCACTCAGAAGCGAAGAAAAAAGATAATCCACAAAGAATGTCCCTAACCTACCTGAGGACATAATCTCATCACAGCATACAGTGCCTTCTGAAAGTATTCAGACCCATTGACTTTTCCACATTTTGTTACGTTACAGCCTTATTGTAAAACGTATTAAATTGTTTGTTTTTTCCTCATCAATCTAACACAATACCCCATAATGACAAACAAAAACAGGTTTTTAGAAATGTTTGCTAATTTATTAAAAATAAAAACCTGAAATATCAAATTTACATAAGTATTCAGACCCTTTACTCAGTACTTTGTTGAAGCACCTTTGGCAGCGATTACAGCATCGATTCTTCTTGGGTATGACGCTACAAGCTTGGCACACCTGTATTTGGGGAGTTTCTCCCATTCTTCTCTGCAGATCCTCTCAAGCTCTGTCAGGTTGGATGGGGAGCGTCGCTCTTGCGTCTCTCTAGAGATGTTCGATCGGGTTCAAGTCCGGGCTCTGGCTGGGCCACTCAAGGACATTCAGAGACTTGTCCCGAAGCCACTCCTGCGTTGTCTTGGCTATGTACTTAGGGTTGTTGTCCTTTTGGAAGGTGAACCTGGAGCAGGTTTTCATCAAGGATCTCTCTGGACTTTGCTCCGTTCATCTTTCCCTCGATCCTGACTAGTCTCCCAGTCCCTGCCGCTGAAAAACATCACCACTGCATGATGCTGCCACCACCATGCTTCACCGTAGGGATGGTGCCAGGTTTCCTCCAGACGTGACGCTTGGCATCCAGGCCAAAGAGTTCAATCTTGGTTTCATCAGACCAGAGAATCTTGTTTCTCATGGTCTGAGAGTCCTTTAGGTGCCTTTTGGCAAACTCCAAGCAGGCTGTCATGTGCCTTTTAATGAGGAGTGGCTTCCGTCTGGCCACTCTACGATAAAGGCCTGACTGGTGGGGTGCTGCAGAGATGGTTGTCCTTCTGGAAGGTTCTTCCATCTCCACAGAAGAACTCTTGAGCTCTGTCAAAGTGACCAATGGGTTCTTGGTCACCTTCCTGACCAAGGCCCTTCCCACCCGATTGCTCAGTTGAGCTGGGCGGCCAGCTCTAGGAAGAGTCTTGGTGGTTCGAAACTTCTTCCATTTAAGAATGATGGAGGCCACTGTGTTCTTGGGGACCTTCAATGCTGCAGAATTTTTTTTGTATTGTTCCCCAGATCTGTGCCTCGACACAATCCTGTCTCCGCGCTTTGTCATTATGGGGTATTGTGTGTAGATTGATAAAAAATAATAATCAATTTTAGAATAAGGCAAACATTTCTAAAACCTGTTTTCGCTTTGTCATTATGGGGTATTGTGTGTAGATTGATGTGGGGAAAAAAATATTTAATACATTTTACAATAAGGCTGTAACGTAACAAAATTTGGAAAAAGTGAAGGGGTCTGAATACTTTCCGAATGCACTGTATATCGGGATATTATTTTTGACGATATGTGACCGACCGCCTCGATTCGGTCTTATGTAGCAAAATTTGAAATTGTGTTTTTTACATTGAATAAAAGTAGAGACTCAGAGCTAGAAAATTGTATATCATACACTGCAGTTGAGAACCAATGGGAAAGTAATTCTGCTTTGAAAGTTGATAAACTAGTAACCCCACTTTTGAGAAAATGGCCCTTGAATGTTTTGGTACACCTACTGGAGAGCTCTTTTTTGTCTACACCCATTCAGTATCGTTCACACCCTCTTAAGTCTTAGTCCCACCCATCTCTTTAAGGATGTGAGGCCATGTGGTAAACACGCTTTATCAAATAAAATCGATGTTTATTTGTCACATGCACAGGATACAGAAGGTGTAAACGGTACAGTGATAGTACTTGCATACTTGCATAGTACCAATATCAAAAACAGAAAGTGTCCAGATAAAAATATTGTACAAATATTTTATTGTTATTAGATGACGCTTACCCGACACACTTGTCTAAATTGATGTGTCATGTGAAGGAAATGCTATACCCACCCCTCACCCTCACCCACATCTAGCTAAGTGGATGGGTCACTATTGTCTAGACATGTACACATGTTCATGAAATACAATCGATGGCCATAATCACCCCCAGACACACCTGCTAATTTGATGGGTCATGTAATAATCTGGCCGAAGTGGAGTCTTTTGTTTAGACATGTAGCTAGCTAGGTAGCATAACCCCAACTCATGCTACTACCTAATGTTAGCTGTAGTATGAATCTGCAGGTAGCTAAAGCTAACAAACTAGGTTCAATGTTAACTAGCTAACATTAGGCTATAACTAGCAATGCAAATGGTTTTCTGATTCAAATAATATTATTACACAGATCATACATGTAACGTTAGCTAGCAAGCCAGCAAGCTAACGTTTGCTAGCTAACTAACAGTATGCTTTAACTCGCAATAAAAATGACTTTCTGACAAAATTAGAAACTTATATCTGGAAAATGTAGCTAGACTCTTACCCGTATACATGGATGAACACTTCACTTTTTTTTACTCTGTTTTGTTTGTAGCTACATCTTGTTTGGCCAGCTTTGTGTCAAGTCACTCCGTGGCGTATGCAGAAAGTAGCTCATCACTTTTTCCTACTGATCTGTCGATAGCGCCTGCTAAATTCAGGGCATCATTGTTGTTGAGAAAAGTAGCACAACTTTTTTAGCTCTCAATGGCTAACGTTATATCTTTCAAAAACGGCGCGGTAGAAAGGACTGTCAACACATACTGAAAAGCTCACGTTATAGACAGAACCGTGCTACATGGCAGACCAACCCAACTTATCTCCCGGCATGTCCAGCCCATACATTATCTCAGCCAATCATGGCTAGTCGGAAGGTTCCTCTCTTTTTCCATGGCTAAACCAGGCTAGTAATTATTAAAATATATTCATATTTATGGATGTAATACGAGTGTCACGGATTCAGCCGAGGCTGCTCCTCCTCCTTGCTCGGGCAGGTTTCGGCGTTCGTCGTCCCCGGAGTACTAGCTGCTACCGATCTATGTTTCGGTGTTTGTCTTGTTTGGTCTTTATTGTTTACACCTGTTTCCAATTATGTTGCATTGTATTCCCTTTAAAACCCCCTGTCTCTCATAGTTTATTGTGTGTGATTGTCGGCAGTAGCTGTTGTGTGCGAGTATTGTTCCTCCCTGTTAGGAGGTTTTTTGGTTTTGTACTTTCTATACTGTGTTCAGTAAAGTACGTCTGCCAGTAGCTCGGTGTCCTGCGCTTGACTTCGTTTACCGCATACACGTCAACCTGACAACGAGTTTGGTATTAAGGCACATGAAAGTTCACATGTTCCAGAAGGCATTTCTGCAACAAACAAAAAAACGCATTTTGATAAACAATAAATGTTTACGTTCAAATGCTGCTGCTGTGAAGTAGTGACGTGCGACATATGCCTAGTTTCCTGAAACGAGTCACATATATCATATCGTTTTGACAATATCTGAATATTATTTCTGCGCTAGTTGGCTGTACCTGCACCAAAACTCCAGTATTATTCCTTCATAGCTTGTTCTCCATCTTCTTTTTAAATATGGAGCCAATGACTGATCAAAACTGATTTTCTCATGCACTCTCATTCCTCTGCAGCAGACATATAGTGAGCAATATGTTTGGAACTTCGAATCGCAATAGAATCACAGTATCTAATTGCAATATAGAATTGTGAGAATCACAATACATATCGTATCGGCACCAACGTATCGTGATTATATCGTATCGTGAGGTCCCTGGCAATTCCCAGCCCTAATATTGAGATAGCCTACAAACACCTTTGGCAGTTGTCTGCATTTTGCTGGTGGGTGGTGAGATTTACGAAGTACAATCAAGAGAGGGCACAGCCTTCACATTAAAAGCCTGGCATTAACTCGTTTCATTGATCTACAAAGGCCCAGTGTTCTTGTCTGATCCAAGTATTTTTGAATACATTTTCACAGATTCACTGAAGCCAGCCCCAGTTTGAGTTGAGGGAGGGGGTTATTGATATTCATACAGGCAGCATTGTGAGTGCGATTACCAGTCTGAAGGCCTCTCCACAGTGTTCTTCAGTACTCAGGTCTGGAGAAGTGGGGCACACAGCTACGCTCCCACGCTTTGGGGAAAAACCCCTCTCACCTCCCCATTCATCCCCATTCACACATAGCAAATCCTCATCTGGCCACATTAATTGGTGACAGTAAATCAGCTGCTTGTTGCTCCTTTTAAAACTCCTCAGTGAGGCATGGAGACAGTCACCTGACCAAAGCAGTCACACTCCAACTACTCTAGTGTCTAGTAATGTTACACAGTGGAGAGGAAACGCCAAGAAGACCCTTTACAACACAGCCTTGCCTAGGCCTACATTGTCCTCAATTGCTCTCTTCACATGGTTCACATGATGTGGCTAACTGTATGGCTGTCCTCTACTTACCCCAGTATGTAGCATTCGGTACTGAGACAGTGTGTATGGCTGACCCAACCAGAAGAGAGAGGTATGATGGATGACCCTGAAGGGTTTTTCTTACTGTAATCAATCATGTGGTGACTCTGAACAGACCTTTGTGGGTTATGATGCCTAGGGAGCTGGGTAACCCGGGTTCACCATACAACACAACCCCTTGAGGAGTGGACAAGAGAAAGGGGGCCTGACTGTAGGGGTCTCGCCGCCTACACTCACTGTTCTATTGTCCACATCAACCTTGGATTTCTGAAGCTCTTCTGAAGGTTACACATTTTTCAGAGTGGCGGTTTTCTGCTTCTTCTACCATAATCACAAACCAGCGCTGGGGTCTGAATGAATATGTTTTCCATGCAGGGAGCTTCGCAGTGTGTGTGCGGCCTTGGAGAGCAGAGGTTAACGACAGACTGTGATTGCCATTAACACAGGTCATTAGGCAGTCCTTCTTGTGGGGCAGGTGAGGTCATGAGAATATCACTGACCACTAGACAATTGGAAGTCTCAGCTCAGGCCCTTTTCAATAGAGTTCAATGGATGTGGCCGTGGTACAAAGCCTGTCCATCCACCCCCTTCTGCACAGCCTAATCCCATAAGCAAACAACAGGAGCCAGGGGAATCTTAGTGCTTTGTGTCGCGCCGGAAAACCTGTCGTGATGTTGAACCTTTGTGAGTTCATAATACATGCTGATGGCCACTTTTGTTGCCTTAGTTCAGCAAGGGGGATTTCCGTTTTATGTATAAATAATCTATTAATGGATTGATGATGAACAATTGATTGATGACGATGATCTATTAATGATTAATCAGTTATCTTTGAGAGCTTTGACTGATGGACCACTGAAAGACAGTACAGCACCCAGTGACATTCCACTGCTTTCAACCAGATTCACAACCTTCCTACATGTTGACCTTGTCTGCTCATCTACTGTTGACCCTGCTCCAGTGTCCCTCAGTGCTGTAGCTGGAGGACGTGGAATGTGCCAGAGTAGCTGCTGTTTCCTTATAAAGAAAACCAGCCTGGGAGGGGAGGCCATTTTAAGGATGAGGAAAAGGGAGGTGAATGTGAAGAGGGAGCCGGGCGGCGCTCCTTGCAGAAAGCATTATCCTCCTCTTCCCTTTGAGGCCAGGCACAAAGGGGGACGAGGTCATTAGTTCAGCCGGTCTCAAACGCTCCTGAGCTGGGGACGGACCGGTGTATTCATCTGCTCACGCAATCACAAAGAGCATTTCTCTGTCCCATTCAGTCCTGCTACAGAGCAGTGCAGAGCAGAGAGAGAGGGGCCCGGGGCCACAGTCTACGCAGAGGCCTCCACGGACTCCCACACACAATCTTTACAGAGTCACCAGCTCTCTCTGTTACTTGAAGGGATACGTCTCTCATGATAGAGGCCTCAGATGAAGCATGCAGCCGTAAAACACTGCAAACTATACTGTCTCAGACAAACCGATACATACTTGGAACGGAGGGGTTGTAAAACATATTTACTCACATTCAGTCAGAGGCTTATGTACTGTACACTAAATCATTCCTCATGTGCTGAGTCTAAACACGTCAGTCGAGCGAGAGAAACACCAAATTAGGTGCACAAACACACAACGTCTGAGGGAGTGTGGAGGATGTCAAGAGATATAAAAGCCGAAGGAAATCAGACAAAAGGAATGTGTCTGTCTACCCAGTCAGGTCACGGTATAATGAGAAAAGCCTGTGGCCCGCTGACCTCTCCAGCCAATGAACTGCCATAACAGCCACTATCGGCCTTCAAAAGCCTTCCAAAACCCCCGCCGTTGCTAACTGATACGACCTTTCTCCCCCTTTGAAGCACCAAGAGAATTCATCAGCACTCAGAGCCAGGGAAAAACCAAGATAACACTTTGCAGCCTGTGTGCTCTGCTGTTGTATTTCAGTATGACATCACTCTGTTCCCAGCCAATTCTGATGCATTTGTTTTTTCTATCCCTCACTACACCAGCCCTTCCAAGGTCATGGACACTGGTGCAAAGCGCTGGGGAGCAGGGAGGCGAAATGAAGTGTTTCACCAGACGGTGCCTCTGGCAGCTAGAGGGCCGCAGGGAGCCTGGAAGGCCCACTCCGGATTCGTCACGGCACAGCAGCCACTGTTCAGGAAGCAGGGTGTAATATCTGACCATGTGCCAATTATCACACCGCAAGGAGCGGATATGGCAACAACATGCCTAAAGTCTAGGAAATAGAAGTTAAAGAAATCAGTGTCACAACATCCCCTGCCTTGATATAGCCTGGTGACATTACAGCATTGGGACACAGTGAGATATCCTCTAGATCTGCTTAATGTGTACATAATGGAATTAATAGAATTCCATGACCTTTACAATTCAAGTCCCACACAATGTGAGTGGTGCAGGAATCCAAAGTGAATGATGCACCTCATGATGTGATTTAAAGGCCAATTGCCTCCTAAATCAATACTTTTGATTTACCTGGCATTAATGCCTTTATGATTGCATGACCACATTAAAGGTGCAATATGCAGAAATCGCTCTGCCATTTCCTGGTTGCTAAAATTCTAGTAGTTCGCCTAATTTCAGTTTATGTGTAGAGAAGCATTATACCATCTAAACCGCTGTAAGATATATTTTCAATAACCAAAAATATTGTATTATCAGCTGTTTGAAGCTGGTGTACAACACCGAGAGCAAAAAAAGCAAAAACTAAACTTTAGAATGATAAATAGCGCACATTCAGTTGAAGTGTAAGAGCGTCTGCTAAATGACTAAAATGTCAAATGTAAATGTAAGTATGAAAAATGTATGCACTCACTAACTGTAAGTCGCTCTGGATAAGAGAGTCTGCTAAATGACTAAAAAATTTTAAAAAATGTAAAAAGTTGGAAGTTTACATACACCTTAGTCAAATACATCTAAACTCAGTTTTTCACAATTCCTGACATTTAATCCTAGTAAAAATTCCCTGTTTTAGGTAAGTTAGGATCACCACTTTATTTTAAGAATGTGAAATAATCCGAATAATAGTAGAGAGAATAATTTCTTTCAGCTTTTATTTCTTTCATCACATTCCCAGTGGGTCAGAAGTTTACATACACTCAATTCGTATTTGGTAGCATTGCCTTTAAATTGTTTAACTTGGGTCAAACGTTTCGGGTAGCCTTCCACAAGCTTCCCAAAATAAGTTGGGTGAATTTTGGCCCATTCCTCCTGACAGAGCTGGTGTAACTGAGTCAGGTTTGTAGGCCTCCAAAAATGTTCTATAGGATTGAGGTCAGGGCTTTGTGATGGCCACTCCAATACCTTGACTTTGTTGTCCTTAAGCCATTTTGCCACAACTTTGGAAGTATGCTTGGGGTCATTGTCCATTTGGAAGACCCATTTGCGACCAAGTTTTAACTTCCTGACTGATGTCTTGAGATGTTGCTTCAATATATCCACATAATTTTCCTTCCTCATGATGCCATCTATTTTGTGAAGTGCACCAGTCCCTCCTGCAGCAAAGCATACCATCAGCATAATGCTGCCACCCCCGTGCTTCACGGTTGGGATGGTGTTCTTCGGCTTGCAAACCACCCCCTTTTTCCTCCAAACATAACGATGGTCATTATGGCCAAACAGCTCTATTTTTGTTTCATAGGACCAGAGGTCATTTCTCCAAAAAGTACGATCTTTGTCCCCATGTGCAGTTGCAAACCGTAGTCTGGCTTTTTTATGGCGGTTTTGGAGCAGTAACTTCTTCCTTGCTGAGCGGCCATTCAGGTTATGTCGATATAGGACTCGTTTTACTGTGGAAATAGATACTTTTGTACCTGTTTCCTCCAGCATCTTCACAAGGTCCTTTGCTGTTGTTCTGGGATTGATTTGCACTTTTCACACCAAAGTACGTTCATCTCTAGGAGACAGAACGCATCTCCTTCCTGAGCGGTATGACGGCTGTGTGGTCCCATGGTGTTTATACTTCCGTACTATTGTTTATACAGATGAACATGGTACCTTCAGGCATTTGGAAATTGGTCCCAAGGATGAACCAGACTTGTAGAGGTCTACAATTTTTTTTCTGAGGTCTTGGCAGATTTATTTTCATTTTCCCATGATGTCAAGCAAAGAGGCACTGAGTTTGAAGGTAGGCCTTGAAATACATCCACAGGTACACCTCCAATTGACTCAAATGATGTCAATTAGCCTATCAGAAGCTTCTAAAGCCATGACATCATTTTCAAGAATTTTCCAAGCTGTTTGAAGGCACAGTCAACTTAGTGTATGTAAACTTCTGACCCACTGGAATTGTGATACAGTGAATTATAAGTGAAATAATCTGTCTGTAAACAATTGTTGGAAAAATTACTTGTGTCATGCACAAAGTAGATGTCCTAACCGACTTGCCAAAACTATAGTTTGTTAACATTTACATTTACATTTTAGTCATTTAGCAGACGCTCTTATCCAGAGCGACTTACAGGAGCAATTAGGGTTAAGTGCCTTGCTCAAGGGCACATTAACGTCATTTAGCAGACGCTCTTAGCCAGAGCGACTCACAAATTGGTGCGTTCACCCTATAGCCAGTGGGATAACCACTTACAATTTGGGGGGGGTTAGAAGGAATACTTTATCCTATCCCAGGTATTCCTTAAAGAGGTGGGGTTTCAAATGTCTCCGGAAGGTGGTGAGTGACTCCGCTGTCCTGGCGTCGTGAGGGAGCTTGTTCCACCATTGGGGTGCCAGAGCAGCGAACAGTTTTGACTGGGCTGAGCGGGAGCTATGCTTCCGCAGAGGAAGGGAGCCAGCAGGCCAGAGGTGGATGAACGCAATGCCCTCGTTTGGGTGTAGGGACTGATCAGAGCCTGAAGGTACAGAGGTGCCGTTCCCCTCACTGCTCCATAGGCAAGCACCATGGTCTTGTAGCGGATGCGAGCTTCAACTGGAAGCCAGTGGAGTGTGCGGAGGAGGGGGTGACGTGAGAGAACTTGGGAAGGTTGAACACCAGACGGGCTGCGGCATTCTGGATGAGTTGTAGGGGTTTAATGGCACAGGCAGGGAGGCCAGCCAACAGCGAGTTGCAGTAGTCCAGATGGGAGATGACAAGTGCCTGGACCAGGACCTGCGCCGCTTCCTGTGTAAGGCAGGGTCGCACTCTCCGAATGTTGTAGAGCATGAACCTGCAGGAGCGGGTCACCGCCTTGATGTTGGCGGAGAACGACAGGGTGTTGTCCAGGGTCACGCCTAGGCTCTTCGCACTCTGGGAGGAGGACACAGCGGAGTTGTCAACCGTGATGGCGAGATCATGGAACGGGCAGTCCTTCCCCGGGAGGAAGAGCAGCTCCGTCTTGCCAGGGTTCAGCTTGAGGTGGTGATCCGTCATCCATACTGATATGTCTGCCAGACATGCAGAGATGCGAGATGCAGAGATGCGATGTTAACAAGACATTTGTGGAGTGTTTTAATGACTCCAACCTAAGTGTATGTAAACTTCCGACTTCAACTGTAGAACAGATCTAACGCATCTTAGACTTGCTTTCAATGAGAATGACAGATCTATAACTCATGTGAATTTGGTTGGGTTGCCCAAAAAGTTACATATTGCAGCTTTAAGGCAGCGTATTGGAGTTGAAATCTAGCCTAACTGTGCAGAAAGAGATTAGTATAATTATATTAGTTTGAAATCCTCAGAGCGCCGCATCATATGAAGTGAGGGGGAAATGTAACGCTTGTTGTTTGAAGGCTTCTACAAAAACAAAACAGCGTGACTGGCTGAGCGGGTTCAATGATTTCCCATTGCGCCCATATTTAGCTTTTCAGGAGACATGAAGAGACAGGGTGGGCCTCATGTGGACACACCTGAGGTTTGGTTTGAGGACTTTCTAAACTAAGGATATGTGTGCATGCGTGTGTGTGAGTGTGTGTGTGTATCTGTGTATTTGTGTGTGTATTTGTGTGTGTTTGTCATGTGGTTTGAGCTACGCCCTGCTAATCGTTGCCTGCTGGCTGTGGAGTACTTTGATACTGGTATAGGTCTGGAGCTCGCTTCAATGGTTCCCTTTGTATCTCCTTTACATTCCTAACTTCCAGCATGTAAAATCTCACCTCCACTGTCTGGGCATAACCATTTAGACAAACACAATAACAAAGAAAGGCACCAATTGGTGTTCTAGCCAAGTGTCAGCAAGGTATTTTATTCATTTGAATTAGCCGCAGTAATAGGAGTGGGCAAAGCAGAATAGCAAAACATCCTCAGAGTTGTGAGTGGAACTGAGGTCTTTGTTGATCATTGTAATGGCATACACTGTACTATAAAAGACATTGTGCACTGACAATGGTAAACCAACAGGTAATTTAGTCTAGATGCCTTTTAATCTAGTCGAACACATTGTTCACATGGGAAACTAAAAGAGGATGACAAAGGGGTTTGTTATTATGGTTGAAGTGCTAGGCTATTATGATTTTAAAATATAAAAAGTCAGTTGATTGTGGCGATGGAAAATGTTCATTGTGGTCATTCAATCCATGAAGGGTGTGTGTTAGTGTGTGACTGTATGTGTGTGTCTGTGTGTGAGTGTATCACAAACCAGCCATATCTCAGACTGGCCAATAAAAAGAAAAGATGGGCAGTCTGAGATATGGCTTTTTCTTTGCAACTCTGCCTAGAAAGTCAGCATCCCGGAGTCGCCTCTTCACTGTTGACGTTGAGACTGGTGTTTTGCGGGTACTATTTAATGAAGCTGCCAGTTGAGGACCTGTGAGGCGCCTGTTTCATAGGACCAGAGGTCATTTCTCCAAAAAGTACGATCTTTGTCCCCATGTGCAGTTGCAAACCGTAGTCTGGCTTTTTTATGGCGGTTTTGGAGCAGTGGCTTCTTCCTTGCTGAGCGGCCTTTCAGGTTATGTCGATATAGGACTTGTTTTACTGTGGATATAAATACTTTTGTACCTGTTTTCTCCAGCATCTTCACAAGGTCCTTTGCTGTTGTTCTGGGAAAAGATTTGCACTTTTCACACCAAAGTACGTTCATCTCTAGGAGACAGAACGCGGCTGCGTGGTCCCATGGTGTTTATACTTGCGTACTATTGTTTGTACAGATGAACGTGGTACCTTCAGGCGTTTGGAAATTGCTCCCAAGGATGAACCAGACTTGTGGAGGTCTACAATTTTTTTTCTGAGGTCTTGGCTGATTTCTTTTGATTTTCCCATGATGTCAAGCAAAGAGGCACTGAGTTTGAAGGTAGGCCTTGAAATACATCCACAGGTACACCTCCAATTGACTCAAATTATGTTAATTAGCCTATCAGAAGCTTCTAAAGCCATCATCATTTTCTAGAATTTTCCAAGCTGTTTAAAGGCACAGTCAACTTAGTGTATGTAAACTTCTGACCCACTGGAATTGTGATACAGTGAATTATAAGTGAAATAATCTGTCTGTAAACAATTGTTGGAAAAATTACTTGTGTCATGCACAAAGTAGATGTCCTAACCGACTTGCCAAAACTATAGTTTGTTAACAAGACATTTGTGGAGTGGTTGAAAAACGAGTTTTAATGACTCCAACCTAAGTGTATGTAAACTTCCAACTTCAACTGTATCAATATGAACGTTTGCTTGAGAGTGTGCGTAAATTAACCAATATTTTTGTGAGTATTTAAGACCTACTTTAGAAAGGCAAACGCATGCCATTCCAGTGCACATCCAAGTGCTATCCACCCTCAGGATTTTGGCAACAGGCACTTTTCAGCAGGAGCTTGCCGATCAGCATCTCACAGCCCTCGAATAGCGGATGTTTTAGATGCAATCATCAGCAAGACGACCAGTTACATACAATTTCCATACACCATAGCACAACATGTTGAAGTCAATAGGATTTTCTTTGCCATCAGGGTTCCCAAATACGAACGGCGCAATAGACGGCACCCATGTCGCAATAAAAGCACCATCCCAAAACTAGCTCAACTATGTGAACAGAAAAGGCTTTCACTCACTTAATGTGCAGGTGATAGCTTATGTGATGCACAGAATACACTGCTATATGTAGTGGCCAGGTGGCCCGTTGGAACGCACGGCTTGTTCATTCTGCAGAACAGCCAATTTTGGCCTTTATGCCTACAGCAGGGAGCTGTTGAGGATGGATGGCTTATTGGTGAGTGTTGCCTACACATTTGAAGTGTATTTGCATTGCTAAAGCAACTTGAATTGTCCTAATGGTCCTCTCTTTGTAGCTATGTTTTTATTTTTACTGGTCAAATCACAACTGAGTGAGCCAAAACAAAAACTCTGACACTAGCACCTCTATTTCAGTCAAAAAATAAAGACAATTATTATATTTTTTTGGTTGCACCATTGTATTTAATGGTATGGCGTTGTATATTACCCAAGGGATGATTTTGACCCTATATGGTTAATTTGGGGCGTTTCGAAATAAGGAAAGGGGGATACCTAGTCAGTTGTACAACTGAATGCATTCAACTGAAATGTGTCTTCCACATTTAAACCGGACCCTCTGAATCAGAGAGGTGTGGAGGGCTGCCTTAATCGACATCCACGTCTTCGGCGCCCGGGGAACAGTGGGATAACTGTCTTGCTCAGGGGCAGAACGACCGATTTTTACCTTGTCAGCTCGGGGATTCGATCCAGAAAACGTTCAGTTACTGACCCAACGCTCCTACCCGCCAGGCTACCTGCCTCCCAGGTCGTGCACGAGCACTGAGGCTGAAAATAATTGGTATTTATCAATGTTATCTCCTACCGGTGTGCATATGGCTCTCGTAGGATTGTTTGATAAATCACACTTTTTCTATGCGTACAAACATTCTAAGTTCCGTTTGTAAATAGTATTTTAGAATAGTTTCTATGCACTATTGATAAATAAGGCCCCTGGTGTGTTGAATTTAGGCAACCACTGAACTGATCAATTAGTGTCACGCCCTGATCTAGAGAACTCTTGTTGGTTGGGTCAGGGTGTGAGTTTAGTTCAGATCTATGTTATTAGATTCTATGTTTATGATCTAGTATTTGTATTTCTATGTTTGGCCGGGTGTGATTCCCAATCAGAGGCAGCTGTCGCTCGTTGTCTCTGATTGGGGATCATACTTAGGTAGCCTGGTTGCCTACCTTAGTTGTGGGATCTTGTTTGTGTTCCTGTTAGGCTTGTTGTGTGTATAGCCCATAGGACGTCACGTTTTTATTGTTTTGTCATTTTGTCAAGTGTTTATTCGTCTTAATAAACATGTACGCATACCACGCTACACCTTGGTCTGACCCGTCTCTCAACGACTGTGACAATTAGCTCAGTTGGTCAGGTTTAGTGCCTAGTTGGGACAAAATCCTGCAGTACCTGCGACACTCAAGGAACAGGGTTGCCTATGTTATATAGGCCTGCAGAATGCAAGAGAGGAATGTAGGCTAGACAGAGCGGAGAATTCCACCAAAACAGCGCAAAATGTCCAGTTAGAAAATGTTGTTTCTATCCATCTCTCTCTCTCTCTCTCGCACTGTCAGATGCATTGGCCTTATAGCCTAAACCTATATTGTGTCTAGCTGTTATAAAAAAACATATTCCCTTGTCTCTCCATTCGATATGAATATGACTTTGGGCTAGGCTATACTTTCATCGTTTGATGCATGTATGCTTTCTCTCCGGATGAAACAATGAATGGATCTAACAGAGTTCCATCTCAAAAAGTTGTTTGAACAGCCTAAGAACGCAAACCCCTGAACCTATAGCACTACCGCCTGCGCTTAGATTTACCATTGAGTTAGGTTTGTTAAAATAGAGCCCTAAAAGTGTGAAAACATTTGATCAGTGCTATTTCCTGATAGTTGCTGGTTGAAAATACAATCTAGCATTACAATGTACCAGAGGCCACCATAATAGAGCGATACCATCGTACATCACAATGTTTTATGAGTACATGATCACGATAGGACAAAGGTTGACATCGCCCAACCCTGTGTGTGTGGGTGTCTACCTGCCTGTTTCACATGTATCATCTGTGGTCTAGACTTCCTGCTGTGGCCAGAAGAACACCTCAGACTGAGATATATAGCTCAGGATATTATGGAAGCAAAGTTTACCTACCTGCTCTCTAGTTAGTTTAAAACAGTATATTCTTTACCTCAAGAGCAAAACGACCCCAGGCAGGGCTTGAGCTCCGGTATAAAAGACAAACGTCAATACCTCCGAGTCACTGCTTCCTATCACACCTAGGTGATAGAGCTCTTCTTTAACCCTGGGAATAGGTAGGCTGGTGAAGGAGAGTCTGTTGATAGCCCCTGCATCCTCCCCTCCCCTATCTCCAAGGATGCTGAGAGGCCGTTTTCCTGCCTGGAGCTGCCTGTTGTGGAGGTGGTGGACATTGAGGAGAGGAGAGGAGAGCTGGGCTGACCAGTGCAGCTGTTCACAGACGGCCAGCCAGCCTGATAAATAGTCTTCTAGTGGGTTTTCACCCACCAACAACGAATTCGGCAAGAGAAGTTCGATAGAGCGGAGCGGTAGAGAAAGTTCAGCTCTGCTCTACTTTATGTAAATTTCAAGCGAAACGAAGCGTTGGAGCGAAGCGTTGTCAAGAGGAGGCGCCGCAGTTCAAACCTACTGAGGTATAATAAGAACTGGAGACTGTTTCCAAGATGTTCGACTGTTGTTTTCAAGGTAATCTACTCATGTTTGCATATGCCGATTCATGAACCACCTATATCTGGGTTGCATCCGGTTTGTGCTAGCACTCAGTGCGCACAGGGAGCAGCGCGAGCAGCAACAACATCATCACGTCATCCAAAAAACATGGCAGACATTGGATGAAATTAAAATGTTAATATCTTCTACTGTGAGTGACAGCAACAATTATTGTAATAATTCAATGGATGTTTTGTGCACAAAGGTGATGACTAAAGTGTCTTATTAGGAATTTTCTAATCTGACTTCTCTATGTGGCTGTCTATGGAAATTGTCCTTCTGGGCCGGGCATCAGCTAAACTGCAGTACCAAAGCAAAACTGTAGGAGAAGTCAAAACTGTGCCTCTAGACCGGAACCCTGGCCCCTTGGTCAAAACCCACTGTTAGAATGGCACCTGTGGCCAGACATGCCATGAAAGGGCACAGTGTTGGACAGACAGGTTAGTATGTGGAGGCTCTAGACTACTACTACAGACTCTGCGCTATGTGTCTATGTGTCTGTGTGTCTATGAGCTGCCCCCTTCTTCAACAAATAGCCTAGCCTACCTCCACACTCTGGGCTAACCGTTCTCCCACAGTGACGGTGAAGCAGCACTAGACCAGCACCCAACAGGTAAACATTCACCCTGGAAACAGGAGGCTTGAGACGCATGTCTATAGCATCAGGCACCTCATTAAAGCAAATCAGATTTGGAGAAATTGCTTCCTGCTGACCCAGTAAGCTGAGGCAGTTCACAAACAGAGAGAGAGGACAGTCCAGGAAAAACAACAAGCCTTTTGGGTGGTTTAGCTGCATTCCCCCTGCCTGTCTGTTTAATATTTCACCAAATGTTCCCTCTTCTTCACACAGAATAAGTCTGCGTCCCAAATGGCACCCTCAATGGCACCCTATTCGCTATATAGTGCACTACTTTTGACCAGCACTATATAGAGAATAGGGTGCCATTTGGGATGCAGACCAAAAGGAGTACTACAGAGGGAGGCTTCAGTTCCAATGTCTGTATTCCCTGACCGAATACATTTAGGAAATTACAGGACTAAGCTCACTAGGGTTAAACTAACTGGGCAACAATATCAGCATAAAACATTGTTTAAATGTCAACGGTATGGAGACAATTCTGGACAAAATGTAGGCCTACTAGCATTTCAACTGCTCAAAGAATGGCCCTTGTATGCTAAAAACACAAAAAACATGATTCACGTTTCATAAAATAATTTGCTATTGTTAAGCGCTTGTTTTGACAAATCTGTGTAATCGGCAAAACTTGTCTATGTCCATGAACAACTCTCAAAACATCTGTTGTTGCTGATTATTGGGAAGGGTCCTCCATAGCAAGTGAAAATTCCTCATGTTAAATCCCCGCAGACAGTCCAAATGGGGGAGAGAAATATGGAAAGCACTGCAGCAGGAATCTCTGCATTGTCTGTTCAAGTGAAATCCTCACGCAAACATAATCTCTCTCACTCTATAGAGGAATCTTTTACTTGAAAAATGCATTTTTAATCACTGTGGTATTTTGAATGTTAAGAAACTATGGCCGAGACAGAATTGGCCAGCAGCACTCGGCAATGACAACAGCCCGGAGTGACAGCCATGTGTTTTCCTCTGTCATCTGAGTCTTCATCAACAAATCCCCCTCCCATTTCACAAACACACAGAAGCCCTTTCGAGACAGCCTGTATCAGCCACCCTCACAACTGAGACAACAGTGTGGAGGCCTACATCTTACCACCACCACCACCCCCTGTAATGGTCACACACACATGCACCTACGCACGTCACACGCACACACACACACAAACACACAAAAGTGCAGTCATTAGTGTTCGGCAGAATCACAATATTCTTTAAATCTTTAATTTCCTCTGAGCTAAATGACCGGAGACAAGCTGCCTTTTGGAGCTCAACGTCCTAATTAAACATTGCTCTTATTAAAGAAGAGAGCGCGATTTAAGAACATTTAAATTCTGAGAAGCAGTAGTAATAAAGCGGTCTCAGTTTACTTTTTGCTTTAGTTTTCGTAAGCCTCTCAATTAAAAGTGGTTTATGTCAATTGGATTTTGGTCTGCAGAGCAAAACCACCTCCTGCTGTGGGAGCTCTTTGAATGAAAGGTTGGCGGCCATGTTGCTCTGTCTCTGGTTGGATGCTATGCCGGATCTGATGAGATCACAGGGACATCAATGAAGTGCATCCCAATTACTTGGGGATTTGTATATGTGCAGGGTGCTATCATCAACTTAGCCATAGTGTAGATAGATTGTCCATGCAATTGAAAATATCAGCAGGAGAAAGGTGAGTTAGCCTACTGTAACAACTAACCTCCTTCCACAACTGCACATGGCCAAGCCATGACATAGCCTATCAAACAGGATAACATCATCATCAAATAACAACTTGCACATTTACTTCAAAATACTTGATATCATAAAGTTAAATATAACAAATGTCAGATCGCTACGCTGTATAGGAAGTTGTCCCTTTATGAAGTAGGATTACCCACAATTGCTGACAAAGATGAGTCAGCAAACTGGCTAAGGCTAGGTTCAACATCTGTAGCCTACATTGTTGAATGAAAAATACAACACTGAAAAAAAGGTTCCCAGTTTGCTGTGGATATGGTCTCTACTTCTCAAACTAGTGTTTAACGCAGGGCAACGGTCTTAGCTTGGGCCCACTCTGTACTGACTCCAACTTTCCTCTGACCAGTTGGCCTGTGTCTCCATGTGGCCAAGCTCAGAGGGCTCCTGCCAGTGCCAACTGGTGGCGGGCAGGGGAGTCAGTGGAGAGGAGCAGTTTAGCCTAGCCGCCCCAGAGAGTACAAGGCAAAGACATGCTAGTGTGATTAACACTGGACCACAACAGACAGCTCTGTCTGGCAGCTGGCTATCTCCTTCATCTCAGCAGATAGAACTATAGCTAGAGCTGGGAGCCGCAGGAGGGATGAATCCAGCCCCCACAGCCTGAGCCTTCACAGCCAGCCTGCCTCCCTGGGCTCTGATCACTGCATTGAAAGAGATGGAACTGGTGGGATGTGGGAGTACAGTACAGTAGGTAACAGTAAAACTTCACTCTAGAAAGTAATGCCGGGCGGACACAACTTTTAAAATTGTCAGAGCTGTTATATTAACAGAGGCAAGTCACAGCCTGATCTAAAGAAGAGCAAATTGACTCAAGATACTTTAAGATCGCTGAGCCTCTCACATTAAACGACCGTCTTTCCTGTCGTTTCTTTTGTCTTACCAACGTAGTGGTGTGCACACTAAATGATGTGACACAGATGGGGGGGGATTCTTCACTTGGTCGTAAGGATGCTCGATACCACGCTGTCTCGCGAAAACAAGGATGTGATGTGATTAGATAGCTAGAACGAGCCTCTAGCGTTTTCAGTCAGACATTCACGCTTGCCATACAGAGTTGAAATATCTAGCCAATACATTTTGAATTGAATAACATTGCGTGTAAAGAGCTTGTCAGAGCTGTAACGATTTGACACTTTGGCAGGTACAAACGCATACTAGCAGAAGTCATCGCTCCTGCTCCAAAGTACACATTCTGGGTGATGTGATTCAACGTAATCATCTCACTGGCTCCTTCTCTGGAGAGCTCTCATTGGCTATTGCTGATCACTGTTCTCAAATCTTGTTGTTGCATATCTCACACTACAAGAGCATTGCAGATTTTTTGCAGATGAAATCAAACATGTTTGAAAATCTGGGACTGCTCAAAGACGAGATCGGTAGTCCTCAGATTGCGTCTCTGACCTGCTCACATTAAACGAGCGTCGGTGACGGCCGCGTGCCCCGAATAGGCAACGACATGGGGATTTTGTCTCCGATCTCAGCTTAAGTGGTCTCTACGCTGGGAAGTGAGACATCAGAGGAAGTTGAGCTAGAGGGAGTGAAATGCTGTGAGGAGGGAAATGCTGAAGGGTAGGTAGCTGTAGATCTCCCCAAAGACAGAGTGCTAAATCTCAGATGGAAGACAGTCCACTGAATCATTAGACTCTCTTCATGTGGTTTCAGTCTGCCACAGGGACTAGATAGGGCCCGCAGTTCAGCATCACTCCATCTCCAACTCATAAAACGTATAACATCTACAACGCATCAGAGTTAGGACTTGGAAATATATAGGCCAATATGTATCTTTAGACACAGTTGAAAGCCCCTTGCCAATAATTGATGACACAAGAGAAAGGCATATAGGCCTTTTTACATGTTGTCAAATAGATAGGAATACTCTAACTCTGAAAATACCTCAAAGAGAAATTGATTTGGCAGTAGAAGCTAAAGTGAAACTTCCTGGCCACCCAGACTCCTTTCTCCGTCCAAACGCTACGCCACGCCCACGGATGTCAGTTTCTTCTCCGCAATGTGTCTGAATCTGAGTAACTTCCCAACCCTTCATCGAATGCGAACACATTCGGGGGAATCTGATTAGTTCAGAAACCGATGGGTTTGGACCAGAGCCAGAACACACGTGTGTAAAGCGGTGGTTTGAAAATTCGTCATTGGATTTGATACTCTGATTGGTTAGATCTAATCGCTGAATCGTCACAACAAACAACTTCAATGATGGCAGTCTCAGACTAAAGTAGCCAATGTAGCAAACGACAGAGCAGCAGAAGAATGTAGTGTGAGTCGTCAGGCTAAGATATTACGAAGTGAAATATCTCCCATGCTGGCCATACCAATTTCCTAAGTGCTTCGTCAAGACGTTCTCCTCTAAAAACCCATCTTGTGTCCTTATGGTTGCTGCTGTGCACCCTGCCGACTGCACCTCCTAGCTGTTAAGAGGTTTTAACAGGAGAAAACCAGCATATATCCTCAAAGAGAATACCAATTAATCCAGACAAGTTTAATTTTACAACTATATAATCCACTGAGCTCCTGGTGCCTTGAGCCTCAAATCCATTAACGTCAGTGGGGCATGCTGGCAATGTGACCTTTTAAAGAAAGTGTTCACATCAAAGCCCTGAGGTCAAACCTAAGCAGTATCCCACTTCCGGAATGCCGGACCATAAAAAAGTGTACTTAGAAGGGATTAAAAAGGCCAATTCCACACAGCAGATTTGGAAGAGGTAGAGTAGGAGTAGAGGAGGGAGAAGGACTGAATTAGCAAATGGTGTGTTTGTGGGCCCTGGCAATGTGGGGTTCCTAGAGGCAGCCTAATGACTGCGGCCCTAGTCTGGCACAGGGGCCAAGTTTCCCTGACTCCTTTTAAGTTGCCTCCAGGCCACAGCTACGGTGTTATGAGGAACATATGCCCAGCTATCATGCAATACTACAATTATCAATGCTTTTCCTCGCACTCATTTCCATGACACGTCTCTGTGGACTTTTGATGTGCTAAAGCACTTATTACTATCATGCTCTTTACAGGGAAGGGGGATGCCTTGATTGTTTGCTGGTCTCTCGGTCATGTACAGCATACTGTACATGAGAGCAAATTATTCAGAAATGCTCTACTGGTTAATGTTGTCTCAATGGTGGCTGTCTTGATCCATCCACAACAGATACAAATAGATTTCATGAGTCAAAGGAGGAAGGAATGAAATAAACTGTGTTAAACTATTTTGCCCTTGTTTAGGCAACGACCCCTTAACCAAATCAGTTGTTGCCATTGTCAGTTGTTGCTCGATTTCTGAGGTCATTGCCAAGGCGAGGATGCACAAAACAATTCCAAACACAGCAGCAAGCAATACTTTCAGTCATATCCAATTCTGATATAAAACCTAATCTTTGTGCATAAATCAGATTTGAATATGCCATGAGGATATGGTCAAATTTCTGCAAATTAAGAGGGAAATTTGACTGCACTGTATCAGACCAGACGGTAGATTTAAGCATTATTTATTTGTCCAATACCATTTGGGAGTGTAATGATCTCTTTATTCACACCTAACAGAAGGTCCATTGAATATTTTATGTGCAATATGTTACAATCGAGGCCCGGAGAGCATTAGAAAATCGGCAGTCTACCCGATCTGATTAGCATGGTCGTTTCCAGGAGGACTAGCCTACTTACTAACCTCATTTCAGACCGCTCCAAGATGAGAGCTGACTTTCCAAACAAATGGATCTTCAGGGGAAATGAACAAGTATCACATACATATTAGTAGACACTCTTATCCAGAGCGACTTACAGGAGAAATTAGGGGTAAGTGCCTTGCTCAAGTGCACAGATAGATTTTTCACCTAGTCAGCTCGGGGATATGAACCAGCGACCTTTCGGTTACTGGCCCAAAGCTCTTAACCGCTAGGCTCCCTGCCAGCGACAGTTTGTTATGCCACTTGAACATTTATTTACAGAGTCATAAATGAACGTTTAAAACCAAAGCCTTTTTGTTGCCACTCCTCTTTCATTCCAATGAATGGCTTAGCCTAACTGACTATAAAACATTGGGCTAGGTTAGGCTAAAACATAAAAGGGCCAACTGAGCCAATTCTTGGTTTACAGATTGAATCATTTGGAATTAGAATTCCTATGATAGGCAAATGAGGATGTAAATAGGCCTAAATGACCATCTAGCTACTCCATCTCTAAGGACAGCAGAGTGACCGAATGACCACTAATGACTGCCTAAAGCAAGGCTGAGGCAGCTCATCTGTCCTTCCCTGAATAATGGAGAAGAGTGGCTGCTTTTCTTTGATGGATAGCGTCCAACTTGGGAAAGAGCTGGGAAAGGATGAAGTAGTAGCCTTTTCCCACCATTCCCACCCTACTGCTCTTCTACCGCAAGCAGTCCTGTGTGTGTTCGCCTCTGGTGGTGACTGACTGGGCTGATGCACAGTGAAGGGCTTGCAATCGGAGATTGATTCATAACAAGTTAGACAGGTTTTCAACAACCCCATTGAAAACAATGCATAGGCCTACTACATCGCTATTCAAGATAGTAAACGTAACACGGATAGCATCATAGCAACACGAGGGGGTAACTACCGCCCTGCTCTGTGATTCATTGCCGTGCAGTATAAGATCCCAAGTCAACGGACGTGTGTTCAGAGCAAGGGCCTGCCGTTACATTCCTCATACAGACCTGAACTGTGGCTCGGACTGTCATTCGGGTGTGCTCACAGTGAAGGACTGAGACTGCATCCCAAATGGCACCCTATTCCCTATACACTGCACCTTGGGCCCTGGTCAAAAGTAGTCCACTATATAGGTAATAGTGTTCCATTTGAGACAGCCTAAAGAGAAGGTGTGGGAGAGGTGTAGCCTGGCGCTGAAGCTAGGTAGCCAGTGTCTAGGTAAGCCAGACTGTTCACTTTTGTTAACAGTGTGTCGACTGTTATATTAACAGAGGCAAGTCGCAGCCTGATCTAAAGAAGAGCAAATTGACTCAAGATACTTAACTGCTGTACTGCTATACAATACTTATTATGTTACTTACAACTGTCCCTTCCTATAGTTGGCGAGTCTAGACCAGACAACATAGCCTCGTATTAGTCCTACATCATCTCGGTCTGTTCATGAAAAGATAGATTGTGGTCTATGTTCGCTAGAGGTGAGTCAGAAATGTATTAGCACTGCTGAGTGACTCACACTCAAACTCATTCCCAGTCGTAATGGAAAATCTAACAGGTTACATGGGAGAGCCAGAACAACATCTGCATCCTCATGGGGATGTCACACTGACAATAATAGTAGTGTCAAAGACTATACCAGTTCAGAATTCTCCAGGGTCTGACTGCAATAATAAGGCCTTCCTGTGGGATAGGAGGTAGGCCTATCTATTCTAAAATGGTTAATTACCCTACCCCGTGTGTGTGTGTGTGTGTGTGTGTGTTTGTTTGTGTGTGTGTACCCTGAGAACAAATTACTCACCAAAGAAAAATGGTCAACGACAGTGACACCAGTTTATGACCATATATGTTGAAACCGCTTGCTCGCTACAAATGTTGGCTCAGATGATGAAATGTTTGTGAACAGCGACGAAAAGCATGAGCCATATTTGTGTGCATTCTTCTAAACTCTGTGTGCATATTTCTATCTCAGAACTTCAGGCTTCAAATTTAACTAATTTCTAAGTATCTGTATTTGTATTTATTATGGATCCCCATTAGCAGCTACTCTTCCTGGGATCCAGCAGAATTAAGGTAAGGCAGTTATAAAAAAATTTAAACATTCCAATACATTCACAACAGATTTCACAACACATTAAGTGTGTGCCCTCAGGCCCCTACTCTACTACCACATATCTACAACACAAAATCCATGTGTACGTGTGTGTATAGTGCGTATGTTATCGTGTGTGTGTATGCATATGTCTGTGCCTATGTTTGTGTTGCTTCACAGTCCCCGCTGTTCCATAAGGCATATTTTTTTACATATAATTTTACCGTAGGCCTATTATGATAAACCCTTTGTATATCGGCAGCGAACTTCCAATCACATTCTTTGTCATTCTGTATAAAAAGTAGGACTAAACAATGAATAGATGCCCATAAAAGCATATAAATAATGGAGACAGGTTGCGGCAGGTCTGTGTGTGAAATAAGGGCAACATGTTGTTGCACAATGGTCAAAGTGACCTTGCAGCAGTCAGCCATACTCCACATACCTGGCTCCTTCTCGCTCCTCTTCCCTCCATCTCTGTTCTTCTTCAGCACTGCCTTGAACATGGTCCGATTCTTGGAATCCTCTCACTCTACCCCTGCAAAAAACACAACCATTTAGAGAGCAGGAAAGGCAGAGAGTGAGTGCGCAAGTCTATGGAAACTTTACAAGCTGACGATAACGCAACCCGCATTTCATACACTCATCTCCTGACACTCCGCTGGGAGTTTTCCCACAGCGTTCCCAATCCAGCAGGTCATCTCTAGAGGGCCGGCCGGGGAAAGAATGCTCTAATATTTAAACAGAACGGACAAGGTCTGCTCTCTTGCTATGCAGGAAAACAATCTGTCAGATTCTCCACATTCCACATCTAATTGATGCTACGTGGCTGAACTTGGGCCTTCACGCTCACTTTTCACAATATTTCTAACGCTTGGATATCTGAGTCAAGAGGCACGTATGCTGGTAACTTGAAGTAGGCCTAATTTAGCTAGGTAAAAAGACCTTGGTGAGTTGCATTTTGTTGTGATTTTTGTTCTGCTATACAAACATCTATTACTGTGTAACTAACAGGAGTGTTAGCCTACTGTTCTGGTTGGCCATTTTCTCACCTGATACAAACAGTACAATGCAGCCCCAAATTAGAGCCCAAACTATTAGCAACCATGATTATTGTCAACACCTCATAAATTGCTTTCCTTCACTCTTCACTCCCTAATAGCTGATTACATGGGGCTGAATTTGCCATTCTACTTATAGAACCAGCACATTATTCACCATAGAGACGGGGAACGGAGGCCCTGCCAAATAAGGGTGTCTTTTTGCACACAGGACATAGGTTACAAGGACCCAGAATGTGGGCCCTTAGTTAGCTAGTTTGGGGTTTGTGTGCTCCAATAAGACCTCCACTGGCTCCTGGAGGAAAAAACAATTGTTTTTCATTAGCATGGAGCGGTCTCCTGATTGGACTGCATTGTCTGGACTGCATTGTCCATCTGAAATCATATTGGGTAGGAATAAACTGGGACTAGCTTAAATCTGTCTAGACTAACAAAATGGACAAAGCCAGAACACTAACATCAGAGACAAGGGATTGGTGAGGAAAAGGAGAGCGCCCACTCACCTTCAAACACACATTCATGACTGGGTATTCACTCTTGATTTCTAATAAAGGTCCATCATTTTCAGGCTGGACTCCACCCAGACTAATGCCCGGGGAGGACAGTGCTAACCACAGCCTGTTTGGAGCCAATCGTCCACCCCCATCCAACTCACACCCAGCACCATAAACAACTAGAGAAGCACAAGGGCTCCTGAAATGAAAGTGGCAGCTGTAACAGCTAGGTTGGCTTGGCTAAGTAATGGCAGTTAGACACAGGGGCCAGGGTAATCTACACTGTGTCTCAAATGGCACCCTATACCATATGGGCCCTGGTCAATAGAAGTGCACTAAATAGGGAATAGGGTGACATTTGGGAAGCAACCCTAGTCTCCACCTCCCAGTCTGGCAAAACAGCTTATGACATGTTACAAGACAGGCCATTAGAAAACATCTCCTGCTGTGATTACATTAGGGCCATAATTTCATTCACCTGCCCAGAGCTGAGCCTGTTCAATGTGGATCTGAAAAGAATGTAGCTAGCCTAGATAGATCTGTACAGTATTAAAAAACACTTTCTCCGAAGCTCTATTCCAGTTAGGACTCTAGAGCTCTAGTTCTAGAGCTCTATTTCAGTTCAGTAATGTGTTTAGGCCTATACACTGAGTATACAAAACATTAAGAACACCTGCTCTTTCCATGACATAGACTGACCAGGTGAAAGCTACACTTAGAAAAAAGGGTCCCCATAGGAGAACCCTTTTGGATTCCAGGTAGAATCATTTTGGGTTCCAGGTAGAATCCTGTTGGGTTCTATGTAGAACCCTCTGTAGAAAGGGTTCTACATGGAACCCAAAAGAGTTCTACCTGGAACCAAAAGGGTTTTACCTGCAACCAAAAAGGGTTCTTCAAGGGTTCTCCTATTGGGACAGCTGAAGAACCCTTTAAGGTTCTAAGGCACCTTTTTTTCTAAAAGTGTATGATCCCTTATTGATGTCACTTGTTAAATCCACTTCAATCAGTGTAGATGAAGGGGAGGAGACAGGTTAAAGAAGGATTTTTAAACCTTGAAATAATTGAGACATGGATTGTGTATGTGTATTATTCAGAGGGTGAATGGGCAAGGCACAAGATTTAAGTGCCTTTGAACGAGGTATGGTAGCCAATGCTGCTGGGTTTTTCACGTTCAACAGCTTCCGTGTGTATCAAGAATGGTCCACCACTCAAAGGACATCCAGCTAACTTGACACAACTGTGGGAAGCATTGGAGTCAACATGGGCCAGCATCCCTGTGGAACGCTTTTGACACCTTCTAGAGTCCATGCCCCGACAAATTGAAGCTGTTCTGAGGGGGGGGGGGGTTGTTGCAACTCAATATTAGGAAGGTGTTCTTAATGTATGGTATACTCAGTGTATGTAAACAAAGACAAAACCTGCATCTACTAAAGATGTTTCGTCATCAAACAGCAGAAATCTAATCTTGAAACCTAGATAGTGGAACATGGGAGAGCCCCAGTGAACTCAGTCAACTTTCAACACAGTGAGTACGTTTACATGCACACTAATAATTCAATATTAAACGGATTATGGCAGTAGGCCGAGTATGGCATGAGTCATGTAAACAACTTACTCTGCTTATCTTAATTGCCATAAGATCATACGCCGATTAAAACAACTGGTTTTCTGAGCAATCTTTCAAATTATAAGGACACGTGAACACCTTAATCGGCGAGTGAAGTGAGTTCAGAAAAACTGAAAGTATGCATCTTAGAAATAGTGTCACGTACAAACTGTATATGTCCGAACTCGGAATCAAATAGTGTTCGCAAAAGTAACATGGTCAAAAAATGAGTTTTAATGACTCCAACCTAAGTGTATGTAAACTTCTGACTTCAACTGTAAGTGCCAAAAACTGTACTTTTACGATGGAGAGAGAGAGAGAGAGAGAGAGAGAGAGAGAGAGAGAGAGAGAGAGAGAGAGAGAGAGAGAGAGAGAGTCCACTCAGTCCTATGGTACATCCTCTGCAATTTTCAGCAATTGTTAACTTGTGGCATTTCCATCCCCCTTTGCAAGACAGGAAGACCACTAATAATGGTGGTACAAAAGAGTGGATTAGTGCTTCAGTCAGGGGATTCATCACAAAGGACTACAGTCATCCTGATGCATTGCGGAACTTTGCAGAGTCACACTTTTTCAGACTGATCTGTTTCCATGTCTGTCTGACTGTCCACAGAAAACGCTTTCTCTAGCTAGGTCATTATTCCTGGTGCGTTATACATGTTTAGGGAAGCAGGTAGCCTAGTGGTTAGAGCGTTAGGCCAGTCACCGAAAGTTTGCTTGTTCGAATCTCCGATCTGACATGGTGAAAAATCTGTTAAATATTATTCTATCAAAGTGATCAGGTTTTAACTATCTGTTCTGTAAAAGGGAAGGGCATGTTTAAGATGCATAATACTTCCAACCTCTAGAAGCCTAAGCCTATCACACAGTCCACCACCTTCCACACACAAAGCAGCAAATTGAGTAAGGGACAGGGTTCCATATACAGCGCATTCGGAAAGTATTCAGCCCCCTTTTCCACATTTTTTACATCACAGCCTATTTTAAAATTGATTAAATAATTTTTTCCCTCATCAATCTACACACAAAGCCCCATAATGACAAAGCGAAAATTGTTTTTTTGAAATTTTAGCAAACGTATTAAAAATAGAAACATAAATACCTTATTTACATAAGTATTCAGACTCTTTGCTATGAGACTCGAAATTGAGCTCAGGTGCATCCTGTTTCCATTGATCATCCTTGAGTTGTTTCTAAAACTTGATTGGAGTCCACCTGTGGTAAATTCAATTAATTGGACATGATTTGGAAAGGCACACACCT
The DNA here is from genome assembly GCF_020615455.1 of Coregonus clupeaformis. Taxonomy (NCBI): domain Eukaryota; kingdom Metazoa; phylum Chordata; class Actinopteri; order Salmoniformes; family Salmonidae; genus Coregonus; species Coregonus clupeaformis. Next base: position 18,979,992 of record NC_059195.1, read on the forward strand.
GTCTATATAAGGTCCCACAATTGACAGTGCATATCAGAGCAAAAACCAAGCCATGAGGTCGAAGGAATTGTCCGTAGTGCTCCGAGATAGGATTGTGTCGAGGCACAGATCGGAGGATGGGTACCAAAACATTTCTGCAGCATTGAAGGTCTCAGAGAACACAGTGGCCTCCATCATTCTTAAAGTTTGGAACCACCAAGACTCTTCCTAGAGCTGGCCGCCCGGCCTAACTGAGCAATCGGGGGAGAAGGGCCTTGGTCAGGGAGGTGACCAAGAACCCGATGGTCACTCTGACAGAGCTCCAGAGTTCCTCTGTGGAGATGGGAGAACCTTCCAGAAGGACAACCATCTCTGCAGCGCTCCATCAATCAGGCCTTTATGGTAGAGTGGCCAGACGGAAGCAACTCCTCAGTAAAAGGAGTTTGCCAAAAGGCACCTAAAGACTCTCAGACCATTGTCTGGTCTGATGAAACCAAGATTGAACTCTTTGGCCTGAATGCCAAGCGTTACGTCTGGAGGAAACCTGGCACCATCCCTACGGTGAGGCATGGTGGTGGCAACATCGTGCTGTCGGGATGTTTTTCAGTGTCACGGACTGGGAGACTAGTCAGGATCGAGGGAAAGATGAATTGAGCAAAGTACAGAGAGATCCTTGATGAAAACCTGCTCCAGAGTGCTCAGGACCTGACTGGGGCGAAGGTTCACCTTCCAACAGGACAAAAACCCTAAGTGACAACGCAAGAGTGGCTTCGGGACAAGTCTCGGAATGTCCTTGAGTGGCCCAGCCAGAGCCCGGACTTGAACCCGATCGAACATCTCTGGAGAGACCTGTAAAAAGCTGTGCAGCGACACTCCCCATCCAACCTGACAGAGCTTGAGAGGATCTGCAGAAAAGAATGGGAGAACTCCCCAACTACAGGTGTGCCAAGCTTGTAGCGTCATACCCAAGAAGACTCGAGGCTGTAATCGCTGCCAAAGGTGCTTCAACAAAGTACTGAATAAAGGGTCTGAATACTTCAAATCAAATTGTATTTGTGACATGCGCCAAATACAACAGGTGTAGACATTACAGTGAAATGCTTACTTACAAGCCCTTACCCAACAATGCAGTTTTAAGAAAGAATACCAAAAATATATATATATATATATATATATATTATATAAAATAATACGAAATAAAAGTAACAAATAATTAAAGAGCAGCAGTAAAAATAACAATAGCAAGGCTATATACAGGAGGTACCGGTACCGAGTCAATGTGTGGGGGCACCGGTTAGTTGAGGTAATTGAGGTAATATGTACATGTACAAAGTGACTATGCATAGATAATAAACAGAGAGTTGCAGCAGCGTAAAAGGTGGGGGGGGCAATGCAAATGGTTAGCCATTTGATTAGATGTTCAGGACTATTATGGCTTGGGGGTAGATACTGTTTAGAAGCCTCTTGGACCTAGACTTGGCGCTCCGGTACCGCTTGCCGTGTGGTAGCAGAGAGAACAGTCTGTGACTAGGGTGGCTGGAGTCTTTGACAATTTTTAGGGCCTTCCTCTGACACCGCCTGGTATAGAGGTCCTGGATGGCAGGAAGCTTGGCCCCAGTGATGTACTGGGCCGTACGCACTACCCTCTGTAGTGCCTTGCGGTCGGAGGCCGAGCAGTTGCCATACCAGGCAGTGATGCAACCTGTCAGGATGCTCTCAATGGTGCAGCTTAGAACCTTTTGAGGATCTGAGGACCCATGTCAAATCTTTTCAGTCTCATTAGGGGGAATAGGTTTTGTCGTGCCCTCTTCACGACTGTCTTGGTGTGCTTGGACCATGTTAGTTTGTTGGTGATGTGGTCTTGATCACGTTGAGGGAGAGGTTGTGGTCCTGGCACCACACGGCCAGGTATCTGACCTCCTCCCTATAGGCTGTCTCGTCGTTGTCGGTGATCAGGCCTACCACTGTTGTGTCGTCGGCAAACTTAATGATGGTGTTGGAGTCGTGCCTGGCCATGTAGTCATGAGTGAACAGGGGGTACAGGAGGGGACTGAGCATGCACCCCTGAGGGGCCCCCGTGTTGAGGATCAGCGTGGCGGATGTGTTGTTACCTACCCTTACCACCTGGGGGCAGCCCGTCAGGAAGTCCAGGATCCAGTTGCAGAGGGAGGTGTTTAGTCCCAGGGTCCTTAGCTTAGTGATGAGCTTTGAGGGCACTATGGTGTTGAACGCTGAGCTGTAGTCAATTAATAGCATTCTCACATAAGTGTGCCTTTTGTCCAGGTGTGAAATGGCAGTGTGGAGTGCAATAGAGATTGCATCATCTGTGGATCTGTTGGGGCGCTATGCAAATTGGAGTGGGTCTAGTGTTTCTGGGATAATGGTGTTGATGTGACCCATGACCAGCCTTTCAAAGCACTTCATGGCTACAGACGTGAGTGCTACGGGTCGGTAGTCATTTAGGCAGGTTAACTTAGTGTTCTTGGGCACAGGGACTATGGTGGTCTGCTTGAAACATGTTGGTATTACAGACTCAGACAGGGAGAGGTTGAAAATGTCAGTGAAGACACTTGCCAGTTGGTCAGCGCATGCTCGGAGTACACGTCCTGGTAATCCGTCTGGCCCTGCGGCCTTGTGAATGTTGACCTGTTTAAAGGTCTTACTCACATCGGCTACGGAGAGCGTGATCACACAGTCGTCCAGAACAGCTGATGCTCTCATGCATGTTTCAGTGTTACTTGCCTAAAAGCGAGCATAGAAGTAATTTAGCTCGTCTGGTAGGCTCGTGTCACTTGGCAGCTCGTGGCTGTGCTTCCCTTTGTAGTCTGTAATAGTTTGCAAGCCCTGCCACAGCCGACGAGCGTCGGAGCCGGTGTAGTCCGATTCGATCTTAGTCCTGTATTGATGCTTTGTCTGTTTGAAGGTTCGTCGGAGGACATAGTGGGATTTCTTATAAGCTTCCGGGTTAGAGTCCCAACCACTCCTTTTCTTTCTACTGCGAATGACAGGGATGAGGGCCCTGTCGGGTGTCTGGAACAAATCCCTCTCGTCCGACTCATTAAACAAACATTATTCGTCCAGTTCAAGGTGAGTAATCGCTGTTCTGATGTCCAGAAGCTCTTTTCGGTCATAAGAGTCTGTAGCAGCAACATTATGTACAAAATAAGTTACAAACAATGCGAAAAAACACAAAATAGCATGGTTGGTTAAGAGTCCATGTAAATGTGATATTTCAGTTCTTTCTTTTTTTTTCTTTTTCTAAAAAGCTGTTTTTGCTTTGTCATTATGGGGTATTATGTGTAGATTGATGAGGGAAAAAAACAATTTAATCAATTTTAGAATAAGGCTGTAACGTAACAAAATGTGGAAAAAGGGAAGGGGTCTGAATACTTTCCGAATGCACTGTAGCTCTACTGTTGTGATTCACAGCACTACGGTAGAGTGCAGTACTATGGTAAACTACTCTTGGTCCCATATTGTGTAGTGTGATTCGGAGCAGCAGTTATCACCAGAGTGGGAGAACTTTATGGAGGATGCCTTCCTGTCAGGAAGAGAACCCTCCCATCTCTATGGACTCCCTCCCTTCCTCCCTTCTCCAACCTCTAGGCCTGCTGCTGCTGTGTCAGAGCTTGCTGCTCATCTCTGCGGGAACAATAAACAAGCCCTGGTTTAACTAAAAGGAAATTAGGAATGTCTTCCTGATATTGTAAGGGCCAAACCAACAGACTTCTGGCTGTTATCCCCACACAGTGTACACCCAATACTGGTTTGGTCGTCACTCTCTAATGACATTGACTTTGGCCTATGTATGTAACCTGTTGACTTATAGGCGGCTGTATTTCCATGATACTATGCCCCCTTTAGACAATTTAATGGAGAACTTGTAACGATCCCGGCAGTCTGAGTCGGGTCCTGTCTGTGGACTAGTTTTTCTGCTCGTGATCTCCAGTTTCCCAAGGGTTCTGGAACGCTCCGGGGAGCTCTCTTGATTTCCGCACCTGCATCCCATCAGCAATCTGCACACCTGGTCCTGATCATCACCCTTCTTAGGCTCTGGCCTAACATCCATTCCCTGCCGGATCGTTAGCCATGAACATCACTCGTCCGGAACCTTCATCCAACCTCTGCCTGGTGGTTGGCGGCTGCCGAGCCATGATTGGATCAACCACTGCACCCCCAACAACTAACCAACGCCGCCCGCTCTGTTCCCTGGATTATTCAGCATCACTCTTGAATTTGTAAATAAACACTCACCTTCGTTTCAACTTACCTTGTCCTGGTCTGCTTCTGGGTTCTGGCTTTGTAACTCGTGACAGAACGATCCGGCCAGTAATGAACCCAGCGGACCTGGACTCTGTTCGCCATGCCATTTCCCATCAGGAGAAGATGTTGGGACAACATAGCACGGCACTACAGGAGATAGCGTTGTCAGTTCGGAACCTTTCTACCGGTCTGACGGAGGTCCAGAACCAGCGCAAGTTTCCGGTGGAGGATCCACTACCGGTTTCACCCATCTCGCCTGCCGCGTCTGGAGCTGTGTCCTTCCGTGAGCCCAAGGTTCCGACGCCGGATAAATATGAGGGGAGCTGGGAAGATGCCGTTCTTTCCTTATGCAGTGTGGGTTAGTGTTCGATCTACAGCCCTACTCTTATGCCACAGACAAGGCTAGGATAGCCTTTGTGATTGAGTTGCTGCGTGGTCGAGCGCTGGAGTGGGCTTCAGCCGTTTGGGAACGACAAGACCCCTGCATGGCTTCATACCAGGGGTTCACGGCCGAGATGAGGAAGCTCTTCGACCATTCCGTCCGAGGGGGAGGGACGCAGCTAGGCGCCTGTTTTCGCTTCACCAAGGAACTCGTAGCGTGGCCGACTTCGTGATCGAGTTCAAGACGTTGGCTGTGGAGAGTGGGTGGAATGAGGAGTCTCTGCAAGCGGCCTTTTACCAGGGTCTGTCGGAGCAGCTCAAGGATGAGTTGATCTCCTATCCGGAGCCTAGTGACCTGGACAGCTTGGTAGCCTTGTCTATTCGGGTGGATAATCGAGTCCGAGAGCGAAGGAGGGAGAAGCAATGGGGTCCGTCCAATCGATCAGCTTCTCAGTTCCCAGTCGGGTCGGGTGGTGGACCAGAACACGGCGATCATTCTCCACCACAAAGGATTAGTGGAGAGGTCCTCTCTCCCGATTCTGAACCCATGCAAGTGGGGCGGCACGGGTTAACCAAGGAGGAGCGTCAACATAGACGTAAGACCAACTGCTGCCTCTACTGTGGTAGCTCGGGACATTACATCTCCACTTGTTCCCGGCGGTCGTCAAACTGCCCGGCTCGCTAAAGTTGGGAGGACTTTTTAGCGAGCCAGTTTCAACCTCTCAGTACCTCTGTCAGACCCCGTTTCCGGCTACCCTTGTGAACAGGAATCAGAGCTTAGCGATTAACGCTTTTATCGATTCAGGTGCCGATGGAAGCTTTCTTGATGCCGAGTTGGTGGAACAGCTGGGGCTTTCCAAGGAGCAATTGCCGGAAGCCATTGAAGCGACCACTCTGAACGGCAGTAGTCTGGCACGTATCACGATGAGGACTGAACCGGTTAAGATGCTGTTGTCGGGGAATCATTCGGAGATGATTTCATTCTTCATTCTGCCGTCTTCCCATGTTCCTCTGGTCCTTGGATACCCCTGGCTGAAGGAACACAATCCCACGTTCGATTGGGTGACGGGCAAGGTAACGAGTTGGAGCCTTGATTGTCATGCTAACTGTCTCAAGACTGCCTGTCCCCATTCGGTTCCCAGTCAGGTGATTGAGGCTAAACCCCCAGATTTGTCCCTGGTTCCCGAGACATATCACGATTTGGGGGAAGTGTTCAGTAAGCAGAAGGCTCTGTCACTCCCCTCCCCCACCGACCATATGATTGTGCCATCAACCTGTTCCCTGGAGCTGTCTACCCCAAGGGAAGGTTATACAGTATCTCCCGCCCTGAACGTGAGGCTTTGGAGACCTACATCAAGGAGTCCCTAGCTGCTGGTCTCGTTCGTCCCTCGTCATCACCCCTGGGGGGCAGGGATTCTTCTTTGTGGGTAAGAAGGATGGCTCTCTTCGACCGTGTATTGATTATCGGGGGTTGAATGACATCACGGTCAAGAACAAGTATCCCCTGCCCTTGATGAGTTCTGCCTTCGACTCCTTACAGGGTGCTACGGTGTTCACCAAGCTAGACCTACGCAATGCGTATCACATGGTCCGGATCAGAGAGGGAGACGAGTGGTTGACGGGTTTCAATACACCGATGGGTCACTTCGAGTATCAGGTGATGCCGTTTGGACTGACCAATGCTCCAGCGGTATTCCAGAGTATGGTGAACGACGTCCTGAGAGATATGATCGGTCTCTTTGTGTTTGTTTACCTGGATGACATTCTGATCTTCTCGAAGGAACCTTCCGACCACGTCCAGCATGTCCGGCAGGTTCTGCAGCGATTGTTGGAGAATCGCCTGTTCGTGAAGGCCGAGAAGTGCGAGTTTCACGCCCACACGACATCCTTTCTCGGGTACATCATCTCCAGGGGAGAGATTAGGATGGACCAGGAGAAGGTTAGAGCGGTTCTGGAATGGGCCCAGCCCGGTACGAGATTGCAGCTCCAGAGATTTTTGGGGTTTGCGAATTTCTACCGCAGATTCATCCGGGATTACAGCCGTGTGGCCGCTCCGTTAACGGCCTTGACTTCCAGTATCAGGAGCTTCAAGTGGAATCCGGAGGCGGATCGAGCGTTTCTGGATTTGAAGAGGCGATTCACCAACGCACCGATTCTCTCTCAACCGGACACGGCCCGTCAGTTCGTCGTTGAAGTGGGCCGCGTCTGATGTGGGAGTTGGCGCCATCCTGTCGCAGCGATGCTCCACGGACAGTAAACTCCATCCCTGCGCCTACTACTCTCGTCGCCTTTCGCCTGCGGAGAGGAATTACGATGTGGGTAACCGGGAGCTTCTCGCGGTGAAACTTGCCTTGGAGGAGTGGCGCCACTGGTTGGAGGGGGCGGAGCAGCCGTTTATTGTCTGGACTGACCACAAGAATCTTGCTTACGTGCAATCGGCTAGACGTCTCAACTCCCGTCAGGCCAGGTGGTCGTTGTTTTTCGGACGATTCAATTTTTCCCTGACGTTCCGACCTGGATCTAAGAACGGCAAGGCGGACGCCTTGTCTCGGATGTTCTCCAAGACGGAGGAGAGTGGGTCCAAGACCGAGACAATTCTCCCCCGGAATTGCGTCGTGGGAGCTGTTAGGTGGAAGATTGAGGAGGAGGTGATGGCGGCTCTTCGGACGCAGCCCGGTCCCGGTAACGGTCCACCCGGTCGGTTGTTTGTGCCTGAGTCGGTTCGTCCTGCGGTCCTCAAATGGTCCCACGCCAGCAAGATGGCTTGTCACCCTGGCGTGGCTCGGACGATGGCGTTTCTTCGCAGACGTTTTTGGTGGCCTGCCATGGCCGAGGATACTCGGGGTTATGTTGCTGCCTGTCCAGTGTGTGCGCAGAATAAGAGTACCAATCGGCCCAGCTCTGGACTACTTCACCCCCTTCCTATTCCCCGGCGACCATGGTCGCATCTGGCCCTGGACTTTGTCACTGGGTTGCCCGCTTCTGAGGGGAACACGGTCGTTCTGACTATCGTGGACAGATTCAGCAAGTTCGCCCACTTTGTGCCTATTGCCAAGCTTCCCTCTGCCTCGGAGACGTCCGAGATCCTGGTTAGGGAGGTTTTCAGGGTCCACGGGTTGCCCAGTGATATCGTTTCCGACCGTGGCCCTCAGTTTACCTCTGCTGTCTGGAAGTCCTTCTGTTTGGCCATTGGAGCTACAGTCAGTCTCACATCTGGTTTTCACCCCCAATCTAATGGTCAGGCGGAGAGAGCCAACCAGAAGATGGAATCCACGCTACGCTGCCTGGCCTCTGCCAACCCCACCTCCTGGGTCTCTCAGTTGCCTTGGGTTGAGTATGCCCACAATACTCTCCCTACATCTGCCACTGGGATGTCTCCCTTCCAGTGCCTGTATGGCTACCAACCTCCCTTGTTCCCTTCTCAGGAGAAGGAGCTCTCAGTGCCTTCTGTTCAGGCCCATATTCAGTCGTTGCCACCGGACCTGGCATCGGGCCAGAAAGGCACTCCTTAGAGTTTCGGACCGGTATCAGCTCCAGGCGAATCGTCGCCGGATCCCCGCTCCCACCTACACCATCGGAGATAGGGTCTGGTTGGCCACACGGGATCTTCCTTTACGGACTGAGTCTAGGAAGTTGTTACCGAAGTTCATTGGTCCGTTTGTGGTGGAGAAGGTGATCAATCCGGTGGCAGTTCGACTCAAACTCCCGAGGACGCTCAGAGTCCATCCCACCTTTCATGTCTCCTGCCTCAAGCCTGTTTTCCTCAGTCCTCTGTTGCCTCCTCCGCCTCCTCCTCCTCCTCCTCGGATGATCGGAGGTGGTCCTGCCTACACGGTGCGACGCATCATGGATTCCAGACGGCGGGGCCGGGGTTTCCAGTATCTCGTGGACTGGGAGGGGTATGGTCCTGAAGAGAGGAGTTGGATTCCGCGGCGACAGATCCTAGATGCTGACCTCATCCGTGACTTCTACCGCCTCCATCCTGGCGCTCCGGGAGTCCGCCCGGTGGCGTTCGTCGGAGGGGGGGTACTGTAACGATCCCGGCAGTCTGAGTCGGGTCCTGTCTGTGGACTAGTTTTTCTGCTCGTGATCTCCAGTTTCCCGAGGGTTCTGGAACGCTCCCGGGGAGCTCTCTTGATTTCCGCACCTGCATCCCATCAGCAATCTGCACACCTGGTCCTGATCATCACCCTTCTTAGGCTCTGGCCTAACATCCATTCCCTGCCGGATCGTTAGCCATGAACATCACTCGTCCGGAACCTTCATCCAACCTCTGCCTGGTGGTCGGCGGCTGCCGAGCCATGATTGGATCAACCACTGCACCCCCAACAACTAACCAACGCCGCCCGCTCTGTTCCCTGGATTATTCAGCATCACTCTTGAATTTGTAAATAAACACTCACCTTCGTTTCAACTTACCTTGTCCTGGTCTGCTTCTGGGTTCTGGCTTTGTAACTCGTGACAGAACTTGGTATAGAGGTACATGAAATTAGGAAATATTGCACTGGCAGTAGGCTATTCATAAACTTTGCTGTGTTGTGCATACTAGTGCAGCCAAGTGCTATTCAGATGTTTCCAAATATTGCATATTGACAAGGTAATGAATTCATTTAGACTCATTCCAATGTTATGATTATGTTATGGCATGATGTGTGGTCCTCTGTAGCTCAGCTGGTAGAGCACGGCGCTTGTAACGCCAAGGTAGTTGGTTCGATCCCCGGGACCACCCATACAAACAAAAAAAAAAAAAAAAAAAAAAAAAAAGGTATGCACGCATGACTGTAAGTCGCTTTGGATAAAAGCGTCTGCTAAATGGCATATTATTATTATTATTATTATGGCACATTAACAGGATATTGTCTCAGAGATAAGCACATTACGAATGTACACGAATGCACATGATTCTTCTCATTACACTAATCCAATCCACTCATTGGACTCGGCCAGCGTTTACAACAAGACCGGAACTCAGAAGAAAATGGGCTGCACATATTTACAATCACTGTATTCCACACATTCCTTTGTACTGTGGCCAAGCTCAGAGCCAGGTGGACCCACGCTAACATTAACTGATGGAGGGGCGAGATCCACTCCTACTACTACTCCTAGATGCTTAACTTTGCTCCAAGCTTGATTGCCATTAGGCCTATCTTTTGAAGGGGGTGGATTTCTGAGGCATGCAGAGTTCTATTATTATCTAACGGGCAGACTGCCTGGGCTTAAAGGTAGAGAGCAAGAGTTAGGATACAGGCTAGGCTATTCTGTGTCCTTAGATCTCCCTCTCACATATGATCCTAAGCAGTTAATGAAATCAACGTGTGCCTCTTACGAGAACAAAGGGACAAAATCAACATCAAAAGCCGATAAGCTTTAGGAGGGGAAAATAATGGTGCCCTTTAAGAAAAACTTCAGAACAGAGCATACATGGATGCAACATAGAACATGGCTAGGCACCAAGATGTATCTAACCCACAGTTTGATAAGTGAGTTAACCACCAACCAACCCATAGCATTTAAGTTGGGGTATTATCTCCTTTAGGCAGAGCCCCTGAAAAGGGCCTCTATCAGAGCAGTGTTGCCAAAGACCTACTGTGGCTGTCAGGTCTGTGTGGACACACACTGAATAGAGGGGCAGACACTCAATACTCAATTTTTTTCTGAGGCACCACAAAGCAAGCACTATTCCCAGAGCCATAGCCACAGCTATGTATCGCAGTGAAAGTGATTCCCAGGGACTACCAGTCAAATAGCTTATATAGAGGGGATTGGTACTGGGAATTCACATTCACATAGACACTGGGCAGGCTATCAGCGCATCACCCACCCCTTTGCAATGTGAGCTGGAAGCAGTAGGCTATGCATTATTAAAACATATACTTTATCGTTTGAAACCTGAACGTTTTACTTCATATTTTGAGGAATGTCTTACCTTGCTTAAAAGAATAGGCAAAATCCGACCATAGAAACATGGAGGCAATTATTTTATGAAGATTTCCTCATATGCCATTGAAACCAGCATCTCTCCTCTTCTATTGGTTTTCATATCAACTTTGTTTCATTGTCCAGAAGCCAAAGGCACAATCCTACTCATTTTAGCAACCCATGCTAGTTGTTGCATCTTTAGATTCCTCCTACATTTCTAATGGAGACTTTAATCTCTGTCATATGGAACCACTCGCATCAGGTGCGCTGTTTAGAAGGGTGTTTTCCCCGCGAATTGCATTTTGGCAAATGTTTGAAAATGACGTTTTATTGGCTGCTTCATTGCATGTTCTGTTAAGATGAATTACCATAATCTAAATGTGATTTCTGTCATTGTCATTCTGAGCACCGTGATTGGATGCCCTAACGGGTTACGCACCCAATCACGGTGCTCAGAATGACAATGACAGAAATCACATTTAGATTATGGTAATTCACAACATTTCTCAAATGGCCGGTAAATGTATATCTTCCCGGTCACGTTGTCCGGCGCTGCATTTTCCTAACGGAAACCCCTGGGCCATCTATAAGATGGTCATCTGAGAAGCTGGACTATATATAGAATGGAAGTGGGATTGTTTTCCTGATTGCCTTCGGGGCTGGTGCCATTGACCAGGCCTGGTTGAGTGTGGAGCTGCTTTGTGCTCTGTGAGATGCCAGACAATGAAGACAGCAACCTTCAGCATGACTTCCCTGCAGCCTGAGGTCAGTTTTTTATATACTACTTTCCTGGTAACAGCCATCGACCCGGCCTTTTCATCCACTATTTCTACATGAATGATTCCTCTAAATTTGCCCCGCAGCTGTTGTCATAGTGACAGTCGAAATTCACACCAGGCAGGCTCTGACCTTTGTCATCTGAGAAAATGGACACTTTGCCAATAACAGTAAAGAATGCCTCTATGAAATGAGTTTTAATTTGGGGGAGATTGGGCAAATTAACATTTCCAGACAACATTTGACAGGTTAAAGATAACGGCCATTATATTACTGTCCATTCTTAGGCTTTGCTGAATTCAAAGCTCACTGAAACATTGAGAAGTGAACAACACAAGCACTGGAAGAGGAAGTGAAGGGGCAGGTATGGAAGAATGGGTGGCAGTCTGTCTCAGGCATTGTGCACAATGTCTGCCCTTCACACTCTAACATGCTGACCAGACCGGACACGTCGCATGCGCGAGCTTTGCAAAATAAATGTACACATACATGTTATTCAATCATTGCACCCACACTGCTCGCGTGCGTTAGCAAGCGTCTGCGTGGCCAGGCGCTAAAATAGAACTTGGTTCTATTTGTGACGCTCGAAGCACTGCAAGTCCTGCCTCTCCCATCTCCTCATTGGTTTTTAGGAGCATATACCCACGTGGGTGATTGAAAGATGAACTGAGATCCACACTCCAGTCCAGTTGGTGGTGGTAATGCATCTTAAAGTTGGTTGCCAACTGACATATAAAGTCCAAAGAAGAAGAAGAAGCCTGAAGGAAGCCTGAACTTGGTTTACCGTTTTATCTGTGGATTAATTGTTGGAGTAGAGGACCTTGTACATTTCAGGTAAAATAACAACCCAATGTTTATATACCAGGACAAATTAGCTAGCAACAGCAAGCTAGCTAGCTAAATTGCCATAAATGTTTAATGCTTTTCGACCTGTCCCCAAGTTAATATAGTTGGTTCAGAGTTTGTTTTGATATTTCAACCTGCGTGTCCTGATCGTGTCTGGTGTGGGAGGAAACAAATCAACATGCGCGCGATGGCGCACGCAACCTGTTATGAAATGAGGAAATGGCAATGAGCAACCCTTTGTTACACAACCAGTCCACCAGTCAAACTCCACTATGATTCATTCACATCCTGGCGCCAAACCTTTAACCACAGCCAGTGCTGTGCTGTCCATCCATATGAGAGGGAGGAGGGTGTATCTGGCTGGCTGAGATTTTCAACACAACTATTTTATTCCTGTACAATTGAAAGTGCCCTTTAGGAAAAAAGTTGCTGACATTGTTTAAAGTGGAACTGACAGCGTTTTAGCAGCATTACATTTTATTTCAATCTGTTCATATACACCCCCAGGAAGAATATTACATCTTTTTTTTACATTTTCTGACAAGCGAGCACTTAGATATGGTCATTTTCAAATTTTCATAAATTCATAGAATGTTTTGGAATGACGTATAGTAAGGCCTTTGTGAACATTCTATAGCAAAATAGAGTGGGAAAGCAGCCGTACGTTTGGACAATTAATAGACACTGAAGTAAATAAAACGGAATAAAAACATCTGTCTTGTTCAGTACCGGAGTCTACGCAGACCGGTGCGCCATAGCCAATCAGAGCTACAGTAGGCCTATATGCAAATAAGCCATTTGCCACACCAGCCTGCTATCATTCACTTTGAACTGGACTGTGTGTTTACAGTCAGTAGCAACAGCGCGACTTTATATCATTAGAACGCATTCGCCAAAAGCCACCTAAATGGATTTCTGCAAATATGTAAATACCATGGGAGTCCTCTTACATTTGGGAACTTCACAGTCCTATAGACCACTTTCCAGTACACGACACACTGATGTAACGCACAGATGCACGCGACTCTTGGCTGCAGTAAGAAAGCCATCGCCATCTGCGCCCATTCAACATAGCCTAGATTTACGTTTGTATTACTTTTAAACAAAATCACTTTTTGGGGATGTCATATGCTTACAATTATGTTTTGATTCTTGCTTGAACAGTCACTAAGATTATATTTGGTTGTGATCTTAAAAAAAAAAAAAACTATTTTGGATGCAGCAGTTGTTAGCTAGAATGCTAATGCTCATTGACATAGGCTGTAGCAAAAGCTAGCCAAAGAGCCATTTTAATTGTTGAAGTTGAAGTGTTAATGCAGTTGATTTGCGATGATGACACAAACATTATATTAAACAGGACATTCATACGAGTCTTAAAATCCAAAAGTAGTGTGAAATGCACTCATTAGCAACATGTAAATATAAGAACTCCCCCGTGTTCTGCCACCAACTTGCGCGCATCGCCCTCATGCGGCAATGTTTGCAAACACAGAAAGGGGTCTATTGATCAAACAACCATGAAAATGTATGCTATCTCTTCCTCAGTTGCCTATGCACATCAACAAGAACAAGATCGAAAACTAATGCTAGCCAGAGCGAGATAAACAAAAATCTAACTAGGCGAAAATTGGATAAACCCTCTCAAACTTTCTAAGCTAGTTGGCCGTCAAAATTGCACTGAAACAATGTGGAATAGTAGCCTGCTCGTCCTTCTGCAGTTTGCCTGCCAATGCATAATTGTCCCAACCCACATTTTGACAACTGAATGGGAACTTGCCTGCCTGCACGCTTGCCCATTTGATCGATGCCAAATACATTTGACTGACAACTAAGAGATATGCTAAGTGTGGATAACGGTCATTCAAGTTCAGCATAGCTAGCTAGCTAGCAAAGCGATTCACATTTCTTGCTAGCTAAACAAATGACACCTGCATCTCTAGTTGTAGCCACTGAAAAACGATATGAGGGGAAAAAGTCGGTCACTCACCCACTCCTCCAATGACATGACATCCTACCAGCAGCTAGCTAGCTAACTTTAGGCTCTGTGTTTTTAGTTTGCTAAATAAATAGCTAGCTACATAAATAGATACGCTATCCCAGGGGTGTCAAACTCAATCAGCGTATGGGCCATATTGAAAAAACACAACGAATTTGCAGGCCAGACATAGCCTATTTGTTTTTACAAAATAACTTGCAACTGCGACAAACCGCCCATTGTTTTATTAGAAAGGCTGCTGTATATAGCATTTTAACATATTAAAACAAAATAAGATAAATCATATTTGTCCAGCCTTTCCTGCTATGCTTGCAGATGTGCATAATATAATGCGACCCTAATCAAAAAGTATTTAATAACTCCAAATAACAAAAACGTAGCTATAGGTTTGTTGTAATATTTAAACTTAAAACATGTTTTTCCTTTTTTTGCACTCCATGGATCACTGGTGCAGTTGAATACAGCATTGCTGTATGGTGCACTCAAAATGTAGTTGAGTAGGCAGCCTAGCCAGCCTAGTCGTCCGTTTTTGTTCAAAATACTGAGTCATTGAAACTGGAACAGTGCATCCTGAATGGGTGGAGGCAGCAAACAATGAACCAGGCCAGCACTGATTTACAACCTGATAGCAATATTTTTTGGACTACCAAGACATTTATTGGTGAATTATATTAATCATGCGTTGAACTGCATCCATCTATTCTACCAACAAGGCCTTACTGTACGTCATGTAATTGTGAGTAAAATATAACCTATTTTTAAAACCTCTTATAAAGTTGGTTTTGAAGCATGAACTGGGAATTTGATATTTTTTACTGATATTATGATTGCTGTTTGTTTCATATGTGCAAAGTAGTTAAAACGCTGTCAGTTCTACTTTAAGGCGGCAAGAATGAAGTTGTTAATTAACTCTTTACTGGCCATACAGTGGGGATAACAAGTATTTGATAACCTGCAAAATCGGCAGTGTTTCCTACTTACAAAGCATGTAGAGGTCTGTAATTTTTTATCATAGGTACACTTCAACTGTGAGAGACGGAATCTAAAACACAAATCCAGAAAATCACATTGTATGATTTTTAAGTAATTAATTTGCATTTTATTGCATGACATAAGTATTTGATACATCAGAAAAGCAGAACTTAATATTTGGTACAGAAACCTTTGTTTGCAATTACAGAGATCATACGTTTCCTGTAGGTCTTGACCAGGTTTGCACACACTGCAGTAGGGATTTTGGCCCACTCCTCCTTACAGACCTTCTCCAGATCCTTCAGGTTTCGGGGCTGTCGCTGGGCAATACGGACTTTCAGCTCCCTCCAAAGATTTTCTATTGGGTTCAGGTCTGGAGACTGGCTAGGCCACTCCAGGACCTTGAGATGCTTCTTACGGAGCCACTCCTTAGTTGCCCTGGCTGTGTGTTTCGGGTCGTTGTCATGCTGGAAGACCCAGCCACGACCCATCTTCAATGTTCTTACTGAGGGAAGGAGGTTGTTGGCCAAGATCTCGCGATACATGGCCCCATCCATCCTCCCCTCAATACGGTGCAGTCGTCCTGTCTTCTTTGCAGAAAAGCATCCCCAAAGAATGATGTTTCCACCTCCATGCTTCACGGTTGGGATGGTGTTCTTGGGGTTGTACTCATCCTTCTTCTTCCTCCAAACACAGCGAGTGGAGTTTAGACCAAAAAGCTCTATTTTTGTCTCATCAGACCACATGACCTTCTCCCATTCCTCCTCTGGATCATCCAGATGGTCATTGGCAAACTTCAGACGGGCCTGGACATGCGCTGGCTTGAGCAGGGGGACCTTGCGTGCGCTGCAGGATTTTAATCCATGACGCCGTAGTGTGTTACTAATGGTTCTCTTTGAGACTGTGGTCCCAGCTCTCTTCAGGTCATTGACCAGGTCCTGCCGTGTAGTTCTGGGCTGATCCCTCACCTTCCTCATGATTATTGATGCCCCACGAGGTGAGATCTTGCATGGAGCCCCAGACCGAGCGTGATTGACCGTCATCTTGAACTTCTTCCATTTTCTAATAATTGCGCCAACAGTTGTTGCCTTCTCACCAAGCTGCTTGCCTATTGTCCTGTAGCCCATCCCAGCCTTGTGCAGGTCTACAATTGTATCCCTGATGTCCTTACACAGCTCTCTGGTCTTGGCCATTGTGGAGAGGTTGGAGTCTGTTTGATTGAGTGTGTGGACAGGTGTCTTTTATACAGGTAAAGAGTTCAAACAGGTGCAGTTAATACAGGTAATGAGTGGAGAACATGAGGGCTTCTTAAAGAAAAACTAACAGGTCTGTGAGAGCCGGAATTCTTACTGGTTGGTAGGTGATCAAATACTTATGTCATGCAATAAAATGCAAATTAATTACTTAAAAATCATACTATGTGATTTTCTGGATTTTTGTTTTAGATTCCGTCTTTCACAGTTGAAGTGTACCTATGATAAAAATGACAGACCTCTACATGCTTTGTAAGTAGGAAAACCTGCAAAATCAGCAGTGTATCAAATACTTGTTCTCCCCACTGTATCTGTTTCCTTCTTGTAGGGCAAAGGCAATGTTCTACTAATACTATACTAGCATTTGGGTTAACAAAGTTAATGTGGTTAGATTTTTGAAGTAGCCTACACAACCCTGTCACACGGAGAGATTTAACATCCATGTTCATGCCTGCATAGGCTAATTCAAGTTGTGTGCAAACTTTTTCTGCTCCCCAGGTTGCACACAGGCTATACCGTGACCATATAGGATGCATCCATCACGACTGGTGGTGTAATAGGAGGATTTAGGCTAGGACTGTTAGGCTATAACACAAATAGTTTAACTGAGGGAATTCATGTCTGGAGCCACTTATGTGCATGCCTGTATGGTAGTTTACCTGAGAAATAAACATACTTGGTGCAGTGTGTTCTTAGAAACTTTGTAAGATCCTTGGAAAATAGCCTGACATTCTTGAATCGTATGATTATTCACCTTACCTTTAGGGCAAAAATTAGGTCATGCTGTCACAAGCAGATTGAAACAATTTACAGAAGTGACTAGAGGCAAGTAACCCACTTTTTCATCTATAATGAATGTAGACATGATTTTTGTTGAAATTAAAAAGGATGACAGGTCTAATCTGCTTATTAGCCAGCTATTTTACCCAGGAGGATAACTTTTATTAAACAGACAGTTTAACTTTTTCAGGTAATTTTGAGAGCAAGCTGATTCTGGTCCTACTAATGTGATTTGGGGGCATAAACTTCCACCCTGAAAATGCCACTGCCTAGTCAGCAGTCAAGAGTGTAAGAAACAGTTTCTAATGCCCTATCCAAGCTTCCCAACAGCACTGAAGAGTTGAGACATGTTTTTGAAGGCGATCATTACTCAGAATTTACAGTTATACCTGAGGCTGTGGAAACTGAGTCAACCTGACATGTCTATGTCTATACCTGATGCTATAAAAGTAGAATAAATGTATTATTATTATTATTATTATTGTCTACCCTTTAGACACCGGCAGACAAGACATTGCTCATCACTCCCTTACCAAACACCTACCTCGTACCCGAGTTAAAACATTACCCTACACCAGTGGTTCTCAACCTTTTTTGAACCGTGGCACACCATGATGGGATAAAAACATTCTGTGGCATACCAAAAATGTCCCAATTTATTTAGTTGCAATGACCTCCATCTCACCTGATCCATACTGCAAATCTGATCCATACTGCATATTATAGAAGTTCCTTACTCACAATGATTCATTTGTGTGTACCCCTTTAAGAATGTCCCGCAAATTTGTGCTAGAAATCTAAACACAATAACATTGAGGTAAAGGCTCCTGCCAACATATATCAACATTTATATTTAGTTTTGCAGAAATAATTTGCCTTCTGTTACCAAAAACTCACATATCTATGATATTTTAGAATTTCTCTCCATCATGAGGAGGGAGGATGATGAAAGTTCACAGAAGTAACAACTAAAAGGTAGGCCTAGACCTACCAATTAGTTAAAGTGTTTTACTGATAACAATTTTGTTTGTAAATTATTAAGTGATTAAAACGCGTTACTCTTGTTACCAAATCGGTAACAGAGTGACCGAAAAATCGGTAACAGAGTGACTGCAATTGAATTGGCCACAATGGAAAATCATAGTAGTAACAAAAAATACAGTTGCAGTAGAGCACAGCACAGCATAGTACAGTACAGTAGAGCACAGTAGAGTACAGTATAGTAGAGTATAGTATAGTAAAGAAATATAGTAGAGTATAGTTCAGTACAGTAGAGTAGAGTAGAGTTCTGTTCAGTACAGTACAGTAGACCACACATGATTAGAGTACAATATAAAGTAATGTACTCTCCTGGACTGTACTGTACTGTAGTGAACTATACTCTACTATGCTCTACTGCACTCTACTGTACTGTGCTCTACTGTACTGAACTGAACTGTACTCTACTCTACGGTGCTGTACTGTGATGTCCAAACTTGTGAAACAGATGTGTATGATTGGTACAGATTTGGTCCAGTCTGGATCAACCAAATGTGATCTTGTTTGGGACAGAGCTCATTAGAATAATAGCCAGTGTGTAGAATAATAGCCAAAAATGCAAAAGAGGATATTCATATGTTCTACCTTTGTGTACCTATTCAGGAAGAGAATGACATTCATAACTATACATTTCTGTATAGTACAGATTAAGGACCCATGATGTCATTATGTTATGTCATTCTGTTACCGGTTGTTGATTCATTTCACTTACTGTAGTTCAATAACCAAAATTGTATTTGGAAAACGTGGTCAAATAAAAAAACTGAGGGAGATTTTACTGTCATTCTGTTACCAAACTTTGCATCTGCACTGTTCCTCAAGTAAATGTGTTTTAGTAAAATGTTCTGTGGTTTTTGCTTGGCATACATTTTAAAGTAAAAAAAGTGAGTCTCAGCGTCACTCTGTTATCAGGGTATTGCCCCTGTGCTAATGGTTCTCAAAAGCGAAGTAGAATGATACAAATTATTTTGCTTGTGATGAGCGCCCCTCAAATGATACAAATGTAACAACAGCCTCTGAACAACGATACAGATGTAACCATGTGCTATTCAATGTATTATCTGGTGCTCCCAAATCAAAATTGCATTTGCATTCCACTGGTCACGTTTATAAGTGAGTGTTCAAATAAATAATCAAGAATAGAAAAAATGTCACAGCACACCTGAGAGTTCCTCAAGGCACACCATTGTGCCGCAGCACACCCATTGAAAACCACTGCCCTATACACATAACATGAAGGCCTCCATAAGAAAACACCTTTCACATCAGAGATTACCACCTCTCTTTGTGAGAAGCCAAAGTGTTTCAAAAAAATATCTGCCTTAAATATCAGCAGTGAGCTCACAAAGGCCTAGTTCCCATATCCTGATCTTGTAAACTGACCTGAGAGGATGATAGCTAGCTATGAGTTAGGCTACCATTCGCCAGCCTCAGCCTTCCCACATCAATTTACAATCTTTATCTGGTTTCTTTTAATGAACATCAGGGAGACTCCTAAAATCCTCCTCCTCACCCGAATAGGAACACTCCCAAACAGGAAAAAACACTCTCGTATGTCTATGAGATCATAAAAAGTTGGACACCACCAACTATTCCTCAGAATCTCAATCCTTCCCTGCTTACGGATAAATCTGAGTCAGACTTAGCATATCCAGACAGTAGCCAGATATTTGGCTGGGAGTTTGGGGTTTCCTGCTAGGCTATTTTATTAGGGTCAAACATTAACTGGCAAGGTTTAAAGTCTACATGCTTTCTCTTAACACATAGCATCTTCATCCATTGTACTTCATGAGTTTCTCTCATAGGGATTTCTAGGCCAGTAAGACATTTAACGAAATTGCCATCTTAACAAGGAACAGTAGATTGGGAAAAATGTCATAAAGTCAGGACTCTGGCAGCATAGGGACTCAGATCCGTTTCCTTTGTTTAAAGCAGATGTGCATGTCTAATAAATCACTCCTGGGTTTTGGCTGATAAACATTCCACAGGTGTTCAGCCTGAGCCCAGACAGTTTGCAGATAAGACTTCATGGCCACTCATCACCACAGCAGCAGAGGTTTATTATTAGACTACCTCACACTGAACAAACAGTAATATAGTCAAAATACCGCTAAGAAAAAGACCACAACACAGCACTCTCGCATGGCAGATGGTGGAGGTAGCCTAACTGTTGTGAGAGACTATAGGGAAACATGTTTGAATATCACAAGAGCGCACTGCATTAAACACCATAGTCATGATCACCTTGAAACAGTTTTAACTGTGAGTGACCCTCTCCCAAGAACCAGTTGGCCTAAGAGTCACAGCCAATTATTTATATATACACTAGATTACTGACAGGGGTGCGCTGTTCTGAAGCCACCGCACCTCCATCTTTGCACTTCCCCACCATTGTAAAAAATATTTTGGAAGCTATAGAAATGCATTTATTAATGTCTACATTTCTTTTTGCCATGTATATGCTATTACGGACACCTTATATTATTATATTATGTGAGCTAAACAACAAATATATATATATATATATATATATATATATAAACATTAAAGTATATATATATTTTTAGTTCTAATATTACTGTCCCCACTACAACAAAAAATACTTAAATATATGTAATTTTGTCCTTGAAACATTTAATTGAAATACTGTAGAATTCCATTAATTCCTATGGAGGACTGCTTCTTCTGGGGAGTGCCAATATGGCTGACCGGTGGCTTCAAAGCCTCATTGGCCAATACATAGCATCAGCAATCTAGGGTTTATACAGTGCATTCGGAAAATATTCAGACCCCTTGACTTTTTCCACATTTTGTTACGTTACAGCCTTATTCTAAAATTGATTAACTTGTTTTTTCCCCTCATCAATCTACACACAATACCCTATAATGCTTTTTTGGAATTTAAGCAAATGTATTAAAAATACAAAACTGAAATATTACATTTACATAAGTATTCAGACCCTTTACGCAGTATTTTGTTGAAGCACCTTTGGCAGCGATTACAGCCTCGAGTCTTCTTGGGTATGAAACTACAAGCTTGGCACACCTGTATTTGGGAAGTTTCTCCCATTCTTCTCTGCAGATCCTCTCAAGCTCTGTCAAGCTGGATGGGGAACGTCGCTGCACAGCTATTTTCAGGTCTCTCCAGAGATGTTCGATCGGGTTCTAGTCCGGGCTCTGGCTGGGCCACTCAAGGACATTCAGAGACTTGTCCCAAAGCCACTCCTGCGTTGACTTGGCTGTGTGCTTAGGGTCGTTGTCCTGTTGGAAGGTGAACCTTCGCCCCAGTCTGAGGTCCTGAGCGCTCTGGAGCAGGTTTTCATCAAGGGTCTCTCTGTACTTATCTCCGTTCATCTTTCCCTCGATCCTGACTAGTCTCCCAGGCCCTGCCGCTGAAAAACATCCCCACAACATGATGCTGCCACCACCATGCTTCACCGTAGGGATGGTGCCAGATTTCCTCCAGAATGCTTGGCATTCAGGCCAAAGAGTTCAATCTTGGTTTCATCAGACCAGAGAATCATGTTTCTCATGGTCCGAGAGTGCTTTAGGTGCCTTTTGGCAAACTCCAAGCGAGCTGTCATGTGCCTTTTACTGAGGAGTGGCTTCCGTCTGGCCACTCTACTATAAAGGCCTCATTGGTGGAGTGCTGCAGAGATGGTTGTCCTTCTGGAAGGTTCTCCCATCTCCACAGAGGAACTCTGGCGCTCTGTCAGAGTGACCATCGGGTTCTTGGTCACCTCCCTGACCAAGGCCCTTCTCCCTCGATTGCTCAGTTTGGCTGGGTGGCCAGTTCTAGGAAGAGTCTTGGTGGTTCCAAAATTCTTCCATTTAAGAATGATGGAGGCCACTGTGTTCTTGGGGACCATCAATGCTGCAGAAATTATTTGGTTCCCTTCCCCAGATCTGTGCCTCGACACAATCTTGTCTCGGAGCTTATGGAAAATTCCTTTCACCTAATGGCTTGGTTTTTGCTCTGACATGCACTGTCAACTGTGGGACCTTATATAGACAGGTGTGTGCCTTTCCAAATCATGTCCAATCAATTGAATTTCCTACAGGTGGACTCCAATCAAGTTGTAGAAACATCTCAAGGATGATCAATGGAAACAGGATGCACCTGTGCTCACTTTCGAGTCTCATAGCAAAGGGTTTGAATACTTATTTTTGCTAAGATTTCTAAAAAAGCTATTTTCGCTTTGTCATGATGGGGTATTGTGTGTAGATTGGTGAGAGATAAAAATAATTTAATCAATTTTAGAATAAGGCTTTATCGTAACAAAATAATGGAAAAAGGGAATAGTTTCTGAATGCACTGTACATCATTGGTCACAGCCCGAGAGGAGACCCAGCCCCTCAGTCATAACAACACAGCTATCTAGCCCTCCATTTCTCTCTGGGGCTTTATAAATGCTTAACATATTTCATCAGGAGGTACTTGGCAGACCAAAATAATTGTGGTTTCTAAACTGTATGTTCTCACTCTGAAATTTCACAGGATCGTACAGTAGCTTTGTTTGCTCACCACATTCTCTCTGTTCTCTCTGCCCGAGCTGCTCTCATGTTCAGAAACCAAATCCTCCACCAATATACACAGGCAACTCAATATGCATCTGTCATTCTATTACATTTTAATTGATGCCTAGAGGGAAGCAGTGCATTTAAATGGTGGGGTTAAAAGAGTTAAGGCGAGCGTTTAGATACAAACTGCTTTGAACCCTTGAGAAATTGTACCTAATGCAATTACACAATGCCTCGTACCCTATAGGCTTGAAACTCGTGAATGTAATAGCCTGTGTCCAATATTTTAATTATGCTAGCCATTGGCAGCTGAACTGAGCAGATCATAGCACTAAGAACCAAGGATAAAATGAGGGCATATCATTATCATCCTATTATTAACTGTGAGGGATCCTATGATTGCAGACGAATAATAGTGTCTAGTTATATCACATTAATAATAAAACAACCTCTTATTATGACAATCTACACACAAACCTTCTTCAGGATTTATTTTGTCATGGGAACCCTACAAATGCCACAATGTTGTTTACAGTAATTACATCAGAGGGCTTGCAACGAGCGGCCTCAG
Source organism: Coregonus clupeaformis (assembly GCF_020615455.1). Classification (NCBI taxonomy): domain Eukaryota; kingdom Metazoa; phylum Chordata; class Actinopteri; order Salmoniformes; family Salmonidae; genus Coregonus; species Coregonus clupeaformis. Next base: position 19,003,291 of record NC_059195.1, read on the forward strand.
TGCATGGGTTTGGCATAACACAGAGGGGTCACAGCAACAGCCACTGTTATTAAACAATCATTTCACAACAGGCCCCTCAAACCACTGAAACAACCATGACACAATAAAAAGGTTCCCATAATGATCTATGAATCAAACTGGTAGTGTGAATACACATCATCCATTTGCTGTTTCAAACAAACACTCCATCCCACCCAACTTCAAGCCACATTTGTTATTGGTGTCACCCCATATCTTTACACAGGCATTAGCACGCAACCAGATTTGTGCAGAATCCTTCCAATAACATTTCATTTGAAAACCAACTGACACAGAGAGCTCTGCAAACTCCACACACTTTCCAGTCGTTGCCACACAAACAATTCTGGTGAACACATTTCTGGTAATGAGGGTCCTTAGTAGCAATTCCCAGGATCACCCATACCTAAAATGTATGCATGCATGACTGTAAGTCACTTTGGAGAAAAGCGTCTGCTAAATGGCATACATTATTATATTAATTAAACTCTTCAAGTAAGTAGAGATTCAATATCATTACTTATTACTGGAATAATGTGCCACAATGTGGACACTGTTTGGACACTGATTCAAAGCACCCTGAACACTGTCAGGTCAGTGGCTCCATTGACTCTGTATCCTCAGCCCCAACATTGTCTCCTTGGTGCAAGCACCTGTTACTGGCCAACTGGCTATGAACCATGGGAACCAGGTTCTCCACTGTGACTACAGACCTTGTTGGCACTTCCAAGGCTAGCCTACATAACTTCACAAATGCATGATTAAATATATTTTCTTCAGATGAACTATTATGACAGTTCACACTTCAGTCCAGTCATCACAAGCAAGCACCTGTCAGCTTCACAGTCAGCTCTACTTTGCATCTTGTGGAGCCGAATTTTTTTTAAAGCATATATTTCATGATTGTGAAATGGATAATAGGTGAATTCTGTGAAGGTTATGAATATAGAAATGTTTGATAGAGAAGAAACAAGCTTGAAATTGTCCTACAAATTGTAGAATAAATTGTCCTACCAAGTGAAAACGGGGATAATTTCTACCATCTGTTGTTGACCTTTTCTCGTATCATAATGTAGAGTCAACTGACAGCTGATAGTGACTGAGTAAGTAACAATAAAAATGGTTGGTTTGAATTCATCTGAACTTTTTGTGTCACACTCAAGGTCCTTTCCAGGTAGCACCACACAGTTCAGTGAGGACATGTTAGGTTCATCGATTTCATCTGCCCCTGTTGATCGAAATGGAAACTGACATTTCAGCATGAATAACTTTTTAGAAAGAACTACAGTAACTTGTTTTAATCCTTTAGAGTCTAAGCCGGGAGAAAGGGGGTTCTACTAAGCTAACATAAGGAATTGTTTTAAGATGGTCATACCAAGGATCATTTTGCTATTTGATTTGGAATTTTAGGACCCCTTAAGGCAGGGTTCTTCAATTCCGGTCCTGGAGGGCCGAAACACCTCTGTTTTTCATCCTCTCCTTCTAATCAGGGGCTAATTCAGACCTGGGACACCAGGTGAGTGCAATTAACTACCAGGTAGAAATAAAAAACAGAAGTGTTTCGGCCCTCCAGGACCGGAATTGAAGAACCCTGCCTTAAGGTATCCCCAAAAATATTTAAACATTAATTTGATGAAACATTGAATTTGGCCTTACTTCTATTAACCCATAGAAACACAGGATGACACCGGCGGATGCAGTGTATTGAGACGCAGCCCATGGAAAAAATAGGATTTCTCTAGCTTAAATTGACAGATTATGTTGGGGATTTTTCTATTATGCTAATTAGATTTCCACGGGGACACGGACATTGACACTAGGGGGTGTTAAAGCATCTGAGGTCTACATGAGTTCCAACAAGCAAGGAAGTGTCTTATGTAAGTACAAAACAAACTTAGGCCATGTCTAAATCAAATCAAATTTTACATCAGCAGATGTCACAAAGTGCTTATACAGAAACCAAGCCTAAAACCCCAAAGAGAAAGCAATGCAGATGTAGAAGCACGGTGGCTAAGAAAACGTCCTTAAAAGGCAGGAACCTAGGAAGAAACCTAGAGAGGAACCAGGCTCTGAGGGGTGGCCAGTCCTCTTCTGGCTGTGCCAAGTGGAAATTATAAGAGTACATTTATTTTATTTAACCTTTATTTAACTAGGCAAGTCAGTTAAGAAAAAATTATTATTTACAATGATGGCCTACCAAAAGGAAAATGGCCTCCTGCGTGGACGGGGGCTGGGATTAAAAAATAAAAATAAAATGTAGGACAAAACACACATCATGACAAGAGAGACACCACAACACTACATAAAGAGAGACCTAAGACAACAACATGACTTGACAGTTCATGTAGCTTTAGTATTCCGATCATAGAGTTCTGATCATGGAATTCCGAACGCATCATGCATCTACACCTACATTTAAATGTGTCTACCGTGTCCACAGTGTGTCTGGGTTCCCTTTTCCCACGCTTTATTCAAATGCCAGTATGCATTCTACAAACGGTGGAATAGGCAAAATATGAAAATAACACAACAACAACTGATGGCAGTAGCTAACTACTGTAGCTAACCTCTGTAGCTTACTACTGTAGCTACAGTGGCTTGTGAAAGTATTCACCCCCCTTGGCATTTTTCCTATTTTGTAGCCTTACAACCTGAAATTAAACTGAATTTTTTGGGGGTTTGTATCATTTAAAATTTGATTTACACAACATGCCTACCACTTTGAAGATGCAAAATATTTTTTCTTGTGAAACAAACAAGAAATAAGACAAAAAAAACGGAAAACTTGAGCGTGCATAACTATTCACCCCACCCCCGAAGTCAATACATTGTAGAGCCACCTTTTGCAGCAATTACAGCTGCAAGTCTCTTGGGGTATGTCTCTATAAGCTTGGCACATCTAGCCACTGGGATTGCTGCCCATTCTTCAAGGCAAAACTGCTCCAGCTCCTTCAAGTTGGATGGGTTCCGCTGGTGTACAGCAATCTTTAGTCATACCACAGATTCTCAATTGGATTGAGGTCTGGGCTTTGACTAGGCCATTCCAAGACATTGAAATGTTTCCCCTTAAACCACTTAAGTGTTGCTTTAGCAGTATGCTTAGGGTCATTGTCCTGCTGGAAGGTGAACCTCTGTCCCAGTCTCAAATCTCTGTATTTAGCACCATCCATCATTCCTTCAATTCTGACCAGTTTCCCAGTCCCTGCCGATGAAAAACATCCCCACAGCATTATGCTGCCACCACCATGCTTCACTGTGGGGATGGTGTTCTCGGGGTGATGAGAGGTGTCGGGTTTACGCCAAACATAGCGTTTTCCTTGATGACCAGAAAGTTCAATTTTAGTCTCATCTGACCAGAGTACCTTCTTCCATATGTTTGGGGAGTCTCCCACATGCCTTTTGGCGAACACCAAATGTGTTTGCTTATTTTTTTCTTTAAGCAATGGCTATTTTCTGGCCACTCTTCCGTAAAGCCCAGCTCTGTGGAGTGTAAGGCTTAAAGTGGTCCTATGGACAGATACTCCAATCTCCGCTGTGGAGCTTTGCAGCTCCTTCAGGGTTATCTTTGGTCTCTTTGTTGCCTCTCTGATTAATGCCCTCCTTGCCTGGTCCGTGAGTTTTGGTGGGCGGCCCTCTCTTGGCAGGTTTGTTGTGGTGCCATATTCTTTCCATTTTTTTATAATGGATTTAATGGTGCTCCGTGGGATGTTCAAAGTTTCTGATATTTCTTTATAACCCAACCCTGGTCTGTACTTCTCCACAACTTTGTCCCTGACCTGTTTGGAGAGCTCCTTGGTCTTCATGGTGCAGCTTGCTTGGTGATGCCCCTTGCTTAGTGGTGTTGCAGACTCTGGGGCCTTTCAGAACAAGTGTATATATACTGAGATCATGTGACACTTAGATTGCACATTTTACAAATTTTAGTAATTTAGCAGATGCTCTTATCCAGAGCGACTTACAGTTAGTGAGTGCATACATTTTCATACACTTTATACACACACACATACAAACACACCCACAAATAACTATGGTACATAGAACAATAATAGCAACACAGTGAAAGATCATGTGCATGTAGCCCAGTCACATCCTTCAGTTATACATTGTATTCACGTTAATCTCACTCTATCCAAAGGCACGCTCATACACAAATTATGTGCACACAGGCAAACGCACCCAAAATCAACATTCACTTATACTGCAGCTCACAAATATTATTCAAACAATGTAACGTGCTTCAGTACCGGGTGTACTTGGGGTTGATAAATAAGCTTGGTCTTGCAGTGCTTCCATTCTTCATAAATTAATATAAAACACACATGTGGACTTTATTTAACTAATTATGTGACTTCTGAAGGTAATTGGTTGCACCAGATCTTATTTAGGGGCTTCATAGCAAAGGGGGTGAATACATATGCACGTACCACATTTCCGTGATTTATTTTTAATAATTTTTTGAAAAAAGTTATTTTTTTCATTTCACTTCACCAATTTGGACTATTTTGTGTATGTCCATTACATGAAATCCAAAATAAATATCCATTTAAATTACAGGTTGTAATGCAACAAAATAGGAAAAACGCCAAGGCACTGTAACTAGCCGGCTAACCTCTGTAGCTAGCCAGCAAGCTAGCAAGCAACGCTAAAGGGATTGCAAACGGGTTAGCATAACTCTAGCCAAACAAAAAATATTTTTTCTAAATATTAGCTAGCTGGCTAGCATTTATGAGGCCAGCAAACATGTTCCTCACACGCTAGGAACGTATTTCCTCCAACGTTATAATGAAAAGGTGCCTCTCGGTCCCAAAAGTGCTGATGACGTTGCCCACTGTATGCGCTTTCGGTAGCCTGATTGTGCCCAGACTGAGGAGAAATCCACACACAATGCATCCCTGAACACCTCCTGAAGTGGTCAGCCAGATCCGAACACAATCAGACCAAATCAAATCAAATGTATTTATAAAGCCCTTTTAACATCAACAGATGTCATAAAGTGCTTAAACAGAAACCCAGCCTAAAACCCCAAACAGCAAGCAATGCAGATGTAGAAGCACGGCGGCTAGGAAAACTCCCTAGAAAGGCAGGAACCTAGGAATAAACCTAGAGAGGAACCAGGCTCTGAGGGGTGGCCAGTCGTCCTCTGGCTCTGCCGGGTGGAGATTATAAGAGTACATGGCCATTAAGGCCACATCGTTCTTCAAGATGTTCAAACGTTCATAGATGACAAGCAGGGTCAAATAATAATCACAGTGGTTGTAGAGGGTGCAAGAGGTCAGCACCTCAGGAGTAAATGTCAGTTGGCTTTTCATAGCCGACAGCAGGTGCAGAGAGAGAGAGAGACTTTTGTGTGTCTAGACCTGTCTTTTCAATGCGATCTTCGTATTCTGATAGCAGAAATCGCAAGAAAGTGTCAAGTGTAGACAAGACCTTACATCAACATGACTCAAACCCATGCAAGATTACTGCATATGGCTTAGGTCTTGATTTCAAAACCACCACATCTCATCTAAGAATACAGTTCAAGCATTAACAAGACCACATTACTATGTAATAATAAAAAATCGGATCCATTAAGAACAGGATATCATTTTAGCATATTACATTACAGTACAGTACAGAATAAAGTGCAATAACATTGGTAATAGTATAGTAACAAGTTAGTTTCTCATGGACATTGATATAATTTTTAAGTATCTTGTTTCAGGGTAATACACCACATAGGACTACTTTGTTTTGTTATAGAGGGGTAACTACACAAGAACAGTATGGTAAAATGGAAGAACGGCTGAAAAGTGGGTTGGTTACCCGTTATTCTACTATGGCACACAGTGTTTGGTGTTCTAGCTACCCTGAAAAAATAGAATTTGCCTATACTGTACTTAAATTAATTGGTGTCTGGCCAAATAATGTTTTCGTGGTGTGTAACTAAGGTGTTACTATACCATTACCATGTTATTTCTAGTAGCAAAGTCAACAACTGCTTTTTTCGTCTCTTGTAGGGATGCATTGCTGACATTTTACACATTTCCTAAGCACACCCATGTGCGGCAGTTTCAGTGTGGGACTAAGATCAAATAAGGCCAAAATGATTTAGTTAATCAAGGTTCTGAGTGAACTGATTGACAACAACGACAAAACTTGATCTAAAGTTTTTGAATGTTTCACAAGTTCCAGTTATGGTTGGACTCAATAGAAATGTTTAAAGAAGATTTTTGCTAAGACTTGACAGCTTGGCTAGAAGCTCAAGCTGTCAAAGAAGGCACTTCACAAGAGTCACCCCCTCATACTTTGCTCAACAATAATGTATTTAAAGTGAGGCCATATCTTCCATTAAAATAAACACACTTCTTCCCGTATAATAGTAGACACATTTATTTAACGTTCTGTTTATTTCTTCAATGTGAACTCACTGCGCTTCCAGTCTGAGACATGTTCCAACATATTCTCCTTGCTAGCGCTTCCTTCACTAGCTAGTAGACAGCCTAAGAAAAGCTCTCCATATAGCTAGTTATGCTACTTTCTCCTCAAAACTAACTAAACACAGTCCAAGCTGTACTTGATATTTAACTAAAGACGAACACACTAAACTTAAATATCTAATATTTACCTGGTAAATGTCATGGATATCCCAGTAGAAAAAGTTTTCCGACAGTTTATCTCCACATGAACCCCTTGATGGACCAAAGGTACGGCGCGAGCTCCTCCCTCTCTAGACTAGTAGGCTACTTACTCCATGAGGTCATTTAGAACTAGTCGCGTACGCAACAACTGGGCTGGCAAATATGCCTCATGTGCATGCTCTTGTTTAATCAAAGTACAGTAGTGACGATGCACGTTGGTGATGGGAAGAAACCTACAAATACCTTTGTATTGTATCCCATATGATGAAATTGACCTATATGACAGTATATTACATGTATATGATGTGGTGACGTAGTGTAGAATTATTTGTTGAACGAGGATTACTGGATGAGTCCTTCAATGAGTGACGATTTAATGTGAAGTAAATCAAATGAGCTTATGGCTTTGCTCATTTCACCCATTATAGTCAGGTGTATGGCGACACCGTGAGGCACAAACTAAAAACTCTAGTCCACTATATTTCTTAGTATTTTCAAGATGGGAGTGACCGGTCTGAAAACAAATCAAAACACCTATTATAAACAATGTTTTATGTGCAACTTTAAAACAATGTTTTCATTAAACTTAGCAACCGTTAACGCTAGCCTAGTAAAAAGTTCCTGATCGCCAACCTAACACAGGTGGGATAGCAAATGTTCATAAACGAGTGCAAAACAAACGTAGATCTTTGGTTGCATCTTTTGTCCAATTATTAGCATCAAACAGTGGCGACACGTCATTCAAGGCAGATGGGACAGAGTCCCAGCTGTTTAGCAAAAACATAAACGTGTATATATATATATATTATTTTTTTTTTTTTGCATGTTATTTTGGCATTAATACGTGTCACATATCAGTTTGCAAACAATGTAAAAAAATAAATAATAATACATCATTTGAGTTAATATAGCTGCACACAAACATGGTCTCTTTTTCGCTTTCTTGAGTAAGTCAGCTCCAAAATGCAGATGTTTCAGCCTAGCTCAGTGCTTTCTGTGGTGGGGGGGCAGGCAGTGGAAAATATGGAGGGTAGGGGTTGGTAATGTTCTCTAGCTGCGCAGTGATTGGCTCAGTGTTCTGTCACTCATGGGGACACTACATCACTGCAAAATCTACGGGGAGAGCTCGAAAATTCAAGCTCCTTGGGTGCTGCCATAGAGTTACGTTAGAAGTGCCCATCCAAGAAGGCTCAAGGTCATTGGCCATGTTATATCTACCGTAGCTTTGATTGGACTGAGCATGTCAACATCATACTTAAAATCTTAGCTAGCAAGCTAGAAAGCAGTCATCATCATGAATCACTTCGACAATCTACTGGCAAATCTTTTTCAATCCTTGTCATATGAAGATAAATTATAGATAAAACGTATTGGTGCTCATCGGCCATAGGACATAAACATTGCACAACAAGTTGAAAATCGCAAATTCAACAATGAGTGGTTTAGGAAGGAATCAGTGGCTAACTGCAAGCGTTGCAAAGCCCCCCTAGCCTGCTATTCAGTTGAGTGGGTGTGTGGTCTAAGTCTGGGTTTAAGGGTCTCTTTTCCAAGCTTAAAAGGATAAACATTCAACACCATGGGCATTGGCCATGCTGTCAATCCAGCATGACTTCTGCCGCGTTCAAAACAACTGAAAACTCGGAACTGTGAAATCTCAGACTTCAGTGAGTTCAAGACAACTGGGAACTCTGAAAAAAACTAACTCCGACTGGGTAAATAGGTTTTGAACGGTCATCCAACTCGGAATTCCAAGTCGGGAACTCCGGCCTCTTTCTAGAGCTCTGACCTGAAGATCACTGACGTCATGATTCGACCTTGTTTTTTTCCGAGTTCACAGTTGTCTTGAAAGTGCCATAAATCCAGAGAATGCCAGACTTTGATTACAAAATTTGCCCACAAAGACCACCGCACCACCTTCCTGTTCAAGTGAGCACAGTACAACAAGGTGAGTCCAAAAATGTATTGTATGCTGCTGCATAAATTTTGTAATATACCAGGGAGACGTACAGTAGGGGGAAAAAGTATTTAGTCAGCCACCAATTGTGCAAGTTCTCCCACTTAAAAAGATGAGAGGCCTGTAATTTGCAACATAGTCAACTATGACAGACAAATTGAGAGAAAAAAATCCAGAAAATCACATTGTAGGATTTTTAATGAATTTATTTGCAAATTATGGTGGAAAATAAGTATTTGGTCACCTACAAACAAGCAAGATTTCTGGCTCTCACAGACCTGTAACTTCTTCTTTAAGAGGCTCCTCTGTCCTCCACTCGTTACCTGTATTAATGGCACCTGTTTGAACTTGTTATCAGTATAAAAGACACCTGTCCACAACCTCAAACAGTCACACTCCAAACTCCACTATGGCCAAGACCAAAGAGCTGTCAAAGGACACCAGAGACAAAATTGTAGACCTGCACCAGGCTGGGAAGACTGAATCTGCAATAGGTAAGCAGCTTGGTTTGAAGAAATCAACTGTGGGAGCAATTATTAGGAAATGGAAGACATACAAGACTACTGATAATCTCCCTCGATCTGGGGCTCCACGCAAGATCTCACCCTGTGGGGTCAAAATGATCACAAGAACGGTGAGCAAAAATCCCAGAACCACACGGGGGGACCTAGTGAATGACCTGCAGAGAGCTGGGACCAAAGTAACAAAGCCTACCATCAGTAACACACTACGCCGCCAGGGACTCAAATCCTGCAGTGCCAGACGTGTCCCCCTGCTTAAGCCAGTACATGTCCAGGCCCGTCTGAAGTTTGCTAGAGTGCATTTGGATGATCCAGAAGAGGATTGGGAGAATGTCATATGGTCAGATGAAACCAAAATATAACTTTTTGGTAAAAACTCAACTCGTCGTGTTTGGAGGACAAAGAATGCTGAGTTGCATCCAAAGAACACCATACCTACTGTGAAGCATGGGGGTGGAAACATCATGCTTTGGGGCTGTTTTTCTGCAAAGGGACCAGGATGACTGATCCGTGTAAAGGAAATAATGAATGGGGCCATGTATCGTGAGATTTTGAGTGAAAACCTCCTTCCATCAGCAAGGGCATTGAAGATGAAACGTAGCTAGGTCTTTCAGCATGACAATGATCCCAAACACACCGCCCGGGCAATGAAGGAGTGGCTTCGTAAGAACCATTTCAAGGTCCTGGAGTGGCCTAGCCAGTCTCCAGATCTCAACCCCATAGAAAATCTTTGGAGGGAGTTGAAAGTCCGTGTTGCCCAGCGACAGCCCCAAAACATCACTGCTCTAGAGGAGATCTGCATGGAGGAATGGGCCAAAATACCAGCAACAGTGTGTGAAAACCTTGTGAAGACTTACAGAAAACGTTTGACCTGTGTCATTGCCAACAAAGGGTATATAACAAAGTATTGAGAAACTTTTGTTATTGACCAAATACTTATTTTCCACCATAATTTGCAAATAAATTCATATAAAATCCTACAATGTGATTTTCTGGAGAAAAAAATTCTCAATTTGTCTGTCATAGTTGACGTGTACCTATGATGAAAGTTACAGGCCTCTCTCATCTTTTTTAGTGGGAGAACTTGCACAATTGGTGGCTGACTAAATACTTTTTTCCCCCACTGTATATATATACATATACATATCCTTTTAACAAATACATTTCCCTTTATTACTTTCCAACCCCACCACCCCTTCCCTAATTGGAGTAAACTAGTGAACAACAATGCTTAGGCTTCTACTTCCAGCTTATACATACTATATACATTTTATAGACACAGTCAATTTTACAATAATTCTATTTTGTTTGTTTTTACTTCTGAACTTCCTCTACCCTCAACCTCTCCGATCATTTTCATGATGTCCATCTGGTTTGCTTCTATATGCCATATCTTTCTAACTGTGCTCTTTCACAAAAGTTCTCAACCTATAACCTATATACTTATTATAGACACAGTATGCTTACATTATTAGTTATCTTGTTGTTGTTAGTTATTAGTCCCATCCTTCAACTCCATTCAAACCACCCATCTATCTCTTAACACCATCCATATTGGATTTCTATTTGCCATATATTTTTTCAACTGTACTGTGATGTTTTACAAAAGTTCTGAACCTTTCTATTCTCATTGTTTCTACAGATTGTAAATTGAAAATACATTTTTTTGCTAAAATATTATTATTGATCGATTGACTATGACTTTTCAGATCACCCAGTAATGCTATCTGCAGGGTTAGCTCCAGGTAAATATTGCAATCCTTTAGCCATTCCTGGACCTGTGTCCAAAAACAAGCTATAAATGGACAGTACCAAAACAAATCTAATGATTCTGTCTCTTCGCAGCAAAATCTGCAGAGCTGGGAAGATTGTATCCCCCATATAAATAACATTCTATTGGTAGCAAGAATTTTATATAATAATTTAAATTGAAAAATTCTAAGTTTTGAATCCGGCGTCGTTTTGCGTATCAGTTCATAAACACTATGCCATGGGATCGGTACGTCAAAAATATCTTCCCAACTATTTTGCAATCTATATGGGATGGCTGTCAATCCTTTGGTCCTTAAATGAAATGGGTATACTTTTTTATTTATCACAGTTTTCTTTAACCAATTATGTTCTTTAATGCAAGGTCGACAGACAAGTTCCTTACTTTTTCCCCCTTCCACTTACCTCTTCCATTTTTGCGGTAATGCTGCAATTATTTGGTTGTAATTTTGGGTAGAGCAGACATTTCCATATGTTTTTGTTAGCTGCATGTGCGACATAACTCCACCAGTCCTACCGATGATATCATTTACGAAGATTATACCTTTTTTAAACATGTTGTCAAAAAAAAAAAAGTTTTTTTTATCAATTAGTATATTTGAGTTTAACCACAATATTTGTTGCATTATTTGTTCTGTCGTTTCTGGAGGATTAAATTGAAATTAAAACCAACTTTCTATGGCTTGTTTTAGAAATAGTGATATTTGGGAGATGATTTCCTTTTCAAATAACTGAAAGTGAGAGGTTGTAATCTGAATAAAGGGCCATTCTTGAACATTGGGTGAGACAATTTTACTAATTTTCTAGAGAACCAGTTCGGATTTAAGTATAACTTTTGTATGACTGAAGCTTTTAGTGATAGGTCTAATGCTTTAATATTTAATAATTTCTGTCCTCCGAATTCATATTCATTATATAAATAGGCCCATTTAATTTTGTCTGGCTTGCCGTTCCAAATCAAATTGAATATTTTTCTCATATAATTTAAAAAAAAACTTCGCTAGGCGTAGGCAAGACCATAAGCAAATAGGTAAACTGGGATAATACTAAAGAGTTAATCAGGGTGATATTTCCACAAATTGACAGGTATTTACCTTTCCATGGTAGCAAGATCTTATCTATTATTGCTAACTTTCTATTAAAATGTATTGGAGTGAGATCATTTATTTCATTTGGGATATGTATTCCCGAGTATATCCACATCACCATCAGGCCATTTTATTGGTAAACTACATGGTAATGTAAATTTTATTTTGTAGTGATCCAATACGTAATATAGTATATTTATCATAATTTGGTTGTAATCCAGAGAGGTTATAAAATGTATCTAGATCCTCTGAGGCTGTGGAGGGATTCAAGTTGTGGATTTTAAAGAAAACATGAATCAGCGTACAATGACACCTTTGTTTTTAAGCCCTGGATTTCTAATCCCTTGATATTATTGTTGGATCTGATTTTAATAGCTAACATCTCGATGGCCATAATAAATAGATATGCCGATAGTGGACAACCTTGTTTCACTCCTTGACAGTTTAAAACTTTCTGAGAAATAGCCATTATTTACTATTTTACACCTAGGGTTAGTATACATGATTTTAACCAATTTAATAAGAGATTCTCCAAAATTGAAATGCTCCAGGCATTTATATATAAACCCCAGTCGTACTTTATCAAATGCCTTTTTGAAGTCTGCTATGAATAGCAGGCCTGGTTTCCCAGATTTTTCATAGTGTTCTATTGTTTCCAGTACTTGCCTTATATTATCTCCAATGTATCTTCCATGTAAAAAACCTGTCTGATTTGAATGAATAATGTCTAACAATACCTTTTTAATTCTATGTGCTATACATTTTGCTAGAATTTTTGCATCACAACACTGAAGTGTAAGGGGCCTCCAATTTTTTTAATGGAAGGGATCTTTATATTTTCCACTTGTATTCTGTTTCAGTAATAATGAAATCAGACCTTCTTGAGTGTCTGATAATCTACCATTTACATAGGAGTGGTTAAAACATGCTAATAATGGTCCTCTGAGTATATCAAAAAGTATAATTACACAGTCTAATTGCTATAATTAATAATGCAATGATTTACATTTACTGTACATTTACTTAAGTCTATACAAACATGCCATTTTGTCATATTAATGAATCACTTCATGCTTTGGTTCATTCCTGTAATACAGCCAGATGCCCTGGACTTTGAGACAGGGTGTGTGTGTGCATTGATTATTTCTGTCCTCCAGTCTCCTCACTATGCATGCACAGGTAACCAGCCCAAATCCCAGCGGATCAAAGAGCCTCAAACACAGCTGAAGGATGGAACAACGCCAGTGCCTTCTCATATTCTGAATCTGTCCAACCTCACCATCTGCTGGATTGGAAGCTGGCTAAGGCTGACAGCTGTTGTAAAAATATTTGTTTCCAGCGTTAATATACTGCCTTCCGCCATCTTACAAAATGCCTAAGGCTAGTATGGCCTATCATCTCCCTGTGGGCCATAAAAAGCCTTCTTCACTAGTACTGACTTCTTTGCCACAAAGACTGACAACAAAATATGAAATATAAGCAGCGAGGAGCCCAAATGAAATGGTTTGAGATCCAGTTTTGGCTCCTACAGTAGTCTCTCTCCCACACATTCCAGATCATATTCTTCCATCTTGCACATGGTCAGTAAGACCTCACTCACACGCCATAACTTCTCTGCATTCCTCAAATGTTTCCACTATACACAGCTGTATGTATCGACTTCCATTTACTTAATGTGCCTATGCAATGTACAGTATGACTGTCAGGAAGAAAATTACTAAATTGTGTAGACATGTCAAACAAACTCTTAGGATATAATTCAAGCAATTTCATAGAGACTTGTTGCCTGTTCCTATCATAAAATAGCCAACTACACAATAACTGAAAGTAGAGAACTACTCAGGTTAATATCAGACAATAAGAGCCCATAGATACTCTTCATGGTGGATCTAGAAGAAGTCCTCTTCAGTGCTTTGCTGGGTTCAGCCTCACAACAGATATTTTGTGAGAGCCCTATAAGAGAACTTCCTTCCAAAGAGGCACCAAGTTCAAAAAGACACATTCTGCTGTGGGTCAGTTTCTGTGGAGACACCATGATACAGCCATACTGCTGGCAAAGCTTCCCTGAGACATGCCAGAAGTTTCACTCTCGGAAACACATAATGTATGCTGTAGTAACATGATTAAAGTATATAGATTATGGAGATGGTCTACAAAAATAGGCTACAGTGTGCATGCTCATGTGGAAGAGCGGCTCCTGTCAATATGATAGAGCAGCGAGCCAGAAAATCCCTTGGGAAAATGCACCCAAAGAGGTTTGAGTTGATAGGAGTGTTAAACGTCTATGTCAATGCTGCTTTCAAGACCCCTGGGAACACGGGGGAAAAAACAAGGTCAAATCGTGACGTCTGATCGTCAAGTAGGATGATCCGAGTTTCCGACTTGGCATCCAACCCCCCCAGAGTTCCCAGTTGTCTTGAACACACTAAAGTTGAAGATTTCAGAGTTCAAAGTTGTCTTGAACGCAACATACAAGTGTGACGTGTAAACGAAAACTCCATCTCCTTCAAGCTAACCATGTACTTGTCACCACCCTGTGGTCATGACAAACATTTCAGCATGACATTTTTTTTTTCAACTGAACTATTCAATGAAAGACACTACAATGAACTATAATTATACATGTGAACCTTGTTAAACATAAAACAAAGGACATTTTCTAATGCTATGCAATTTTTTTATTCAAGCCATCAACAAACGCTAAGCTTATCACTATGAAAACAGACACTGACGAAACAGTCAAGTCATCCAGCTTATACCCTCTTATGCAACAAACTAATTTCAAAATCCCCACCATGTGCGCTTTTAGTTCACTTATGGTTACAGGGTCGCATACACATTAATAAAAAGGCACAGTAAATGCTGGTTCATAGTAAGCAGAAATCCACCCATATCCCCACAAAGTTCACCTAAAAGAAGCAGTCACAAATTGCAACCAATTCAAAGTAGCTGAATTGATTCTACATTAATTAATAACGTTAAACATTCAAGTCTTTTCTGACATCTCATGTTGGTCCTCTCATGCATGTAACTAACACTTCCTGCTGGTCTTACACAGTTGACTTCACATGTTTCTCTCAGGCAACTTCAACACATTTTGCTTCAGAACTTTTTCGGTTGCTGGATGCAGAAGCTAGACTTGAAAGCTGGCGAGTGTGCCTTCTCCAAAGCAGGTCTGAGTCTGCTGTGTTTCACACTTACTGGGGTCTCTGGGAAGTCATGTCCCAACTGAAACAATTAAGAAATCATATTTTATAAAATCATGGCTTACCAAGCAATCTGGAATAAACTATTTGACTATGCCAATCTGTAGTAGGTAGGCTATTAGTAAAGTGTTTACTTGCATAATCATTACAAATGAAGCCAAGTGATTTTGTAGTTTACAGCTAAACCGGTTTCTTGGCAAACCCTTGTGGGACACTGAAGCAGCCATTCTTTTAAGTCAGATATCCTTACCTTGTCAAGTGTTCCTGACATCAAGACACTGACTAGCTGCATTCGGCTGGAGGTGGCTGCAGATCTAGAACAGTATTACATGTTTAACGACAAACTCAACATTACAGTTAAGTGTTTTCTTGATGTTCTCTCAATGTAAAAAAATAAAATCATCCAAGCTCCATCAATCAGCGAGACGATTATTGGGTCGTATTCATTAAGGACCTAATGGAAGAAAACAGACAAACAGGGAGGGACTACCTGAACTGTACTGTACCTGGGTTTGGGAACCTTCTGTTCCCTCTCTGGGTTCACATGGTGGGTGGCATGACTCTCCTCATAGCTCTTCTTGGCCACTCGTTTCCCCCCAGCCTTCACTGTGGAGCCAGAGTGGAACCGTTTAAAATAACTAGTTAACATTCTCATTCTTTGCCAATCCAGCATTAAATGCTATTTGGAAAGTTATACAAGATCCTCTGCACTTGATCAGAACGGAGTTCAAACTATTCAGAGTTACTGTAAGACTAATCTGTGAATGTTTTAATACCAGTTGGTTTACTTTGCCAATATATAAGTAGATTATGAGAGTATCAGTGTTGGAAGAAGAAAGTTGGTAGACTGATCAAGAGATGGCACTGGCAGTGAATACGGATTTATCAGTGGCTGCTTTTTAATTTCTCAGTTGCTTGCTATATGCAGCTTTAATCAATCTACTTTACACACATCCTGTCAAAGCAACAAGCACTTTGATTTTCAAGCATATAGCCAAACAATGTGCAGCTCTGATCAGAGAAAGTAGAATTTTTACTGCAAGAGTCCCTTTCAGGGGCTGTATGTAAGCGCATCTCAGAGTAGGTCAAAGCTGATGCTAAAGCACTCCTACGCTGATACACTTGATATGTATGGCCCCAGAACTTCTTTTCTGGGACATCATGTCACACCATAAGTGTATTCAACAGGCAGTGAACTACAGTGCCTTCAGAAAGTATTCATACCACTTGACTTATTCCACATTGTGTTAGACTGAATTCAAAATGGATTAAATTGATTCTCCCCCCCCCCAACACACAAGTGAAAACATGTTAAGAAATGTTTGCAAATTCATTGAAAATGTAAATACAGAAATATCAAAAAATTTTACATAAGTATTCACACCAGAGCCAACACAGGTTAGAATCACCTTTGGCAACGATTACAGCTGTGAGTTTTTTCTGGGTAAGTCTAAGAGCTTTGCACATCTGGATTGTACAATATTTGTACTTGTTTTTTTAAAGTTTTTTTTACTCAAGCTCTATCAAGTTGGTTGTTGATCATTTCTAGACAGCCATTTAAGCCATGCCATAGATTTTAGAGAATTGTCCTGCTGAAAGGTGGATTTGTCTCCCAGTGGCTGTTGGAAAGCAGACTGAAGCAGGTTTTTCCCCCCCTCTAGGATTTTGCCTGTGCTTAGCTCTATTTCATTTATTTGTATCCTAAAAAAAACGCCCTAGTCCTTGCCGATGACAAGAATACCCATAACATGATGCAGCCACCACCATGCTTGAAATTATGAAACGTGGTACTCAGTGATGTGTCGTTGGATTTGCCCCAAACATAACACTTTGTATTCATGACAAAGTTAATTTCTTTGCCATATTTGTTGCAGTTTTACTTTATTGCCTTATTGGAAACAGTATGCATACTTTTATTCTGTACAGACATCCTTATTTTCACTCTGTCAATTAGGTTAGTATTGTGGAGTAATGTTCAGCATAGGTAGTGTTTTTAGTAGTTAATTACTTTTTTGCCATGTAGTGGTGTAGCCAACTACTGGAACTACACTTTCTTTAGCAAAAATAAAATATGGGTTTAGTAGGCAAGAATTTCCCTTCTTTTTCAGCATCAGACCTGCCTAATTTTCACTTTGTGTTTAATAGGCTAAATTACACATTCTGTTAACATCTGACTCTAGAGTGATCTGTTCTTGCAATTTGAAGTCTGACAATTTTTGTTGTAGTTTGGATGTAGTGAACTACTTTTTCTTTAAGCTACATACAACATAATTGTGTTGGGTCGCCCAAAAAGTTAACATAGAACTGTGAGTTATAGATCTGTCATTCTCATTGACACCTGGTCTAAGAAGCAGGAGATGTTATATGTGCGCTATTTCAATGCTTTCCGTTTTAAAGTTTTGTTTTTGCATCTTTTACTTTGTGGAAAATATATTTCACAGCTGTTGAGATGGTACAATGATTCTCTATACTATACTTGCTTGTTTTGTCACAAACTTAAATTAGGCGAACTATTAGAATTTTTGCAACCAGGAAATGGCGGAGTGATTTCTGCAAAGTGCAGCTTTAGTGTAATTTAACTTCTTCCAGTGTGAAGTAACTGGTAGCTTGGAAACTACATTTTCAGAGTAGCTTCCCCAACACTGTCAATAGGCATTCTGCATAGATTAAGAAAGGGGGGCATCGCACAAATGCCGTTAATTAGCATTTTAATAAACAGTTTGATTGTGACTATGATTATGACTCAAAACCATATGTAGAAGCAACAAAACCATATGTAGAAGCAAGAACCTGCATGGGAAATATTCACTTAACTGTATGAACTGAACTTCAGAGCTGGCCATCCTGTCCCTTGAGCACAGAATGTACCACAGTTGAACAATAGGCTATGCTATACACTGATTCATGTTTCATAACGCATTGTAACGATAAATACAATTAAAAGTAGCAATGAGAGCATTTAGGCCAACTACTGCATGCAATCGTTATACGTTTAAATGTTTTATTAGTTTACCACCTACGCACTTAAGGTTTGTAGCAGAACCGTAACAATGTTTGCACGGGACGAAGACAAATAAATTCAACGAGAAGAGTAGGCCTATATGGTAAATACACTGAATGTAAACCACACTTATTTTCTTAAAAAAGCAAAGAACAATTTTTTACAAAGAAAATATGCACAGTTCAGTGACAATTGCGAATTAGTATGAATTAATCAACATTATACCTGCTGGAGGATGGCCAGCCTTCAATTCAAGACTCTCTCTCATTCCAGATTTAGATAGCTGCACCATTCTCGACTTCTGAACAACAATAACAGATCACAAACTAGGACAATACCAACTCCGTTGCTTTTATACTGCTGAAAGGAAAATGACGTAGCTGATGCAGGACGCAAGCATCAGCATATGGGGCTACAGCAGACTAATTTATTCCACATGAGTGAACCAGACATATGGCGTAAGCAGCCTCAAAAAGTTACATTGTTTTATTTAGTATATCGATTGGCGCATTTGTGTTTGTGGTGTGCATTGAGGATGTTCATGTTCTAAACCTATTTCCTACCTACCAATCCTGCCGTTCATACAACACCATTGCCTAGTTCAAAAACAACCTCCAGCCACTCCCCTCTGTGTTTGCAGATCTGACTAAAGCAGGATAGACGTAAGCAATATGGTAACTCACTATCTGGTTATGTGGAGCATATACATTGCAATCTGACTTTTTAAAGATCTGTACATTATGAAGGACCTAGAGTACAGGGAGGGGCAAGAGATTGTTTATGAACAGAACTCATCTCACATTTATCTTAGTGAAACATGCTTGCTTTTTATGTAATAAATTGTTTTAAATATTTTTTAAATAAAACAATTTACTTGATATCCTGGCAAAAAGCAATGCCTGCATTGTCAGTCTTTTTTGTCACTTCTAACAACTTTCAAAGGGTTTATCTGAAAAGGTCTATTGTCTGGTCATGAAATAAGACAAAGTAAATGCTGAGTGTCTGATCTGTCTTTATCATGTTGGATATGTCCCAAATGGCACCCTACTCCCTATATAGTGCACTACGTTTGACCAGGGCCCATAGGTCTCTGGTCAAAAGTATTGCACTATATAGGGAATAGGGTGCCATTTGGGGGCCCTGTTCAAAAGAAGTGCACTATGTGGGGCATAGAGTGCCACTTGGGATGTATCCGTTGCCTTCTTTTTCTATGTTATGCATGCAAAGATGAGAGGATGAGCAACAGAAGGGAGGAGTTGTAGAGCTCTTCATGGACCAAACGTTCACATTTATTTCTGTTGGTTGGTGTGCATAGAAAATGGCAGTGAACCATCCCATGAAAGGTCCAGGACAGAAAATGGAAAAATAAAGAGAATATCTGCAAAGTCACAAAATTGTCTGCAATTTATTTATAAAATAAAAGTAAACTTTTATTAACTTTGCAAGTTTATGTTATGATGTTATCTTTTCCCTTCTCTCCTTATTTCTTCATATACTGTATTTATAGATCTATAATATAGATTTGACATGGCACAAGTCTTTACCAGTGCTGATGAGCGTAAACCAGGTGGCATTTTTCTGTATTTACAATTAAATGATGGAAATGTACAACACTCCATGGCATACACAGTCTCAACATTAAGAACAAATACAAGTTGATCCCTCTGTACAAACTAACATCTTTAGATTACTTATTTTTTCTTATTTTTTTCAGATATGAGTTCATGATCCATTTTAGCCTACGAACATACACATACACATACCCCATCTGACTCTTTACCGCAAACCTTCCGTCACATAACCCACACCTTCACCATGCTACCACAGCTACGGGTTTCCAAAAGAAAAACTAACATCTAGACAGAGCAGGACGCCGCTCAAAATGATGTCCAATGCCGCCATCCCCAAACAAACCACTGCATGATTCTCTTTCTTCTTTTAAAACAACAACCACATTCCTTGATTTCCTTCTTTCTTTGGTTAACGTTCTGTTTCTCCATCTGTCATCGCTTCCACCCCCACATTCAGATTAACTTTTTAAAAACAAACACACAGATAAAAGTTCATGGACGAGTTCATCAGTTGGGTTCCAAGATGGAGTCCCTATACCCAGGAGTCTGGTGAGCCTGGGTACTGCTCCGCCCTGTAGGAAGGCCTCCGCGTGGTGGAGTAAAAGTCCACGTAGTTCGTGGTGGATTTTAGTCCATGGCCGTTCGACTGAGAGCTGTAGTCTGCCGTGGGGGGGAAGGTGACTACTTCCTCCATGTAGGGTTCCTCGTAGCCGTGTGGAGACTGCAGGTACATTCTGTAGGTGTCGTAGTTCCGCCTGCTCGGCTCCTCAGTGTAGTACACCTGCTGCTGTGGAGACAAGAGGTGCAACACTAAATCAGGTCTGTCTATGTGAAATACAGGAACATATCTACTTTAAACTCCAGTGTTTGTTTGGTTTATGGGTAATTTTTGGTTGAAATTCTAGTAACAACTAATTCACACTCTTTGGGCGGTTTCCCAGACACTGATTAAACCTAGTCCTAAAAAGCAAGATCAATAGAGAATCTCAATTAAAAATGCTTTTTAGTCGCGGACTAGGCTTAATCTGTGTCCGGGAAACCGCCCCTACATGTATCGAAACTCAAGCTGCATGGCTATACAGGGTTGGGTGTAATATCCTGACTGTCCAGTCTGAGAACGGGTGCAGGGAGGGGAAGGAACAGAGAACCCTCTCCCTGGGTCCTATCTAGGTGCCTGAGACGCCCAGCTCATCCCTATTACAGCAGTCACATTCACTCCAGCTCACACAATGGCTGATATGATGGATGTCTCCTAGCTCTCGCATTCATCCACACTGGAATATGTATCAGTCTCCTTGCATTAGTGTAGTGGAGCAAAAGACCTGTCTGCACCAGCCAAGTTTATAGTGCAGGGAAAGATGGAGATGGATGTCCGACCAGAAGGGACTGAGTCTGTATTGTATTTACCTGTGCTCTTCTGGGGTCCTCTCTTGTCGGCGAGGAGTAGGACCCGATATAATATGGCGGCGGCTTTCCAGACCCTGGAAGAGAAATGCACAACATAACGGTATAACTTCAACTTCGCCACAAACTTGAGTTGTTAGTGTACAGTGTGTCAAATATCACATCTCACACATCCCCTTAGGCATGATCTCTGTATATGATCAAATACAGCTACGCTGCATTGAACAGACTAATAACACACAGTCATAGAGTTGGGCACCAGCGTCTTATTGTTTGCAAAGCCTGTGGGATGGTATTTTCCTTGGCCCATTTTCAAGCCAGAGGAATCCTGAAACCCATTCCCCACTCTTGTTCCCAGCATTCTGGGTTTTTATGGCTGACCCAGGGAGTGTGGCTGGGTAGACTGGCGGGTAGGCGGGGTGAATGTGGAGGAGCTCTGTTTACTCAGCCCTCTCAGCGCCCCATTGTGGGCTGTCCATCTGGGTGCCCTGCATAGTCAATGTCCCAAATGGCACCCTATTCTCTATGTAGTGCATTACTTTTGACCAGGGCTCTGGTCAAAAGTAGTGCACTATATAGGGAATAGGGTGCCATTTGGGAAATAGCCCTACTGTTCCTCAGGGCAACTAACAATGGCCGCTTTGTAGTGGCTTCCCAGCCAAGTGGCTCACAGTGTGGGTGGACCAGCAACTTTATTGATCAGCAGACCCACTTAAACGCAACAAAAAGGCTCAAGTGCTCTTTTGAACTTAGCCGATCGTCCAAGAGACTTCAGCTCCCAATAAGAGTGATAAGAAAGAGCGAGGTATGGTGGTGGTGGTGGTGGAGCTAGGGGAGAGCTAGGGGAGAGCTAGGGGGAGCTAGGGGGAGCTAGGGGGAGCTAGGGGGAGAGCTAGGGGAGAGCTAGGGGGAGCTAGGGGAGAGCTAGGGGAGCTAGGGGGAGCTAGGGGGGAGCTAGGGGGAGAGCTAGGGGGGCTAGGGGGGGCTAGGGGGAGCTAGGGGAGAGCTAGGGGAGAGCTAGGGGAGAGCTAGGGGAGAGCTAGGGGGCTAGGGGAGAGCTGGGGGCTAGGGGGAGAGCTAGGGGGCTGGGGAGAGCTAGGGGGAGCTAGGGGAGAGCTAGGGGGGCTAGGGGAGAGCTAGGGGAGCTAGGGGGAGAGCTAGGAGAGCTAGGGGGCTAGGGGAGCTAGGGGGAGCTAGGGGAGAGCTAGGGGAGCTGGGGGAGAGCTAGGGGGGCTAGGGGAGAGCTAGGGGAGAGCTAGGGGAGAGCTAGGGGGGGCTAGGGGAGAGCTAGGGGGAGCTAGGGGGAGCTAGGGGAGAGCTAGGGGGAGCTAGGGGAGAGCTAGGGGGAGCTAGGGGAGAGCTAGGGGGAGCTAGGGGGAGCTAGGGGAGAGCTAGGGGGGCTAGGGGAGAGCTAGGGGGAGCTAGGGGAGGCTAGGGGAGCTAGGGGGGCTAGGGGAGAGCTGGGGAGGCTAGGGGGAGCTGGGGAGAGCTAGGGGAGAGCTAGGGGAGAGCTAGGGGGAGCTAGGGGAGGCTAGGGGGAGGCTAGGGGGAGCTAGGGGGAGCTAGGGGGAGCTAGGGGAGAGCTAGGGGGAGCTAGGGGGAGCTAGGGGGAGCTAGGGGAGAGCTAGGGGGAGCTAGGGGAGAGCTAGGGGGGGCTAGGGGAGAGCTAGGGGAGAGCTAGGGGAGAGGGGGCATGGAATGTGATTCCTGGGAGTGGTGAGGGGGATCAAATGGATTACGGCTTCCATAGAGGTAGAAATGACCCTAGGGGATACTTTGATCACGGTCTGGTGTACATGGCTGATACATTTTCAATCCCATTTCAAAGTCTCACATGATATACTGTGTTTTATGTACAGTAATAATTCTGAGATCATGAGAATTCTGTATGCACATCGCTTACCTGTATATTGATATTTATGTACATTGTTGTCCCCTTGGTTATTACAAAATTGCATAGTTGATGGTGCCCTCTGATAATCAGAACGGTGTTCTTTGATTCCCAGCATTGCAGGAGAAGAGGTTGCACTACCAGCTATGGACAACAGAATATGGAGGTCAAAATGATGAAACTTTCAATTAAACCGTCTTATCTAGGGTAACGTCCCAAATGGCTCCATATTTCCTATCTAGCGCATTAATTTTGACCAGAACCCTGTGGGCCCTGGTCAAAAGTAGTGCACTAAGGCAGTGTTTCTTAATGTTGGTCCTGGGGATTTTTGTTTTTGACCTAGCAGTACACACTTTATTCCACTAATCAACTCATCATCAAACCTTTGATGAGTGGAATCAGGTGTGTAGTGTAGTGCTAGGGCAAAAACAAAAATGTTCACCCAGGATTAAGAAAAACTGGGGAATAGGGTGCCATTTGGGACGTAACCTAGGTGAATTATTGTTTATGTAGCTAGGCTTACCTGACTGGTTGACCGGTGACATCTGTATGGTGCTGGTGGGGAGGGTGGGCTGAGACTTGAACCTGTCGCGCTCTAGAGTGGATACTGGCGTGATGAAGTGGTTTTGGTTCCATCCGTCCTAAAAGCCAGCAGAGAAAGGAGACAGTGGTTAGTTTGAACCACAAAGACCTGGGGTGAGTCCCAATAATATCTCCTTTCTCCTGAAGTGTACACTCGTTCACTTCTTCTAAATCTAAAAGCATTGGATTGGTGGCGGCACGGGCTAGTAGGAGTTTCCGCCGTATTTCATATACCAGCCATTTTCCTTTCAATTAAGGGAAGTGAACAAGTGCACACTTTGGCAGGATGGAGAGATAATTGGGAAGTAGCCCTACTGTACTTAGCCTCCTCATCCCAACACTGGTCATTTTCTTACCTTCTTATAGATAGTTCTCAGGTCTCTGTACTGCCACAGTGTGTTAAGGACCTGAGCAGCAGCTTTCACCACCTTCATAGAGTACCTTTGAGGACAGAGACACGCATGTCACCACACATTACCACTGAGAAGTTATAACTGAGGCCTCTTAGGAATATATGGCAAATACCTGGCATATTGCATGT
Organism: Coregonus clupeaformis; assembly: GCF_020615455.1. Lineage (NCBI taxonomy): Eukaryota > Metazoa > Chordata > Actinopteri > Salmoniformes > Salmonidae > Coregonus > Coregonus clupeaformis. Next base: position 19,027,458 of record NC_059195.1, read on the forward strand.
TTCTGCGGTTAAAAAATGAGTCTACTCTCAACTGTTTGAAATTGCTCTCATTCCATTCCGGAATGTGTAACCTCAGCACATGAGCCTAGAGCAAGCTTCTGTGTGGAAGCACAAGTTGTCCTTCCTCATGCTCTCTGTGTGTATCCCAAATGGCACCCCTATCCCCTATATAGTAAACTACTAAAGTAGTAGTAGTACACTGAAATGTAGTGCACTATAAAGGGAATAGGGTGCCATTTGCGACGCAGACTCTGTCTGAGCAGCAGCTGAAGCCTCTCTCTCACCTCTCTCCCCTGCCCTTGGTGATGTTGACCAGCTTCTCGATGCCGCCCGTGTCGGCCAGTGCCTTGGCGTTCTCCATGTTCTTGTTGGTGACCTCGTGCAGAGTGCAGCAGATGGCCGCTACCGTCTCGTCAGAGAGCAGGGTGGTGTTCCCCCCAGGGAGACGATTCACCAGGTCCCTCATCGCATACTTCCCTGGGAGGGAGGGAGGGAGGGATGGGAGGAGGGTGGAGGGAGGGAGTCAGGGAAGGAGGAAAGGAGTGAAGGAGAGAGGGAAGGAGGTAGAGAACAGGGAAAGAAGGGAGGGAGGGAAGGAAGGAGAAAAGGAGGGAGGGAGGGAAGTATTAATTATGTACTTAGAATTTCTGTTACGAATTTACGAGCTAGATTAGGGCGAGGCTTCTTCATAAACCCATTTTGGCTTCCTCATCCTGACCTCTACATTTTACATTTTAGTCATTTAGCAGACGCTCTTATCCAGAGCGACTTACAGTTAGTGAGTGCATAATTTTTTTTGACTTTTTAACTGCAAATAAATGAACTGGCTACACCTTTAAATAAAACTTGAAAGCAACAGGGAGAGAGAGACAAAATGGAAATAAAGAGACATTCATTGCATTTTTTATATACTGTGTCTTACGTAATGTATTTGTACGGCAGGAGACCTAGAGTACACAGTGTACTTTTTACTTTGCAGATGCTATATTTGTTCAGCTTGGGTTGTACTGCCACAGCCTACCATGTGCCTTTCCTATAGGACATAGCATTAGTGCCCCCAAGGGTCAAGACCTACAGATCCTGGATTAAAACCCCTTGATTTTCCCCCTTTCCCCCTGTCTCCCTCAGAAGATCAGCCCCTCCAGAGTACCTCTCCACACAGCCCCTCTCCCCCCATTATCTCCCCCCTCTCCCCCCTCTGCTGCCTCTGCCTCAGCCTAGCTGGAACCCTAACTCTAACTCCTCATTATTTCCACATAGCTAGCCCATAAAAAAAGGGGTGATTTCACGAAAAACAAGATGGATTGGGATGCAACTGAAAGGTAGCAATCTGGGCATATAATCAGCAGTTAGATTACTAAGCATGAACGTCGTTCTTCTGGTTCTGCTTCATTTTAAACCTCTTATTTTCCATCTCATCTCGTCCCTTTTACACAGAGTGTACAAAACATTAAGAACGCTCTTTCCATGACATATACCAGGGATGGGCAACTGGCGGCCCACTGGCCACATGCGGCCCCCCTTTTGTAGGCCTGCCGACCAATTTCACCCAATTCATTCGGGGTCGGGGTCTCAACTTACTGTTGAGAGTTAGAATAATAGAATACACAAGGTGCAATTTCGAAATGTGGTTGTGCATCAGCAGTCACTCAATTAGCCCATGTCAGCTAATTATTTTAGATTGGTAAGTTAGTCTAGCGACCAGCTATCTAAACTTGTAATAAGCATGGTGGAATTACCGACCGGGGTGGGCCCATTAATCACCAGTTATCATATTAAAAACTGCAAACATTTGCCTCCAAACTGCACATTTTTCTCTCCACTCCATGGCAAAATGAGTAGAATTGCATGAAATTAGTTATAAAATTGCAAAATCTTCTCTCCGCCCCATGGAAAAATGTGTAGAATTGCAGCAAACGTGCTTTAAAACAGGCAAGATTTTATCAACGCCCCATGGCAAAATGTGCAGAATTGCAGGAAATGAACTTTCGCAAGGTGGGGGGGTATGGATGTTGATACGCAGACCCATGAGCCACTGCGGCCACTCAAAGTTGCCCATCCCTGACATAGACTGACCAGGTGAATCCAGGTGAAAGCTATGATCCCTTATGATGTCACTTGTTAAATCCACTTCAATCAGTGTAGATGAAGGGGGCGAGACAGGTTAAAGAAGGATTTTTAAGCCTTGAGACAATTGAGACATGGATTGTATGCCATTCAGACGATGAATGGGCAAGACAAAATATTTAAGTGCTTTGAATGGGGTATGGTAGTAGGTGCCAGGCGCACCGGTGTGAGTGTGTCAAGAACTGCAATGCTGCTGGGTTTTTCATGCTTGACAGTTTCCTGTGTGTATCAAGAATCCACCACCCAAAGGACATCCAGCCAACTTGACACAACCGTGGGAAGCATTGGAGTCAACATGGGCCAGCATCCCTGTGGAACACTTTTGACACCTTGTAGAGTCCATGCCCTGACGAATTGAGGCTGTTCTGAGGGCAAAACGGGGTGCAACACAATATAATAAAAGTGTTCCTAATGTTTTGTACACTGAGTGTATAGTGTTGGTCTTCCATTTATTTGCTCTGTGCTTGTATAGCACATGTACATAGCCTACTGTACTGGTGGGTTGCGTTCCATAACCGACTACATTGCAGATGCATTGTATCAACCAATGGTTGCGTGCCACGCCATCGACTGCGCAGTCGGCATCAAACTGTTATATCATATGATGCGGTGATCTGATATGTTAAACACCTATCCAGGTGTTGGGAGATCTGTCAGGCGTCTGCAATGTAGTCAGCCTGGAACGCGGCGTGGGTCATCCGTTCACAGAGCCAGTGTTTGGTCCTCACCTATGAGCTCCTTGTTCCTGACGTCCAGGGCCATGTTCCTCAGGGCGGTGGCCACAGAGCAGACCACCCTGTCATTGTCCATCCTCAGCAGCTCCACCAGGATGGGCAGACCCTTTTCCTTACGCACCGCCGCACGGATGTACGCCGTAAACTAGTACAAACGCAGAGACGACACAGAGACGACGTTTCAACTCTATTGAATGCAACTCAACTTAAGAGTGTACAAGAAAAAATAGAGACAAGAGAAAATAACAACAAAATATGTATGTTTTATTGTCACATACACCGGACAGGTGCAGTGAACGTTTTTTTACAGGTTCAGCCATCGTAGTACAGAAATGTTTTTTCTGCTTCAGAAAACCAGACAACAGACAACAATGATGTCATAGCCCCTGTGATAAATGTCCTAGAGCTGAAATAACCAAGAGCCACTGACACACGACCCTCAGCTTTGGATGTCTAGTTAGATCTAGCGTCCTTCCTTGTCCCAGAAGCTACCAATAGCAACTAGGGGGTTTAGGAGAATGCACTATAAGTGACTATTGACATTAGTTTCACTGACATGCTTATGGAGGAGAGTTCCCCTTTAAATATGATTAACTTCACATAGCTAATAGACTATTAATTAATAAAATAACACACAATAGACTAGTGTTCTTGTCATCTCCTGTCCTGGGTGCTGTGTAGTGTGTACTCGGTAGTGTACTCCATACCTTCCAGTTCCCGGCAGACAGGTTCTGTAGGGAGCCTGCCGAGCCCTCCAGAGTGGCAGGGTTGGAGCTCTCAGCCAGCAGGGTCAGATAGGGCTTCACCACGGCTGGGTGCCACAACATCTCCGCCCCCTTGGGGGACTTGGAGAAGCCGGGGATGGGGCCAACTCCGTCCCACTGAGAACACATTACAAGCACATGATCATGATTAGAGGTTCTAATTAAGCAATAAGGCCCGAGGAGTTGTGGTATATGGCCAATAAACATTGGCAAAGGGCTGTTCTTATGCACGACACAACGTGGAGTGCCTGGATTCAGGCATTAGCCGTGGTATATTGGCCATTTACCACAAACCTCCAAGGTACCTTTTTCTATTATAAACTGGTTGCCAACATAATTAGAACAGTAAAAATAAATGTTTTGTCATACGCGTGGTACACTGTATATACCACGGCTTTCAGTCAATCAGCATTCAGGGCTCAAACCACCCAGTTCATAATAAAACTTTGACTATATATGATGAATGAGATTCACTGTAGATCAGCACTCCTACTGTGAGACGCTTTGTGGATACGGGCCATGGTCTTCTCTAGAGTGCTCCTAGAAGAGTTAAAGTAATAGTTCACTCCAAAATCTAAGTTGTCAAATGTTTTCCATTTCTCAGAAGGGAGAAATTAGTCCAAGTCCTATCATGCCATCTGTTGCGTAGATCCAACTATACGACGCCTTGATCCCAAATGATTTGAAAAGACAGGCAGGCACCGTCATCTAATTTTGTAATGTTAGACAAAACAGAAGTCGTGGGACATGGACTCTCGCTACTAGACTACTGTTGAGATCTTTAAGAAAAACGTTTGACAAACATTTGGAGTGAACATTCACTTAAGGCATAGGGAAGTGTCATGTGTTCTAATTCCACCACTCAGTGATGAGTTGTTATCCCTGAACTCAGCTGGAGTGAACATTCACTTTGAACACCTAGGAAGTGATATTTCCACCCTCAGACTGAAGTTTCATCCCAAAATGGCACCTATTCCCTATATAGTGCACTACTTTTGACCAGGACCCATAGGGTGCACTACAAGAAGGTGCACTACATAGGGAATAGGGGTGCCATTTGAGCTCACCTGGTCTTCCTGGGAGCCCTTTTTCTTCTTCTTCTTCTTCCTGCCCCAGCAGCTGGAGTCCACGTCCTTACTGGGAGACTCACTTCCCAGCAGACCATCCAGCTCCTGGGATCCCAGCAGCCTCGACGGCGGCATCTCCAGCTCCAGGCGATACGACAGGTTCCTTAGAGTGCAAATACAGTTCTCCACAATCTAGAGAGCGAGAGATGGAGGGGTAATTGATTTGATTTATTTACATCTTCATTGATTTAATATGTTTCTATTGGTTTGGCAATGTGTGTGTGTTAACAATTTCCTTGCCAATAAAGACTTGATTTGAGAGAGAGAGAGAGAGAGAGAGAGAGAGAGAGAGAGAGAGAGAGAGAGAGAGAGAGAGAGAGAGAGAGAGAGAGAGAGAGAGAGAGAGAGAGAGAGAGAGAGAGAGAGAGAGAGAGAGAGAGAGAGAGAGAGAGAGAGAGAGAGAGAGAGAGAGAGAGAGAGAGAGAGAGATCTCAATAAGTACACTATGCATCATAAGAGGTTTGTTCCAGTGAAATAGTGCTCAATAAGCTAGGCAGCCTCTGTGTGTGGGTGTGGAGACATGCAGGCTTGCTGTAGCAGTATAAATTAATTAGGTATGGGACCCATGGTGTTATAACAGAATAAAGTGTCTCCACTTAGAAACAGAGATTTGGGTATTGACAAATGGGTTTAATTCCTTACTGTTTGATGCCAATATACTGAGATATGAGCATAGCAATAAATGCACAGGATGTGTCCCAAATAGCACCATATTCCCTTTATAGTGCACTTCTTTTGACCAGGGCCCATAAGCGCACAAGTCAAAAGTAGTGCACTATATAGGGAACAGGGTGCCATTTTGTAGGGAATAGGGTGCCATTTTGGGATGCACCAACAGAGAGGCCAAATATGGGAGATAATCAACTGGAACAGCTGGCTAAGGGACCAGTGATAAAGTCTATGAACTTTTAATTGCACACGATTAACATTGTAGACCTATGGGCTGATAGAATGCCTTCCCAGTCAAGTTACTGAGCTGTGCAAGTAAATGTGATTGAGAAATGATCAATTCATTCAAAACTGGTAGGGTAGGATTTCTCCTTCTCCCCTACAGCTGCCTGCCATCGTGTGACAACATATTTTCTAGTAGGCACTGTGTGTGTGCACGTGTGTGTGCATATATGTAGGTGTGTGTCTGTAAGTGTGTCTGTGTGTGCACAGACCTTGCTGTCGAAGTCAGAGGTGTTGACACAGGCCTTGATGACGTAGAGTAAAGAGTCCACCAGTCCCTCACAGGAGCGCATCTGTTTTCTAGCCTCCTCACCTGCTGAGCTCAGGTTCCTTTAGAACAACACAAACACCAGTCAGGATATAGGCCCCTACAGCACACACACACAATCACACACACACACACACACAATCACACACACACAATGAATTCACACACAAAGACGGCCCAGCAACATACACAAACAGCCACTTTAAAAAAGAAAGGCTTCGTCCCAAATGTCACACTATTCCCTATTTAGTGTACTACTTTCAACCAGGGCCCATAAGGCTCGGTTTAAGGTAGTGCACTATAAAGGGAATAGGGTAGCATTTGGGACACAGACAATCTGTTTGTGTGTGTTACCTTAGCGCGACGCTGGTGTGTGTTGCAGGGTTTTAATTGCTCAGTCCCATCCATAATGGATGAGGCTCTCTGGTTGGCCTGAGTGATGCAATTATGAGTGCTTTGGAGTGGGAAATGAGAGCCTAACTGAGTGCGCTCAGAGACACAGCTCCATTTGCTGTCACCAATTAGAGACCAAACTGACTGGCATGCGTCCGAAATGGCAACCTGTTCCCTATTTCGTGCAGGACTTTTGACTAGGGCCCATATATGAGGATAGGGTGCCATTTGGGACGTAGGCACTGCCTTCAAAGGAAGGGTGGCTGGAGAGCCAGAATACCCTTTACTATGGCTGTTTTATTTCCTCTACAATGACTGACTGTGTAACAATCACATAACATATGCATCCACTTACTCTGTGTATTATGGCTGGGGTAGATTGGTGGGTTTCAAGGGCCACCCCACTGGGCAAAAACTGGTTGAATCAACATTGTTTCCACATCATTTCAACCAAAACATTCAGTGTGATGATGTTGAATCAATGTGGAAAACTGATTGGATTTGCAAAAAGTCATCAACATAAGGTAATTTCATTTTTCTTCTTCATTTAACCTAAATCCCATGATTGGGTGACATTTTTGGTTGATTTCACGTTAGGTGACTACTCAACCAAATGTAAATCAAAACTAGACGTTGAACTGACGTCTGTGCCCAGTGGGACATTACTGTATCTGTACACACACAGTACACAGACTTTCTAGCACTGTGTATTTTTTTAATTAATACAGTCATAGATTACCTGTTTACAATGCATTATTTGTAAGTTCCCATGGTCAGGTTCGACTCATTCACTAGTCATGACTCGTGTTCGTAATATTATTTACAGAACAGCTGGAAGGCTATGTTCAAATATGATCCTGGCTGCAGTAGCTTGAAACATCCAGAAGGGGGTGATAGCATCATACACAGAATGTCCGTTACCTCATACAGCCACTGGTGTTCCTCAGGACCAGAGAGGAGTGGAATTTGAGCTTGTGGTCCTCGTCGAATGTCGAGCTGCTCCATCCGGAATGGGGTATGATCACAGTGTTGGTCAGAGTAGTTAAGGCATCCCGAATGATTGTCATCTTGACGGAGTCACAGGAGGAGAGGTTCCACAGCACCCCTGCAGAGAAGCGGGAGGGACAGGAGGGGGGGACATGTTAGAGAGAGAGAGAGAGAGAGAGAGAGACAGGGCCACAAACCCCTGGTTGTGTCAGCTGTCATGTGCAGTTGGGCTAGCCCCACAGAGCTGCTGAGGACTAGGGCTTTTTATAGCTCAGCACACACACAGAGAGAAGAGATGAGAGGACCAAAGGAAAAATAATAGCCCTCATCACAAATGAAACCCATCCTCCAGCAGAGAGACATCGGGCATCTGGATCAAATAGAATCTTAGAAGCATTACATATCCTCAGGGCAACTGAGGAAGACTTTTCACTCGAAATGAACACAAACACCATATGGTACTGGCTCAACGTTTAAACGTATCATATAAATAATGGAGCATGTCTCCCGATATCATGTAATCATTTTATTCATTTGAAATGCACGTATGCTAACCACTGATATTTCTAGTATACAGTATGTGATGGAGGGGCCCTTTGATGCTTCATCTGCTCCGGATTACCCAGTGTGGAGCATGTTCTTTTAATTAGATAGCTGTTACTGGCAGCAGAAAACACAGGCTGATTTCTGCAGGGCGTCAGTAACCTTGGTCAGGGCTGCAGCTCAGCTCCTATCTAACTACAGACAGCGAGAGAGACATAGAATGTGTCCCAAATGGGACCATGTTCCCTAAATAGTGCAATACTTTTGAACAGAGCCCTAGGGCACCTTATTCCCTATGTAGTGCACTACTGCTGACCAGATCCCTATGGGAACCCTATGGGACCTGGTCAAAAGTATTGCACTATATAGGGAATAGGGTGCATTTGGGATGCATCTATAGCTGCTACCTCCAAGACTGCGGGCACAGCAAAAGAGAACTATCTACACCCCGCTGATTGGCAGATCTCTTTGGTTGTGTGTGAGGATAGGCAAGCATGGGATGGGAGTGATGCCTGGTGTACAGTGTGTGTGTGTGTGTGCGGTGGCCAATGGCAAAATATTAGAGGCCGTCCTCTTGCCGTTTTATAGCCAATTTCCTGTTCTACACATGGGTGGAGAGAACATTTTACAGTTTTTAAGCTGATTTCCTGCAATTCTGCACAATTTGCCAATGGCTTATGCCATGTTCTTATGCTATCTGAGTGACTCAAACATTATAACAGAATCAATAGGGGCCCCATGCCATGACATTTGTAGATTCTCCCTGACTGTCTAGTTTTTATTTTGCCGATCGTTAGCGCTCAAAGATGATCTTATTTAACAATATATTGCTCCATTATATTTTCAACATATTTTATATCTGGTTTTAGAAAACTTTCACCATCCCGAAATCATATATTTTGGAGTGGAGGCAACAATTAAATGAATATAGGGGGAAAACTGCTGTGTGTGCGTGTGTGTGGTGTAGGGGTTGTTGTGTGTGTGCGTGTGTGTGGTGTAGGGGTTGTTGTGTGTGTGCGTGTGTGTGGTGTAGGGGTTGTTGTGTGTGTGCGTGTGTGTGGTGTAGGGGTTGTTGTGTGTGTGCGTGTGTGTGGTGTAGGGGTTGTTGTGTGTGTGCGTGTGTGTGGTGTAGGGGTTGTTGTGTGTGTGCGTGTGTGTCCAAGTAATCCTTGTGGTTTCCTTGAGCTCTCGTACTTCCACCACAGTGTGAGTGTGTATGCTATGTTTTCTACACACGTCTTATCTTCTCTTCAGTGAAACCAATGGAAATCATCACGCCCATTACTATAGCCCAAGGGCACAATATAAAGACGATGCCAGCAAGGCATTATAGAGCCAGATCTGTCTGTGGTTCAAATAGTGTCCGTTCCGTCCCTATCCTTTGAGTTACCCTGTTTAACCATGAAAGCATCTCTCTCCACGGTTAACATTCAGCCAATGAAGCCTCTTATCTGCTCCTGACAGCACCATGTGGGGCTGCATACCAAAGCTATAACATCACCTCCGCTATAACGTGTATGCTGTGTATGCTCAGGCCCTGGGATTCATTTCAATCAAACCTCTCTGTGCTGAGGATTCATGTTTTCTCTTAAATCCACAACTTGGATCCCTCCACAGCCTCATAGAGGATCTAGATACATTTTCTAACCTCTCTGGATTACAACCAAATTATGATGAGTGTACTATATTACGTATTGGATCACAAAAAAATACAACTTTTACATTACCGTGTAGTTTACCAATAAAATGGTCTGATGGTGATGTGGATATACTTGGTATACATATCCCGAAATAAATAAATGATCTCACTCCAATACATTTTAATAGAAAGTTAGCAAAAATAGATAAGATCTTGCTACCATTTGTGGGAAAATCACCCTGATTAACTCTTTAGTAATATCCCAGTTTACCTATTTGCTTATGGTCTTGCCTACACCTAGCGAACAGTTTTGTAAATTATATGAGAAAAAATTATTCCATTTTATTTGGAACGGCAAGCCAGACAAAATTAAACGGGCCTATTTATATAATGAATATGAATTTGGAGGGCAGAGATTATTAAATATTAAAGCATTAGACCTCTCACTAAAGGCTTCAGTCATACAAAAGTTATACTTAAATCCGAACTGGTTCTCTAGCAAATTAGTAGGAATGTCTCACCCTATGTTCAAGAATGGTATTTTTCCCTTTATTCAGATTACAACCTCTCACTTTCAGTTATTTGAAAATAGTGATTATCTCCCAAATATCACTATTTCTAAAACAAGCCATAGAAAGTTGGTTGCAATTTCAATTTCATCCACCAGAAACGACAGAACAAATAATGCAACAAATATTGTGGTTAAACTCAAATATACTAATTGATAAAAAAATAACAAAAAATTTGACAAAATGTTTACAAAAGGTATAATCTTCGTAAATTATATCATAGGTAGGACTGGTGGCATTATATCGCACATACAGCTAACAAAAACATATGGAAATGTCTGCTCTACCCAAAATTACAACCAACTAATTGCAGCATTACCGCAAAAATGGAAGAGGTAAGTGGAAGGTCGGCCCTGCATTAAAGACCATAATTGGTTAAGGAAAATTGTGATAAATAAAAAAGTATACCAGTTTAATTTAAGGACCCAAAAATTGACAGCCGTGCCATATAGATTACAAAATAGTTGGGAAGAGATTTTTGACGTACAGATTCCATGGCACGTGGTTTATGAACTGATACGCAAAACGACACTGGATTCAATACTTAGAATTTTTCAATTTAAATTATTATACAAAATTCTTGCAACCAATATAATTGTATTTATATGGGGGATACAACCTTCCCAGCTCTACAGATTATGTAGTTTGTTTTTGGTCACAGGTCCAGGAATGGCTGAAGAATTGCAATATTTACCTGCAGCTAACCCTGCAGATAGCACTACTGGGTGATCTGAAACGTCATAGCCAATCGATCAATAATATAATAATAATTTTAGCAAAAATGTTTATTTTCAATTTACAATGTGTAGAAACAATGAGAAAAGAGAGGTTCAGAACTTTTGTTAAACGTCACAGAAATCCAATATGGATGGTCTTAAGAGATAGATGGGAGGGGTTGAATGGAGCTGAAGGTTGGGACTAATAACAATGAATAACAACAAGATAACTAATGTAAAACATACTGTGTCCGTAAAACGTATATGGGGCCTCCCACTCCTCTTTCTATTCTGGTTAGAGCCAGTTTGTGCTGTTCTGTGAAGGGAGTAGTACACAGCGTTGTACGAGATCTTCAGTTTCTTGGCAATTTCTCACATGGAATAGCCTTCATTTCTCAGAACAAGAATAGACAGAGTTTCAGAAGAAAGTTATTTGTTTCTGGCCATTTTGAGCCTGTAATCGAACCCACAATTGCTGATGCTCCAGATACTCAACTAGTCTCAAGAAGGCCAGTTTTATTGTTTCTTTAATCAGCACAACAGTTTTCAGCTGTGCTAACATAATTGTAAAAGGGATTTCTAATGATCAATTAGCCTTTTAAAATGATAAACTTGGATTAGCAAACACAACGTGCCATTGGAACACAGGACTGATGGTTGCTGATAATGGGCCTCTGTACACCTATGTAGATATTCCAGCTACAATAGCCATTTACAAAATTAACAATGTCTACACTGTATTTCTGATCAATTTGATGTTATTTTAATGGATAAAAAAATTGCTTTACTTTCGAAAACAAGGAAATGTCTAAGTGACCCCAAACTTTTGAACGGTAGTGTATGTGTGTGTATGTATGTATGTATGTATGTATGTACAGTTGAATTTGGAAGTTTACATAAACTGAGTTTAAATGTATTTGGCTAAAGTGTTTCACAATTCTTGACATATAATCCTAGTAAAACTTCCCTGTCTTAGGTCAGTTAGGATCACCACTTTATTTTAAGAATGTGAAATGTCAGAATAATAGTAGAGAGAATTATTTATTTCAGCTTTTATTTATTTTATCTCATTCCAAGTGGGTCAGAAGTTTACATACACTCAATTAGTATTTGGTAGCATTGCCTTTAAATGGTTTAACTTGGGTCAAACGTTTTGGGTAGCCTTCCACAAGCTTCCCACAATACGTTGAGTGAATTTTGGCCCATTCCTCCTGACAGAGCTGGTGTAACTGAGTCATGTTTGTAGGCCTCCTTGCTCGCACACGCCTTTTCAGTTCTGCCCACACATTTTCTATAGGATTGAGGTCAGGGCTTTGTGATGGCCACTCCAATTCCTTGACTTTGTTGTCCTTAAGCCATTTTGCCACAACTTTGGAAGTATGCTTGGGGTCATTGTCCATTTGGAAGACTCATTTGCGACCAAGCTTTAACTTCCTGACTGATGTCTTGAGATGTTGCTTCAATATATCCACATAATTTTCCTTCCTCACGATGCCATCTATTTTGTGAAGTGCACCAGTCCCTCCTTTGCTGTTGTTCTGGGATTGATTTGCACTTTTCGCACCAAAGTACGCGTCTCCTTCCTGAGCGGTATGACAGCTGCGTGGTCCCATGGTGTTTATACTTGCGTACTATAGTTTGTACAAATGAACGTGGTACCATCAGGCGTTTGGAAATTGCTACCAAAGATGAACCAGACTTGTGGAGGTCTACAATTTTCTTTCTGAGGTCATGGCTGATTTATTTTGATTTTCCCATGATGTCAAGCAAAGAGGCACTGAGTTTGAGGTAGGCCTTGAAATACAGTGGGGGAAAAAAGTATTTAGTCAGCCAACAATTGTGCAAGTTCTCCCACTTAAAAAGATGAGAGAGGCCTGTAATTTTCATCATAGGTACACGTCAATTATGACAGACAAAATTGAGAAAAAAAATCCAGAAAATCACATTGTAGGATTTTTATGAATTTATTTGCAAATTATGGTGGAAAATAAGTATTTGGTCACCTACAAACAAGCAAGATTTCTGGCTCTCACAGACCTGTAACTTCTTCTTTAAGAGGCTCCTCTGTCCTCCACTCGTTACCTGTATTAATGGCACCTGTTTGAACTTGTTATCAGTATAAAAGACACCTGTCCACAACCTCAAACAGTCACACTCCAAACTCCACTATGGCCAAGACCAAAGAGCTGTCAAAGGACACCAGAAACAAAATTGTAGACCTGCACCAGGCTGGGAAGACTGAATCTGCAATAGGTAAGCAGCTTGGTTTGAAGAAATCAACTGTGGGAGCAATTATTAGGAAATGGAAGACATACAAGACCACTGATAATCTCCCTCGATCTGGGGCTCCACGCAAGATCTCACCCCGTGGGGTCAAAATGATCACAAGAACGGTGAGCAAAAATCCCAGAACCACACGGGGGGACCTAGTGAATGACCTGCAGAGAGCTGGGACCAAAGTAACAAAGCCTACCATCAGTAACACACTACGCCGCCAGGGACTCAAATCCTGCAGTGCCAGACGTGTCCCCCTGCTTAAGCCAGTACATGTCCAGGCCCGTCTGAAGTTTGCTAGAGTGCATTTGGATGATCCAGAAGAGGATTGGGACAATGTCATATGGTCAGATTAAACCAAAATATAACTTTTAGGTAAAAACTCAACTCGTCGTGTTTGGAGGACAAAGAATGCTGAGTTGCATCCAAAGAACACCATACCTACTGTGAAGCATGGGGGTGGAAACATCATGCTTTGGGGCTGTTTTTCTGCAAAGGGACCAGGACGACTGATCCGTGTAAAGGAAAGAATGAATGGGGCCATGTATCGTGAGATTTTGAGTGAAAACCTCTTTCCATCAGCAAGGGCATTGAAGATGAAACGTGGCTGGGTCTTTCAGCATGACAATGATCCCAAACACACCGCCCGGGCAACAAAGGAGTGGCTTCGTAAGAAGCATTTCAAGGTCCTGGAGTGGCCTAGCCAGTCTCCAGATCTCAACCCCATAGAAAATCTTTGGAGGGAGTTGAAAGTCCGTGTTGCCCAGCGACAGCCCCAAAACATCACTGCTCTAGAGGAGAACTGCATGGAGGAATGGGCCAAAATATCAGCAACAGTGTGTGAAAACCTTGTGAAGACTTACAGAAAACGTTTGACCTGTGTCATTGCCAACAAAGGGTATATAACAAAGTATTGAGAAACTTTTGTTATTGACCAAATACTTATTTTCCACCATCATTTGCAAATAAATTCATAAAAAATCCTACAATGTGATTTTCTGGATTTTTTTCTCATTTTGTCTGTCATAGTTGACGTGTACCTATGATGAAAATTACAGGCCTCTCTCATCTTTTTAAGTGGGAGAACTTGCACAATTGGTGGCTGACTAAATACTTTTTTTCCCCACTGTACATCCACAGGTACACCTCCAATTGACTCAAATTATGTCAATTAGCCTATCAGAAGCTTCTAAAGCCATGACATCATTTTCTGGAATTTTCCAAGCTGTTTAAAGGCACAGTCAACTTAGTGTATGTAAACTTCTGACCCACTGGAATTTTGATACAGTTGAAGTTGGAAGTTTACATACACTTAGGTTGGAGTCATTAAAACTCGTTTTTCAACCACTCCACACATTTCTTGTTAACAATCTATCGTTTTGGCAAGTCGGTTAGGACATCTACTTTGTGCATGACACAAGTAATTTTTCCAACAATTGTTTACAGACAGATCATTTCACTTATAATTCATTGTATCACAATTCCAGTGGGTCATACACTAAGTTGACTGTGCCTTTAAACAGCTTGAAAAATTCCAGAAAATGATGTCATGGCTTTAGAAGCTTCTGATCGGCATATTTTTTTAGGGGGTAGATCAGCTTTAATATTGCAGATAGATTGTAGCTTCCATCAATGTAATTGTCTGCATCACTTCCAGTCCCCCATATATATTTTTTGCAAATATACAGTTGAAGTCGGAAGTTAACATACACCTTAGCCAAAATCTCTGCAGTGATTGAGTGCCTTTCTCTACTAGCTTAGCCTATAGCTTTGTTTGCCTTGGCTTTCTCCGATGGCTGTTTAGTGAATTCCCTCAGACAGAGTGCATTGTAATGTAGTGATAACACAAGCACACACACAGTGTTGGTCTAGCACTCAGGCAAACTGAAATGACCCAGGTCTGTCCCGCTAGCCATCAACACCCAAGTTCCTCCTCATCGCCCCTATAGCTCTATTTGAAGAAGCCGCTAACCACCAGCCTTTAAACTGGCCCTGTGGAAGCCGCCTGGCTGCCGCAGTCTTTTTGATTTGGGATAATTCTGCAGCTGAGCCCAGTGAGGTGTGACTGACAGGGGTCTCTATAAAGTCAGGCAATACCTATGTGTCACATTTGACAGTCAGAGGGAACAGCCTGTGTGAATGAGGCTTGATCTCTCAGATCTTGGCTCAGTCCTATATACTGTACTTTGTGTGTTTGTTTATGTGTGTGTGTGTGGCTAGGTGCGGGAACACTAGCCCCAATGTAAACTAATGCCCGAGCTGGAGAGGTCCCGTATAGCTCAATTGGTAGAGCATGGCGCTTGCAACGCAAGGGCTGTGGGTTCGATTCCCACGGGGGGCCAGTATGAAAAAATGCATGCACTCACTAACTGGAAGTCACTCTGGATAAGAGCGTCTGCTAAATGACTAAAATGTAAATGCAATAAGCTGTGATACGCTGTGACACAGGAGCCATTCATCCGTCTTCGAATCATTCCTCGAAAGACCGGTCATTTGACTGTGGCCTAGATTTATAAATTTAGGGAGTGTGTGTGTGAAAAGAAAGAGAGAGTGTGTATGTGGACTTGTTTATGAGAGCGCGAGCGAGCGATGGGGAGGGTAGTGTGTGTGTCTCTCATAGCTTGGGAAGCAGTGATCTGGCTAAAGGGCTCCATTCCGCCCCATAATGAAATCTCCACTGAGCTTGTTATTCAGTTACTGTCTGCAGGAATTAGGTGCTGAAGCCAGGATAGCCCTTACAGTACCCTGAGCTAGTGGGTCAGGTGTTTAGCCGCTTCTGATTGGCCAGAGTAAGGGTGTGGTCGAGTATGAACAGGCTCTGATTGGGTAGATTAATGGGTGTAGGTCAGGCATTAGTTGACTCTGAGAGTGAGAGAGTTAGAGGGGCGTGAGTTTGCATGTGCTTTGCTATAGAGTTGTGATGAGCATGTAGATCCATTGCAATACTAGACCCAAAAAGCACCCTATTCCCTATGTAGTGCACTACTTTTGACCAGAGGCTATAGGAAATAGGGTGCCACTGCCATTTGGGACGCAGTCCTGGACAGTCTTGTGTCCGCTCAAAGCCGAGGGCTTGCTTGAACACGCATCATTAAAAAATCAAGACTAGCTTTGACACTGTTATTCAGCCCTGGGCCAGTGGGGGCAGAGCGGAGAGCTCTGTGTAGACTAGTGGATAATACAAAATAGTTTCGTTTTCCCCATTCTGTAGGGTGTGGCTGACTACAGTATAACCATGTGCCTGAAGTCTCAATACATTTCTATAGTGGCTGCAGGTTGAGCAAGATGACAATCTGTACTCTGCCCTACATCTGAGGAAATGGAAGCTTTGCAGCAGCTCCAGTGTGTCTCGCTCGATGAGTTCTGTTCAATTTCAAAGGAACGCTGATTAGAGATGAGTGCCGTGGGGCTGATTTCCCTACAGCTGTCTGGAAAAACACACAACACAAGGCCCAAGGTTAGCCCTGTACCTGCCTTGACATCTAAACATAGGCACTTCTATTCAAGGGAAGCTACATAGGGACAGAAGCAATGATCCCATCCACCCACCCACCCCACCCCCACACACATACATACAAACTAATGTAATATAATGTCATGTAATGTCATTTTGTTCCTTCCCTGGTTGTGTGTTGGTGGGTGGTTGCAATTGTGACAGCGGGTCACATGCGGACAGACAGTGCTTTGTAGGACAGGGCCCCTGTGTGCTGCTCAGAGCAGCAAGGCCCAGGCTGTTTTTATGTCCAGATGCTGCTCCCGCCGTAGGGGCCAGGTGACACCTGTACTGCCACTGGGGTGACAACAGCCAAAGGAGGCCTGGCACTTTGATCTCAGAAGCCTTGTGAGGACAGGCCATAACCACAACAGCTGCTGTGGGAGCCAGGGACCAGGCCTAGATTGCTTGACATGTCCCCACAACATGACCCCCTGACCTGATTAGAGAAGAGAGGAGAGGCAGCTCCTCCTCCTCCATTAGTGGCTCACATGGAGCATGGCTGATGATCCCTCCCACTGGAATAATAACAGAGCTCTGGTCAAAAGTAGTGCACCATGTAGGGAATAGGGTGCCATTTGAGACGCAGACATACAGGACATGGAGCTTCAAAAACAAGGTTAAATTACACCGCCAACCATGTTTTCAAGGGTAGAAATATGTTGGAGGGTAATTGGAGAGTAAGTCTTGTCAGTTCCAATTAGCCCATTGGCTTTGGCCAGCAGGTAGGGAACTGTGGATTAATCTGATTGGTTGTGATTATCCAGAGGTGACGCTGTGATCGATGACCTTCTCTAATTGCTAAGCATTCTGGGTCTTCAACTACCAATTAAACATGCGGCCGATGCTTTTCAATACACGCAGTCGTAAAGCGTGCTCACGACAGGTGAAAGCAATTTAGTCCAAGATTTGTGTGACACACGTCTGCCTTGAATTGGCCTCTCATTTGAATGCCAATTAAAAAGACTGGCTAGAAGTGACTGAAATGCCAGTGGTTCCATCCCTCATAATCCATTCTGTTATGGGCTGCATGTGGTTCTGATGGGTTAGTTCCGTAATTCACCCTGTCTGTGCTTAGGAGACACTAAGAAGAACTGTCTCTTCCTTTTCCTTGGAGAAGAATTAAACAAACACCAACTTGATTGACACATGAGACCAATGTTCCCTCCCTGGGACTGCCACACAGGAGAAATATCAGTCCGCGCAGAGAAGCACAAGATTGAACTTCATGTAACTTTCCCCCTTAGTTAACACTATCAACGTTTCCCTTTACTGTGGGAAATGTGATCAAATCAACGCAATATTAGCACTTTCAATCCAGCATACCGAAACACAACGAACTATGCAAGACTTAGTATGCAAAACTAACTATGCAAGAGATTCTGTTGTAGGCAGAATGCATCGGAGTAAGATTCTATTGCATTGACACGCACGACTCAGCCTACTCTACACAGTACGAGGGTTGTGAGTAGATGTGCTTGTTTCAAGGTCAAAGTGAGAGCTGCATGTAGCCACGTGCACATTTGTTCATATCCTTTGCTAGTTAGTGAGTTATTAGCCCAGTTATACATCATTTGTAGTCAGCAATGGGGGAGTGATTGCTTCCTACAAGAACAGAAAATGTGTACATTTCTAGACATCTTTGAAAAGCGAGTCAGGTAAAGAGCTTTTTTTATGTCTTAAAGGGGCAGTGTTGTATTTTGAGAAAGGCTTGAATAAGCTAAGTAGCCAATAGGCAGAGGGTAGCATAATTTGTCTGATTCTCTGTAATAATGGTATGGGAATAATAATGCATTTAATTTTGTAAAGTGGTTTCTTGCATCAAACAACACAACACCATTTTCAGTCCCCTCCTTGTCTGAAGGACAAGTGGATAAACAGGTTAATTTCAAGCCCTGCATGTTTTTTTTTTAAGTCATGGAATGTAGGCCTACATTGAACACCACACATTCACTTCTATTGTAGGCTGAATGATAGAACAGTTATTTACATGTTAAAATGTTATGGGATGCATCTTCTCTATTGTTTTTGATGGTAGGCCACTCTGGTAGGCCTACATTATGATCAAATAGCCCCAGTAGCCTACTTGGCCACTGTTAAAACTGTAACTTAAAGTGGGTACAGCCTCAGTGTTCACAGTAAATGCACGCTGGAAGTTGCACAGAAGTTTCACAACGTTCAAGTTTGCGTTCAGCAGACATGAAATTTGCTCAGTGCGGGAAAAACATTAGAGGGAACATTGCATGAGACTCAAGCCATATCTCCACTTCACTTCCACAATGTATTACTACAGAAAGGAGCAAATGAATGCTGCATTTTGCTGGTGCTCTCTGTGTATTGGTAGCCTGAAGAATCCATTACACTGTAACCTGAGCTACAGTCAGAGACAGAGCTGAGCTGTATACAAACAGCTGATTCAGCCACCTGGGAGCCGAACATCTTGGCTTGCTTATTTCTGTAATACTCCATGTTGATCCTAAACAACTTGGATGTATACCCTGTTTGCAGAGCTCCAGCCACACAGGGAAAACTGCACCGTGTGCATTGGGAAACGAGTGTTCGCTCAAACGGCAAGGTCGTTTGCAATGAGTGTTCTCATTGGAAAGTTCAGGCAGTACCCTCCTCCGTTTTAAAGTGTTATCTCCCATTTCGTGTCTACTATACACGACCCAGGAGAGGGTAGTGAGGAACTCCAACCCCCTAATATGAATGACAGCGACTCGTGGAGAACTGGTCAAGACCAGACTAGCATACACAGTGGCTTTTCCCTTTATAGTGCACTACTTTTCACCAGGGCTGGTCAGCAGTAGTGCACTATATAGGGAATAGGGTGCCATCTGGGACACAGGCAGTGACTCATGCCAATTGACTGGTAAAGCGGAGGACTGGCAGGCAGGCAGGAGAGAAGGTTAATAATTGAACAGCTCTACTTCAGGTTGTGTAGTAATGTTCCTGTCCCACAAAAACCCTGTGGTGGAACTCCAGTGGATCTGATTCGGGCAAACGTCACTAAATAATGAATGAGTGAAATAATATGTAACTGTGGAAATGGGACCATTGTGAATATGCCAGATGGAAGAGCGAGGGAATAGCACACAGAGCTGTGGTGTGGAAAGGCACGGTCCGTGGAGGTTCATGGTTAAAGAGGCAATTTGAAATGAACACTGCTTTCTCACCCAGAGAAGCAAAGAGACACACATATATGCAAGTGCAATTACACACAGAGCGAATTTATTATGCATGCACACACGCTCATACACACGCGCACCAAACACACACACTGAGTGAATTCACAATGCACATGCAAGCACACACACACACACATAACACTCACACACACTCTCACTTACCCGTGACCAGCTCCCTCACTTCAGCGTCCACAGTCTTCCTCAGCAGTCTGAGCAGAGCGGGGACGCCACCTGCGTTTCTCACGGCAACCTTGTTGTCGTCCATGGCTTTCCCGTAGACCAGGTTCCTCAGAGCTCCACAGGCGTTCCTCTGGACCTCCAGGGTTTTGTGGTCTAATAGGTCCACCAAGTGCTTGATGCCCCCTAGACGGCACACCTACAGAGATGGGGTTATACAGTGTTATTAAGAAGGCCCTGAACACAAATTCATTGGTTTCTACAGCAAAATACCACAGAGAATTGATAAACAATAAACAGGGGGAGTATTTTAAGGTGGATGGATATTGTGACATCACAGCCTGTTATAAGATAACATGATGGTCTCCATTACACAATCTAGGCTTTGCATTTATTCATGTAGCTAAGCCGGGATGCTGAGAGAATGTATACCAATAGCTTTCTTCATGCCAGATGAAAGAAATATGGAAAATGTCATGCAAATCTTTAGTGTTCACATAGAATGCCTAAACTATAGGGTGGATACAAGGTGTGAAACTCATAATACAAAGTGTTGCAGTAATTTAAAGAGATTACGCAAACAATAGCATTCTTATGCCACTTTCCACGTATGACTAGATTTAAATAGTTGACTTTTTGCACCCGAGGGAAAAAAAATAACAACATATCTACAGAGCCGACAGTTGCCTTTTATCAAAACCTAGAAAAGACTCAATGTTCTTTCCTTGAAATACTTGAAATGTGTGTCTTCGTAATGTATGAGTGTGTGACAAAGAGCGAGAGAGAGAAAGAGTGAGAGACAGACAGACTGACTGACAGAAGAGACCGTGTGTTTGTGTTTATAAAAAACAATGTATCTTCTTTGTGTGTGCGCATGCGTGTGTGTGGCTGTGGGTTTTTGGTTTTACTATCGTTGTGGGGACCAGAAGTGGAGCCACGGCCTGTTCACCCCGCTACCATCTCAGTTAAGTGTGTGTGTGTCTCAGTATAGGTTAAGTGCTGTGAAGCCCCTGCTGATTCTAAGAGTACCAGCACCCAGTTGAGCCGTGAAATTCCAGAGGGAGCTGGAGTGGAATGGAGTGGTCAGCCCAACCCACCCTAGTCAGGGGGGGGGGGGGAGAGAGAGAGAGAGAGAGAGAGAGAGAGAGAGAGAGAGAGAGAGAGAAGAGAGAGAGAGAGAGAGAGAGAGAGAGAGAGAGAGAGAGAGAGAGAGAGAGAGAGAGAGAGAGAGAGAGAGAGAGAGAGAGAGAGAGAGAGAGAGAGAGAGAGAGAGAGAGAGAGAGAGAGAGAGAGAGAGAGAGAGAGAGAGAGAGCCTCTGCTGCAGCTCAGTCCTCTCACACCCTAGGGGAATCTCAATTGTATTTCCTCGATTCCTCGCATCCGCTCTGCTTGCCTCCTCCTTATAACGCATCAGAGAAGATCCGAAATAAACCTCCTTTGTGCTTTGAGATGAAGATGAGGAGAGAGGATGTGAGGAATGAAGAAATTTCCGTTTAGATTCACCCCCTTTGGGATGGGAGGCACGTCACAGCGAACTGCAATCTGGGTACTGATGAAGGATATGTGAAGCAGGGAAGAAGATTGAGCAGTGAGTACGTACCGCAGCCTTGACTCTATTATCTCCGAAGCACAGGTGCTGCAGGTATGCGGCGGCGTTGGCCTGCACCGAGGGGAACTGGTGCTGCAGCATATGAATCACCTCAGGCAGCTCAGGGTCACGCCACGCAAACTCCCTGGATCACAGACACGGAAAGAGAGATTTCAGACACACAGACACACAGACAGAGAGACAGAGGGAAACACACACACACACAGGCACGTATCAGTATGATGACAGCACGCAACAACTATTCCTCCCTTACCACAGGGCTGGGGCACACTGCAATAAGTTTATAGGCCAGGAAATTACATTGACATCGGCATCTATTACACTCCAGGATGATTGCTTTTCTCCCAATATAAAGGAGGATACTTCACTGGGGAGAGTTTCATTTGGAAGACTCTAAAAGGTATGTCTTGCCTTTTGGACAATCACTGCCATGAGCTTCTCCCAGTTCATAAAGCTTCATTCATTTAATCTGCAAGGCCCATATAAATGATGTCTACTAGAATTAAACTTTTCTACTAGAATTCATAAACCTTATGACAAGAGAAAAGCATAGATTACAAAGTCTGCGTCTATTTCAGAACTTGTGTTTGACTTTGACCTTCTGACAAACGGAGTAAACTAAAGACATCGAAGTGAGAAAGTAGCAACGTGAGGTACACCACGTCCTCATTGTGATAGAATTGGCTGTATTGATGTGCGAGTTGCAGGCTGTAATGCTCCTTGCCTCAGTGTGTGCTACATGAAGCAAGACACAAGTCCAATCAAATCAAATACTATTTTCATCTAAATTACCCTGGGGGCACAAACAGCCGATACCAACACCACTGCTACATTTCCCCTGGTACGGAGTAGGGACCCAGTTGATGCAACAACATGTTTCTCTCAGATGCTTTTAGCCCTGCCTCGGAATACGTCCCAAATGGCACCCTATTCCCTTTACAGTGCACTATAGAGAATAGGGTGTCATTTGGGACGCCCCTCGGTCTGACCGCAGTCTGCAGTGTAGAGCAGAGCAGGGAGGCCCCCTGTCACCCTTTCTTACTACTCTCAGCTAGAGCAACACACAGCGGTGTGAACAGCACTCCCAATGTGCAAGGTCAGGGGTTTAGCGCTCCAGGTCCAAAAACCCTGGCTCACATAGTACACATGCCCCTGTAGCAAGAGTAGACACAGCAGTTCACTGAATCTGAGGATCCATTGTAAAGTGGTCCGTGTAGCCGTGTAGCTTAATGGCTAAGGCTCTGGATGCCTGCCCAGGGGGGCTTTGCGTTTGAATAGTAAGAGGACACTAATGTTGACCCAGCACTATATAGGAGCCCAGTAAGCACTGTTAGAAGCACTGTTAGTCCCAGTGGGTCATATTCAGTAGGTACCAAACGGAAGCAAATGGGCCAAAACGGGGAGGGATCTACTGGGATTCGTCCAATAAGAAAAGTTTTTTGTTGTAAAACGTTTTGCTACGTTGTGCACTAATGAATATGACCCTAGTGCCTATTTGCCTGCTTACTTTGGGTCCTTCTGGATGCTGTCTATGGAGGGTGAGCGGGTGGTCCCGTCGTCCATGACGACTGGCTGCCGGGCGTAGTTGCCCTCGGAGGGCCGGTATTGGGCAGGGCGGTAGGGCTCGGCGTACGTGGCTGCCGTGTTCAGAGTGTAATTGTTTCTTTGGTACGTCATGGCACTGCGCTGGCTGGAGGTCCTCTGGAGGGTCCCTACGCCTGGAACGACAAAGAAAAACAATTCAGATTGATTTGAACAAGGCAAATATACAACAGCTACCAGACCTAGACTACACTAGACCTGCCTGGCCTGGCGAAGATTAGCAGTGTTGTTCAAAGCTGATTTTGTACGTTTGCCCACTGACAAAGAAATGATCAGTCTATAATTTTAATGGTAAGTTTATTTGAACAGTGAGAGACAGAATAACAACAACAAAAATCCAGAAAAACGCATGTCAAAAATTTTATAAATTGATTTGCATTTTAATGAGGGAAATCAGTATTTGACCCCCTCTCAATCAGAAAGATTTCTGGCTCCCAGGTGTCTTTTATACAGGTAACGAGCTGAGATTAGGAGCACACTCTTAAAGGGAGTGCTCCTAATCTCAGTTTGTTACCTGTATAAAAGACACCTGTCCACAGAAGCAATCAATCAATCAGATTCCAAACTCTCCACCATGGCCAAGACCAAAGAGCTCTCCAAGGATGTCAGGGACAAGACTGTAGACATACACAAGGCTGGAATAGGCTACAAGACCATCGCCAAGCAGCTTGGTGAGAAGGTGACAACAGAACTGTCAATCTCCCTCGGGCCTGGGGCTCCATGCAAGATCTCACCTCGTGGAGTTGCAATGATCATGAGAACGGTGAAGAATCAGCCCAGAACTACACGGGATGATCTTGTCAATGATCTCAAGGCAGCTGGGACCATAGTCACCAAGAAAACAATTGGTAACACACTACGCCGTGAAGGACTGAAATCCTGCAGCACATATACATGCCCGTCTGAAGTTCGCCAATGAACATCTGAATGATTCAGAGGAGAACTGGGTGAAAGTGTTGTGGTCAGATGAGACCAAAATGGAGCTCTTTGGCATCAACTCAACTCGCTGTGTTTGGAGGAGGAGGAATGCTGCCTATGACCCCAAGAACACCATTCCCACCGTCAAACATGGAGGTGGAAACATTATGCTTTGGGGGTGTTTTTCTGCTAAGGGGACAGGACAACTTCATCGCATCAAAGGGACGATGGATGGGGCCTTGTACCGTCAAATCTTGGGTGAGAACCTCCTTCCCTCAGCCAGGGCATTGAAAATGGGTCGTGATTGGGTATTCCAGCATGACAATGACCCAAAACACACGGCCAAGGCAACAAAGGAGTGGCTCAAGAAGAAGCACATTAAGGTCCTGGAGTAGCCAGTCTCCAGACCTTAATCCCATAGAAAATCTGTGGAGGGAGCTGAAGGTTTGAGTTGCCAAACGTCAGTCTCGAAACCTTAATGACTTAGAGAAGATCTGCAAAGAGGAGTGGGACAAAATCCCTCCTGAGATATGTGCAAACCTGGTTGCCAACAAGGGTTTTACCACCAAGTACTAAGTCATGTTTTGCAGAGGGGTCAAATACTTATTTCCCTCATTAAAATGCAAATCAATTTATAATATTTTTGACATGTGTCTTTCTGGATTTTTTTGTTGTTATTCTGTCTCTCACTGTTCAAATAAACCTACCATTAAAATTATAGACTGATAATTTCTTTGTCAGTGGGCAAACGTACAAAATCAGCAGGGGATCAAATACTTTTTTCCCTCACTGTAGGGAATAGGGTGACATTTGGGACACACACTGAGACGTGTTGCCCACAGGAGGTTGGTGGCACCTTAATTGGGGAGGACGGACTTGTGGTAATGACTGGAGCAGAATAAGTGTAATGGTATCAAATACATCAAACACATGGTTTCCATGGTTTCCAGGTGTTTGATGCCATTCCATTTGCTCCAGTCCCGGCCATTATTATGAGCCGTTCTCCCCTCAGCAGCCTCCACTGGTGTTGACTGGAGTATTTAGTATTTTATTAGGATCCCCATTAGCTACAGCCAAAGCTACTCTTCCTGGGGTCCACACAAAACATAAAACATGACATAATACATAACATTAATAGTCAATTACAGCTGAAGGACAGAACTACATAACATGACATAATACATAACATTAATGGTCAATTACAGCTGAACGACAGAACTACATAACATGACATAATACATAACATTAATGGTCAATTACAGCTGAAGGACAGAACTACATAACATTACATAATATACACTGCTCAAAAAAATAAAGGGAACACTTAAACAACACATCCTAGATCTGAATGAATGAAATAATCTTATTAAATACTTTTTTCTTTACATAGTTGAATGTGCTGACAACAAAATCACACAGCAATTATCAATGGAAATCAATTTTATCAACCCATGGAGGTCTGGATTTGGAGTCACCCTCAAAATTAAAGTGGAAAACCACACTACAGGCTGATCCAACTTTGATGTAATGTCCTTAAAACAAGTCAAAATGAGGCTCAGTAGTGTGTGTGGCCTCCACGTGCCTGTATGACCTCCCTACAACGCCTGGGCATGCTCCTGATGAGGTGGTGGATGGTCTCCTGAGGGATCTCCTCCCAGACCTGGACTAAAGCATCCGCCAACTCCTGGACAGTCTGTGGTGTAACGTGGCGTTGGTGGATGGAGCGAGACATGATGTCCCAGATGTGCTCAATTGGATTCAGGTCTGGGGAACGGGCGGGCCAGTCCATAGCATCAATGCCTTCCTCTTGCAGGAACTGCTGACACACTCCAGCCACATGAGGTCTAGCATTGTCTTGCATTAGGAGGAACCCAGGGCCAACCGCACCAGCATATGTTCTCACAAGGGGTCTGAGGATCTCATCTCGGTACCTAATGGCAGTCAGGCTACCTCTGGCGAGCACATGGAGGGCTGTGCGGCCCCCCAAAGAAATGCCACCCCACACCATGACTGACCCACCGCCAAACCGGTCATGCTGGAGGATGTTGCAGGCAGCAGAACGTTCTCCACGGCGTCTCCAGACTCTGTCACGTCTGTCACGTGCTCAGTGTGAACCTGCTTTCATCTGTGAAGAGCACAGGGCGCCAGTGGCGAATTTGCCAATCTTGGTGTTCTCTGGCAAATGCCAAACGTCCTGCACGGTGTTGGGCTGTAAGCACAACCCCCACCTGTGGACGTCGGGCCCTCATACCACCCTCATAGAGTCTGTTTCTGACCGTTTGAGCAGACACATGCACATTTGTGGCCTGCTGGAGGTCATTTTGCAGGGCTCTGGCAGTGCTCCTCCTGCTCCTCCTTGCACAAAGGCGGAGGTAGCGGTCCTGCTGCTGGGTTGTTGCCCTCCTACGGCCTCCTCCACGTCTCCTGATGTACTGGCCTGTCTCCTGGTAGCGCCTCCATGCTCTGGACACTACGCTGACAGACACAGCAAACCTTCTTGCCACAGCTCGCATTGATGTGCCATCCTGGATGAGCTGCACTACCTGAGCCACTTGTGTGGGTTGTAGACTCCGTCTCATGCTACCACTAGAGTGAAAGCACCGCCAGCATTCAAAAGTGACCAAAACATCAGCCAGGAAGCATAGGAACTGAGAAGTGGTCTGTGGTCACCACCTGCAGAACCACTTCTTTATTGGGGGTGTCTTGCTAATTGCCTATAATTTCCACCTGTTGTCTATTCCATTTGCACAACAGCATGTGAAATGTATTGTCAATCAGTGTTGCTTCCTAAGTGGACAGTTTGATTTCACAGAAGTGTGATTGACTTGGAGTTACAATGTGTTGTTTAAGTGTTCCCTTTATTTTTTTGAGCAGTGTATAACATTAATAGTCAATTACAGCTGAAGGAAAGAACTACATAACATGACATAATATATAACATTAATAGTCAATTACAGCTGAAGGACAGAACTACATAACATGACATAATACATTAATAGACAGGTACAGAACTACATACATTTAAAAATAAAAATACACACTTATGCCTTAGCAATCCATGCAAAATCCATTTAGTTACAGTTGCTTAGTGTTCCAATTTCAGGTGTTCCAATTGATTCATAGATGTTACGGAATGCAAGCGCAACGAAAACAACAATGGAAATTCAACAATTCCTCCAGCTAAGTCTTCAACCACAGTTGTTACCCTAGCAACCCTGCCATTCAGCTCATAAATGAGCTACAGATGGAGTTTCCTCCCCGCTAAGGCTTCAATTTAATCATTCACCTCAGCAACCGTGTTGGAGTTTCCTCCTAAAGTTTCAATTTAATCCTTCACTTTAGCTACATACATGGACATTTTAGATATCCATCACGCCACTCCATTCAACATTTTACATTTACATTTTTGTCATTTAGCAGACGCTCTTATCCAGAGCGACATACAGTTAGTGAGTGCATACATTTTTCATACTGGCCCCCCGTGGGTAACGAAACCACAACCCTGGCGTTGCAAACACCATGCTCTACCAACAAATTGAACAGTCATTATTATTATCAGATGGGCTTCACTTACATCCTTCTTCATGTGTAGTGTATAGAAATGAACTAAACCAAACTAAATTTGACGTTTTACAGTCTACCGCCCATAAAGGGTTAAATTAGGTATTTACAGTGGGGGAAAAAAGTATTTAGTCAGCCACCAATTGTGCAAGTTCTCCCACTTAAAAAGATGAGAGAGGCCTGTAATTTTCATCATAGGTACACGTCAACTATGACAGACAAAATGAGAAAAAAAAATCCAGAAAATCACATTGTAGGATTTTTTATGAATTTATTTGCAAATTATGGTGGAAAATAAGTATTTGGTCAATAACAAAAGTTTCTCAATACTTTGTTATATACCCTTTGTTGGCAATGACACAGGTCAAACGTTTTCTGTAAGTCTTCACAAGGTTTTCACACACTGTTGCTGGTATTTTGGCCCATTCCTGCATGCAGATCTCCTCTAGAGCAGTGATGTTTTGGGGCTGTCGCTGGGCAACACAGACTTTCAACTCCCTCCAAAGATTTTCTATGGGGTTGAGATCTGGAGACTGGCTAGGCCACTCCAGGACCTTGAAATGCTTCTTACGAAGCCACCCTTCGTTGCCCGGGCGGTGTGTTTGGGATCATTGTCATGCTGAAAGACCCAGCCACGTTTCATCTCCAATGCCCTTGTTGATGGAAGGAGGTTTTCACTCAAAATCTCACGATACATGGCCCCATTCATTCTTTCCTTTACACGGATCAGTCGTCCTGGTCCCTTTGCAGAAAAACAGCCCCAAAGCATGATGTTTCCACCCTCATGCTTCACAGTAGGTATGGTGTTCTTTGGATGCAACTCAGCATTCTTTGTCCTCCAAACACGACGAGTTGAGTTTTTACCAAAAAGTTCTATTTTGGTTTCATCTGACCATATGACATTCTCCCAATCCTCTTCTGGATCATCCAAATGCACTCTAGCAAACTTCAGACGGGCCTGGACATGTACTGGCTTAAGCAGGGGGACACGTCTTGCACTGCAGGATTTGAGTCCCTGGCGGCGTAGTGTGTTACTGATGGTAGGCTTTGTTACTTTGGTCCCAGCTCTCTGCAGGTCATTCACTAGGTCCCCCCGTGTGGTTCTGGGATTTTTGCTCACCGTTCTTGTGATCATTTTGACCCCACGGGGTGAGATCTTGCGTGGAGCCCCAGATCGAGGGAGATTATCAGTGGTCTTGTATGTCTTCCATTTTCTAATAATTGCTCCCACAGTTGATTTCTTCAAACCAAGCTGCTTACCTATTGCAGATTCAGTCTTCCCAGGCTCGTGCAGGTCTACAATTTTGTTTCTGGTGTCCTTTGACAGCTCTTTGGTCTTGGCCATAGTGGAGTTTGGAGTGTGACTGTTTGAGGTTGTGGACAGGTGTCTTTTATACTGATAACAAGTTCAAACAGGTGCCATTAATACAGGTAACGAGTGGAGGACAGAGGAGCCTCTTAAAGAAGAAGTTACAGGTCTGTGAGAGCCAGAAATCTTGCTTGTTTGTAGGTGACCAAATAGTTATTTTCCACCATAATTTGCAAATAAATTCATAAAAAATCCTACAATGTGATTTTCTGGATTTTTTTTCTCAATTTGTCTGTCATAGTTGACGTGTACCTATGATGAAAATTACAGGCCTCTCTCATCTTTTTAAGTGGGAGAACTTGCACAATTGTTGGCTGACTAAATACTTTTTTCCCCCACTGTATATTTAGCCTTTATTTTGACAGGGAGTCAATGCTGAGATCAAGGTCTCTTTTCCAGATGAGGCCTGTATAGCACCACAATACACATAAAAATACATTAAACTACACATTCATATACACATTCAAATACACGTTATTATATGCATCAATTCACGAAAAGTAAAACACAATCATAAGAAACAGACACATTCTTCAGTAAAAAGGTTCTCTAACAACCGTCTGAAATGCCCTAGAGGTACCAATTCCTCCAATTGTAAAGTGTATTGTAGATAATTCCACATGTAAGGTGCAAGGAAATTAAAGGCTGAATTACCTAACTCTCTAGACACCAAAGGAGTCTCCAGAGTTAACCAACCCTGTGAACACCAAAGGAGTCTCCAGAGTTAACCAACCCTGTGAACACCAAAGTAGTCTCCAGAGTTAACCAACCCTGTGAACACCAAAGGAGTCTCCAGAGTTAACCAATCCTGTGAACACCAAAGGAGTCTCCAGAGTTAACCAACCCTGTGAACACCAAAGTAGTCTCCAGAGTTAACCAACCCTGTGAACACCAAAGGAGTCTCCAGTTAACCAATCCTGTGAACACCAAAGGAGTCTCCAGAGTTAACCAACCCTGTGAACACCAAAGTAGTCTCCAGAGTTAACCAACCCTGTGAACACCAAAGTAGTCTCCAGAGTTAACCAATCCTGTGAACACCAAAGTAGTCTCCAGAGTTAACCAACCCTGTGAACACCAAAGTAGTCTCCAGAGTTAACCAACCCTGTGAACACCAAAGTAGTCTCCAGAGTTAACCAACCCTGTGAACACCAAAGTAGTCTCCAGAGTTAACCAACCCTGTGAACACCAAAGTAGTCTCCAGAGTTAACCAAACCTGTGAACACCAAAGTAGTCTCCAGAGTTAACCAACCCTGTGAACACCAAAGTAGTCTCCAGAGTTAACCAACCCTGTGAACACCAAAGTAGTCTCCAGAGTTAACCAACCCTGTGAACGGGTTTGATAACTTGTCATTTTACATCTTAACAGTGATGTTAAGTAAGTCGGGAGTTTGTGGAGCAGGGCTTTGTAAACAAAAAGAGCGTAATGATGTGATCTACGTGACTTCAAAGAAGTCCAGCCAAGCTTTTGGTAAAGTTTTTTATATATATTTCTTTCATTTCACCTTTATTTAACCGGGTAAGCCAGTTGAGAACAAGTTCTCATTTACAACTGCGACCTGGCCAAGATAAAGCAAAGCAGTGGGATAAAAACAACAACATCACAGAGTTACATATGGGATAAACAAAATGTACAGTCAATAACACAATAGAAAATCTATATACAGTGTGTGCAAATGTAGTAAGTTATGGAGGTAAGGCAATAAATAGAACGTAGTGCAAAATAGTTACAATTTCGTATTAACACTGGAATGACATATGTGCAAAAGATGATGTGCAAATAGAGATACTGGGGTGCAAATTAGCAAAATAAATAACAATATGGGGATGAGATAGTTGGGTGGGCTAATTACAGATGGGCTGTGTACAGGTGCAGTGATCGGTAAGCTGCTCTGACAACTGACGCTTAAAGTTAATGAGGGAGATAAGAGTCTCCAGCTTCAGAGATTTTTGCAGTTCGTTCCAGTCATTGGCAGCAGAGAACTGGAAGGAATGGCGGCCAAAGGAGGTGTTGGCTTTGGTGATGACCAGTGAGATATACCTGCTGGAGCGCAGACTACGGGTGGGTGTTGCTATGATGACCAGTGAGCTAAGGTAAGACGGGGATTTGCCTAGCAGTGATTTATAGATGACCTGGAGCCAGTGGGTTTGGCGACGAATATGTAGTGATGGCCAGCCAACAAGAGTGTACAGGTCACAATTGTGGGTAGTATATGGGGCTTTGGTGACAAAACGGATGGCACTGTGATAGACTACATCCAATTTGCTGAGTAGAGTGTTGGAGGCTATTTTGTAAATTACATCGCCGAAGTCAATGATCGGTAGGATAGTCAGTTTTACGAGGGCATGTTTGGCAGCATGAGTGAAGGAGGCTTTGTTGCGAAATAGGAAGCCGATTCTAGATTTAACTTTGGATTGGAGATGCTTAATGTGAGTCTGGAAGGAGAGTTTACAGTCTAACCAGACACCTAGGTATTTGTAGTTGTCCACATACTCTAGGTCAGACCCTCCGAGAGTAGTGATTCTAGTCGGGTGGGCGGGTGCAAGCAGCGTTCGGTTGAAGAGCATGCATTAGTTTTACTAGTGTTTAAGAGCAGTTGGAGGCTACGGAAGGAGTGTTGTATGGCGTTGAAGCTCGTTTGGAGGTTTGTTAACACAGTGTCCAATGAAGGGCCAGATGTATACAAAATGGTGTCGTCCGCATAGAGGTGGATCCGAGCTTCACCAGCAGCAAGAGCAACATCATTGATATACACAGAGAATAGAGTCGGCCCGAGAATTGAACCCTGTGGCACCCCCATAGAGACGGCCAGAGGTCCAGACAACAGGCCCTCCGATTTGACACATTGAACTCTATCTGAGAAGTAGTTGGTGAACCAGGTGAGGCAGTCATTAGAGAAACCAAGGCTATTTAGTCTGCCAATAAGAATGCGGTGGTTGACAGAGTCGAAAGCCTTGGCCAGGTCGATGAAGACGGCTGCGCAGTACTGTCTTTTATTGATCGCGGTTATAATATCATTTAGGACCTTGAGCGTGGCTGAGCTGCACCCATGACCAGCTCGGAAACCGGATTGCATAGCGGAGAAGGTACGGTGGGATTCGAAATGGTCAGTGATCTGTTTGTTAACTTGGCTTTCAAATACTTTCGAAAGGCAGGGCAGGATGGATATAGGTCTGTAACAGTTTGGATCTAGAGTGTCACCCCCTTTGAAGAGGGGGATGACCGCGGCAGCTTTCCAATCTCTGGGGATCTCAGACGTTACGAAAGAGAGGTTGAACAGGCTAGAAATAGGGGTTGCGACAATTTCGGCAGCTAATTTTAGAAAGAAAGGGTCCAGATTGTCTAGCCCAGCTGATTTGTAGGGGTCCAGATTTTTCAGCTCTTTCAGAACATCAGCTGTCTGAATTTGTGTGAAGGAGGGGGGGCATGGGCAAGTTGCAGCGGAGGGTGCAGAGCTGGTGGCCGGGGTAGTGGTAGCCAGGTGGAAAGCATGGCCAGCCGTAGCAAAATGCTTGTTGAAATTCTCAATTATTGTAGATTTATCGGTGGTGACAGTGTTTCCTAGCCTCAGTGCAGTGGGCAGTTGGGAGGAGGTGCTCTTATTTTCCATGGACTTTACAGTGTCCCAAAACTTTTTGGAGTTAGTGCTACAGGATGCAAATTTCTGTTTGAAAAAGATAGCCTTTGCTTTCCTAACTGATTGTGTATATTGGTTCCTGACTTCCCTGAAAAGTTGCATATCGCGGGGGCTGTTCGATGCTAATGCAGTACGCCACAGGATGTTTTTGTGCTGGTCAAGGGCAGTCAAGTCTGAGGAGAACCAGGGGCTATATCTGTTCTTAGTTCTGAATTTTTTGAATGGGGCATGCTTATTTAAGATTGAGAGGAAAGCACTTTTAAAGAACAACCAGGCATCCTCTACTGACGGAATGAGGTCAATATCCATCCAGGATACCCGGGCCAGGTCAATTAGAAAGGCCTGCTCGCTAAAGTGTTTTAGGGAGCGTTTGACAGTGATGAGGGGTGGTCGTTTGACCGCGGACCCATTACGGACGCAGGCAATAAGGCAGTGATCGCTGAGATCCTGGTTGAAGACAGCGGAGGTGTATTTAGAGGGTAAATTTGTCAGGATGATATCTATGAGGGTGCCCAGGTTTACAGATTTAGGGTTGTACCTGGTAGGTTCGTTGATAATTTGTGTAAGATTGAGGGCATCTAGTTTAGATTGTAGGTTGGCCGGGATGTTAAGCATATCCCAGTTTAGGTCACCAAGCAGTACGAACTCTGTATACAGTGATGAGTAATAAAACTGTCTCATGTGATAAAATGAAGGGCGCTAAGAAAAACGTCATCCAGGTGTTTAAGAGTAGAGGCAGCTGCACTTTGATAAATAGTATCACCATAATCAAGAACAGGTAGAAAGGTTGACTGCACAATCTGCTTCCTGCTGACTAGAGAGACAAGATCTGTTTCTGTAAAAAAAGCCCACTTTAAATCTTAGTTTCTTAACAAGCTTAGTCGTATGTTTTTTTAAACGATAAATCATTGTCAATCCAAATACCAAGGTATTTGTATGCAGGGACTCGTTTGATTATAGAAACATCCGATGAGTAAATATGTAATCCATCTGAGACAATCATACGAGATCTTGAAAACAACAAATATTTAGTTTTGCCCATATTAAGTACGGGTTTTAAATCAGTAAGAGCCTTGTCACAGCCAGGTCAGCAGTCAGGCAGTTGCGTACATAATAGTATCATTCACATATAGATGAAATTTCCGTTTATTACCAGATTGACCACTATAGTGTAATGTGTTACAGTCTACCGCCCATAAAGGGTTAGCTAAGGTATAGCGTAACGTGTTACAGCCTACCAGCCGTAAAGGGTTAGCTAAGGTATAGTGTAACATGTTACAGCCTACCGCCCATAAAGGGTTAACTGAGGTATAGTGTAACGTGTTACAGTCTACCGTCCATAAAGGCTTAGCTAAAGTATAGTGCGTGGCCTTTGGACTTATTCATAAAATGAATAAATTCCCCTTGATATGGAGTTTCCTCAGGTTCTCTGATGGAGTTTCCTCCGGTTCTCTTATGGAGTTCCCTCTCATGGAGTTTCCTCTGGTTCTCTTATGGAGTTTCCTCTGGTTCTCTTATGGAGTTTCCACCGGTTCTCTTATGGTGTTTCCTCCAGTTCTCTTATGGAGTTTTCTTCAGTTCTCTTATGGAGTTTCCTCCGGTTCTCTTAAGGAGTTTCCTCTGGTTCTCTTAAGGAGTTTCCTCTGGTTCTCTTAAGGAGTTTCCTCTGGTTCTCTTATGGAGTTTCCTCCAGTGCTCTTATGGCGTTTCCTCCGGTTCTCTTATGGAGTTTCCTCCGGTTCTCTTATGGAGTTTCCTCTGGTTCTCTTATGGAGTTTCCTCCGGTTCTCAGAAACTTGTTTTGCATTTCTATTTTCATTCCCCGCACCACACTCACACCCAGCAGCATCCACCAGTCAAACACAAAATAAGAATACACTTTCATACACTTTAATAAAACTTTGCTCTACTAAATAACATCAGTAAACTGACCAGACTACCTCGCATTATTACCTCATACCCCTGCATATCGACTCGGTACTGGTACCCCGTGTATATATCCAAGTTATTCTTGCTCATTGTGTATGTATCTATTATTACTTTTATTATTATGTGTTTTACTTTTCTATTATTTCTCTATTTTCTTTATCTCTGCATTATTTGGAAGTAAGCATATCACTATTTGTCCACACCTGTTGTTTACGAAGCATGTGACAAATAACATTTGATTTAATTTGAGACTATCACACCATATGGAGGAGTACGTCCTTACTCTACTTTGCTTACAATTACTTTCTCTGAGCAGGCCCTGATATCCTGATGCCAAATGCACATCTTATCTTGAACTTTAACCCAAACACCAGATGTGCTCAGGAGGGACATGCTACAGCTATTTAGGTCAGAGGCGTTGTGCTGTGATGTGCTGCATAATTCATTTTTTTAAAGGTACTTTTGCTGCTTGTTTGAGTGATATGAAATGGCAGGGAGTTCCATGCTATCATGGCTCTATTGCCACATTTTTCATAACCAGAACAGCTTAGGTCTTGAGCTTAAGGAATGATTTGTACCAAATACTATGCTCTTAGTCTTAGCTATATTCAGGACTAGTTTATTGCTGGCCACCCATTCTGAAACTAACTGCAACTCTTTGGCATAGGGTGTGGCAGAGGGTGTAAATTTTTCCTCTAACAGATTATGGTCAATAATATCAAAGGCTGCACCAAAATCTAACAGAACAGCTCCCACCATCTTCTTATTAACAATTTATTTCAGCAGTCATTTGTGCCAGTGCAGTACATGCAGTACATGTAGAATGCCATTCTCTATAGGAATGTATTGTATCCGGTCAAACACAATTATTTCCAAAAGTTTGCTAAGAGCTGGCAGTAGTCTTATTGGTCTGCTGATAGAACCAGAAAAGGGTGCTTTACCATTCTTGGGTAGCGGAATGACTTTAGCTTCTCTCCAGTTCTGAGGGAAAACATTTTTCTCCACGCTCATATTGAAGATATGAGAAATAGGAGCGGCAACGTATTTCGCTACCATCCACAGTAGCTTTCCATCTAAGTTGTCAATACCAGGTGGTTTCTCATTATTGAGGGCCAGCAACAATGTTTTAACCTCTTCCACGCTAACTTTATGAAATGTTAATTGACATTGCTTTTCTTTCATAACTAGGCATTTTATGCATGAATATGATGGCTAACAGTTTGTTGTTGGCATTTCATGCCTGAGTTTGCCAATTAAGTAGTTTTCGAAATAATTGGTCACATCAAAGAGTTTTGTGATGAATGAGTAATCTGATTCAATAAAAGACTGTGTTTTGAATTTGTCTTTCTGTCCATAATTTCATTTAAAGTTCTCCAAAGCTTTTTTCCATCATATTTTATATCATTTATCTTAGTTTCATAATACAGTTTATTCTTCTTTTTGTTGAGTTTAGTCACATAAATTTAAAATTTTCAGTAAGTCAGCAAGTCAGATGTGCAGCCAGACTTATTAGCCACTCCTTTAGCCCCATCTCTTTCAACCATACAGTTTTTCAGCTCCTC
Organism: Coregonus clupeaformis; assembly: GCF_020615455.1. Taxonomy (NCBI): domain Eukaryota; kingdom Metazoa; phylum Chordata; class Actinopteri; order Salmoniformes; family Salmonidae; genus Coregonus; species Coregonus clupeaformis. Next base: position 19,063,594 of record NC_059195.1, read on the forward strand.
ATCAATCCACGGCGCCTTAGCAGTTCTAACAGTCAGTTTCTTAATAGGTGCATGTTTATCAATAGCTGGAAGGAGCAATTTCATAAATGCTTGAAATGCAGCGTCTGGATGCTCCCCATTACACACATTAGACCAATCAATCTTCTTTACATCTTCAGCATAGGAATCACTATCAAACTTTTTGTATGATCTCTTATAGACTATTTTAGGCCCTGCCTTTGGAACTTTGGCTTTTCTGGATACAGCTACTATATTGTGGTCGCTACATCCAACGGGTGTGGAGACACCTTTAGAACAAAGTTCTGTGGCATTAGTAAAACATAATCAATACACATGGATGATATAGTTCCTGTACTGTTTGTAAACACCCTGGTAACTTGATTAATAACCGGACATGCATTGGTTACAGTAAGCAGCTTCTTCTTGAGAGGACAACTCAATGAAAACCAGTCTATATTCAGTTCACTCAGAAAATAGACCTCTCTGTTAACATCACATACACTATCAAGCATTTCACACATGTATCCAAATACTAACTGTTTGTACTTGGCGGCTGATAGTAGCACCCCAAAAGAACCTGCAACCACAACACTTCAACAACCTTTGGCGTGAGATCTTCTCTGAGGTTCACAGGAATTTGGCTCTGAAAATATATAGCGACACCATATTTATCCTCTCTTTTCTATAGATGTTATATCCCTGTATTGCTATTGCTGTGTTGTCAAAGGAATGATCAAAGTGAGTCTCAGTGATGGCTAATATATGAATGTTATCTGAGGTTAGCAAGCTATTGATTTCATGAACCTTATTTCTTAGGCTGCATATATTAATATAGGCTATTTTTAGCCCTTTCCTGGGTAGCTTATTAGAGATAGACATAATATGGGAAACCACAAACAAAGCAAGCCTCAATCTTGGTGCGGGGCTTAGGCTATGAACCCATCTGCTTGGTTCTCTCACCCCTTCCAGGCTTTTGGGTGGGAGGGTGGACAATGAGCCTGTCGTAGCAGATGTAAGCAATGTTCCCACGCTCTCTGTCAGCTTTAATGGCTGGGATCAGTTCTCTTCGCCTCTGGCACACAGTTTCAGAGTAATCCTCGTTGAGGAAGATGTTGGTTCCTCTCAAGTTCTTGGCACTCTCCATAACAGCCACCTTGTCTTTGTACCTCAGGAACTTTATCACTATTGACCTGGGTCTGTCACCTGGATAGGTTTTCCAATCATGTGGGCGCACTCCACCTCAATCTTCTTATGATCTATCGGCAGCTTTTCATCTATCATTTTCCTCACTTTCTCCTCAGACTCCATCCAGGTCTCATGTGGAGACTCTGGGATTCCATCCACAACAATGTTATTTTGCCTTGTTTGTCCTTCTAGTTACCCCTGTTTCGCTATCATTATTAACATTGATTCACCAACAGTGTTGATGTCTTTCCTCGTGGACTGACAGTTAGTTGTCATGCTGCTGCAGTCCTTTTTCAACTCATCAAGCTGAAAACACAAGGCTTTTTCACTCACACAGCAATTCCGCCAATCTGGATCCACTTAATGACGAGTGTAAAACAGCACTCCCATGATTCCACACTATATAATTATCCTTCTTCAAAGGGACTGTTTTGTTGTTGTTGTTTTTTAACGAGGTAGGATTAAGTCAGCCAGATCCTGCAGGTTTTCACAGGGCTGCAGTCTTCATTGTAGTAGGTGATCCAGCAACACTCCTCTTCTAATCCCTCTCGCCTCCCTCTCTCCTGTCTGCTTCAGTGTGGTCTGAGGCCAGCTCCACACAGTGCAGTGAGCCCGGCCAAGTGTCCGACACAGTAATAGGCACACACAGCCCTCCCTATATAGGTGAAACAGCACCGGCGCTAACGCCAGCTAAGCTAACGCATAAACACACCAACAGGACATCCTTCCTTCAAATCTTCCAGGCCAGGGCAAATATTTAGTCTTCGAGCGTCTTGACTGTGTCATCGTCCATAAAACAATGTACATTTTTCTGCCCCCTCTCTCCTCCTCGCGTTGTGATATTGTGACCTAGTTTCTCTCACAATATCACACACACACACACACATACACTCACACACAGAGCCTGGCCCTTGCCCGCCTTCCTGCTCCGAGCAGCACACAGAGCCCACGTGACTGCGTGACAGCGTGACTGCTGCTCTCCTCTCCTCCGGTCACATCTCTTTGCTACCGTCCTGCAGGGACTGGGCCTGCACACGCTGCAAACACACACCCACAAGGCACACATACGACACTCACAGTACACACCCACACACCGAACACACACACACTCCCTCCCACCAGAAACAGGACGTCAACTTGAAGCTGCCCTCCAAAAATCTCATTTTTCACATCAATGCCCCTCTCTGCTTGGCAGTTCATAGGTCAGTCCTGTGATATCATGATTGACTCGCTGCCTTCAGGCTGTTCATAGGTCACCACTGTGGGTAGACTCAACTCGCACACCGCAGAAAAAACTCCCACTGCAAATATCCGTAAATCTCACTAACACTCACATTTGTCTTTTCTTACTAGCATGGACTTATTGAGGATTTTTTTACTTACTATGACTGTGATATGTGGTTGTCTCACCTAGCTATCTTAAAGGGATACTGCGAGATTCGGACAATTTACTACTTACCCAGAGTCAGATGAACTCGTGCATACCATTTTTATGTCTCTGTATGCAGTGCCTGTAGACTTCCAGTCATTGCGTTAACGCTAGCATTGGCTCACAAAACTACCTCTAACTTCGTTCATACTGCACACAGAGGCATAAAAAATGGTATCCACGGGTTCATTTGACTCTGGGTAAGTAGAAGAATCTTGCAGTATCCCTTTAAGATGAATGCAGTAACTGTGAGTTGCTCTGGATAAGAGCGTCTGCTAAATGACTAAAATGTAAATGTGAAACAGCGTCCCATAATCAACAAACTTATACTCTATGTACCTACAGTTGAAGATCACTTCTCATAGTTTCTTAAGTAAACAAAACCTGGCTACAAGCCACCACTTTTAAAGTCTACTAAAATAATCTTATAGGAAAACAAAACTCACTCCATCTCTAAAATGCTACAAAATCAGTATTGATCAGTATTTGCATTCTAGCCGTACCCGAGCTCGGCAATGTTCTTTTTCTGTGCCAGGAATCAATATTGCCATTTAGCATAAATAACCTAGTTCTCACTAGAAATACACCAGAAATACTGTAGATAAAGAATGTAGCCAGGGAAAAAGGCCATTCAAATTTAATTTCACACCATAACAAAGAGTGCTTGGGGATTAAATTAGATATTTTTTTCTTCTAATAAGGTAGTTTTTTTGTAAAGACCCCAACTTCCTTTTTTCTCTTCCTCTCAATATAGCTGGGCGCAAGCACATTATGGGCCCTTATCGTTATCTGAGAGGCTTCTTCTGAGCATCAATACCATTTATTACTAGACTTATGGGTCAGGGATGATCTCAGGTCTGCTAAATAAAGGATGCTGAATTGGGTGAGTGCTGGAGGACAATGGAGGGACGATGAGGAGAGAATGCTAACATCCAAACATAAACCGCTGGCAGTGGCTGCGTCCCAAATGGCACAATATTCCCTATTTAGTGCATTACTTTTGACCAGAGCTCTATGGACCCTGGTCAAAAGTAGTGCACTAAATAGTGAATAGGGTGCCATTTGGGGTGTAGGCTGGGCATGCTGGGATAGCATGTCCTACTTTTAGGCCCTGGTCAAACAAAGGTAGTGCACTTAATAGGTAATAGGGTGCCATTTAGGACGCACCCTGTGTGTGGCCCCTCATCCCTCTTCTCATTATGAGTGTGACACACAGGTAATTGACTCTTTTGTGGCTTGAGTATCAGCCCAGGCCTGTCTCCTCTCCTGTCTCAGCCCCATCTTTGACGGAGGAGGGAGGAAGGGAAGGATGGAGAGACAGGCTAACATGCAGTCTGGCTGGGCTGGATGGCTGTCTGGCTTGGGCACAACGTGTTCCCGGGGGAGATTGTGTGTGTGTGAGTGAGTGAGTGAGTGAGTGAGTGAGTGAGTGAGTGAGATAGAGAATCTGGGCTAGAGTGGGGCTCTAACATATATAAACCATGACAGAGTCATTTTAAATGAAGGAGACTGCTCTCTCCTCAGCATCTGTTTCTCACTAATGCTGCCTGTCTGGCCTCATGGGTGATCAAATCTGCTTATTAATGCCTTGATAGCATAATGTTTGCATTAGTGTTCTTATCAGTGCACATTGAGATGACGTTAGGGTTGCAAAATTCCGGGAACTTTCCCAAATTTCCCAGGTTTTACAGAAATCCCAGTTGAAAGATTCTCGGAATTAGGAAGGAATAAGCAGGAAATCCAGGAATCCTCCAACCAGGATTTCTGGAAAACCTGTGAATTTGGTGAAAGTGACAGCCATTTTGCAGCCCTAGTCATGTGGTTCCCGTACCTGAGGGCCCCCTGTAGATGGCGCTCTGCGAGGTGTGGTTGAGGTCCACGGGGCCTTGGTGGCTTGGGCTGCGGTACAGGGGCCCATGGAAGGTCCTGTCCTCGTAAATGGGCGTGATGTGTCGGTCAGGGGACATGGCTGACCTCAGGTCCTGGCCCAGCTGGCTGTGCTGACTGGCGTACGAGCTCCGCATGCCTAGAGGGAGGGGGGCGGGAGGCGAGGGAGGGTAAGTCTGCATCCCAAATGGCAACTTATTCCCGATATAGTGCACTTGTTTTGGGCCCTGGTCAAAAGTAGGGCACTATATAGGGGACAGAGCCCAAGACAGTAGTACAGGGTTAGAGACTGCCACCGGCCTCGTGCGTCTCCCTGTGTGTCACCCCTAATCCCCATTACCATCACACAGTGACAGCACTGGAGCTACTACACAGCAGCACACACCACAGCTACAATTCAACTGTGATGATTCAGACACTCTGGAATTGCTAGCGAGAGCTCGGAGAAAAACTCCTTGTTATCCGTGTTGAAGTTTGATAGTTTAGCTGCTAAAGACTTAATTGAAATGAATTCTGTGTAATGCTAAGGCAGTAGTGGTATGTAGTTTGTCATGCTGCACCGCCCCAGCTCTCCTCTCCACCCTCTCTCTTAATGATCCAGCTTTTTAGTAAGCACACTCTCTTCTCTCTAGCAGCTCTTAGCTGAACAATTAACTCTTAGCCATACTTCTCATAGTACCTCTCTGGCCTAGGAGGAAATATATAGTGAAATATAGCCCAAAGCCTCGACCACTAGTTGAAACCACCCAGCAGTGAACTCAGCATAATGTTTCAGTATGAGAGGCCACACCTGGGAAGAGTCCCAAATGGCACCCTATTCCCTATGTAGTGCACTACTTTTGACCAGGGCCCATAATGCTCTGGTCAAAAGTAGTGCACTACAAAGGGATTAGGGTTCCATTTGGAACACAGACCCTGGGTCTTGATAGGATAGAAGTTGCCTTCCCCATTCTCAGGATTTGTAGTGAGAGAGAAGAGATATAGTCTAGTAGAACAAGGCTGAGCCAGAAAATGTCAGGATGTGGGCAAGCGTGTTTCTGGAAATGGAGAGGGGGGTTCTCTTCACCATAAGCTCACCTACCAGGGGGAAACCCCACTGAGGTCAGTCAAATTACAAATTCACACCAGGTTAATTACTATGACAATAGTATTTGGGGGAGTCGCAGCGTAGCATGGCTGACTAGCTGACTGACACGAGGGCTGGTTGGTCCAAACGTGGAAAAATGTCGCGTCCCAAATGGCACCCTATTCTTTTTTATAGTGCACTACTTTTGACCGGAACTCTATAAAAGTAGTGGACTATATAGGGAATAGGGTACCATTTGGGATGCATACCAAGTCAAAAGCAATCATGCAGCATATGCTTCTCTGTATCCACACGTATAAATCCAGCCGGCAGTTATTACCGCGGCGGCCGGCCCAAAGCTCCAGGGCCATGTTCCTAACACCATGATACCCTCTGTTCCCCTCAGCACCATTATTTTGGGCTCCGGTCCAACACCGCTTGGCGAGCTGAGGCTCCAAAAGCTGCTCAACACTGACGTTGTCATGCGTTAACGAGATAAATTAGGGATTCTTATCGGAGTTCAAAATGAATAAATGAATATTAAATATATAAATATTTTTCCAGGAGTGTTGAAGCCCAGTGAGGCAGCTAGATAGATACTCAGTAGCAACACACTGTTCTCCTCCGCCTCAGAAACAGGACCAAATAAACATGACCTCTGGAGCATCCGCAGTGTGCCTTCACCTGTGGCGAGAGAGACCCGGGGAGGGGCTTCGTCTCTGGGGGGATGCTGCCGCGAGACCCCTGATAACCTCCAGCTTCGCACACTAACTAATGAACAGCTAAATTACGAGCCAGTGGATAATAAACCCTATTCAAACAGCTTACTGCACGACATGGAAAGCATAGCTACTGCCATCCACTAAAACGGTATTTCCCCATGGGTTAAAGGTAGTGACATCTATTGCATTGTTTCAGCGAGGATGAGGAGGGAAAGGAATCAGGGCTACACAATTCCAGTAACTTTCTCAAAATTCCCAGGTTTTCCCTCCTGATTCCGGGAATCGTCTAACCAGGATTTCCGGAAAACCTGGGAATTTTGGGGAAATTACAGGACATTTACAGCCCTAGGAGGGACTTGTCATTGTCGAGGTTAATGTGTGCTGCTGTGGCGACACATCCAGGCAGTGGCTCAGTCAGTCAATCTGCAGCGCTTCAGACAAAGGTGTTCCGTTTGGCAGTAAATCACTTTGGCTTCTCTTGTTCAAAGGTTTCCGACTATAGAGGGGGAATATCAATGAGCCGGTGTAGGATCACAGCCTGCCACAGCCCAATAATCGGCTAAACCCATCGGACATGAGGAAGGCATTCAGTAGAACCGTAGCTGGAGAGGAGAAGAGAGGGAGGAGAGGACTAAATCTCACAGAGACAGGAGCATCCATGCATATCCATTCCTGCTCTGCTCTACAGGCTCTCTCTCTCCCTACCTTCATCTCTCTCTCTCTCACCATTATAAACCTTAGCACGCTAATCCCTGTGCCATTATTCTGCTTCCCTGGTGAAATGTAGCATTCAGGTTCGGAAGCAGCTGCAAATTGTCTCTGAAAATAATATATGACCGTCTGTGGTGAACATTGATGGCGTGTTATACTCGTTTAATGCTGCCTTAACCTCCTCCTGTGGCCCAAACAGATTGTACTTGGCAGAGGCTAGACGTACTGTAGGGAGGTGGCGGTTTGGCACACTGACTCTGTAGAAACAAACATTTAAATGGATGCAGCTGACTTACATTCCTGGTCCAAAATAATTCTCTAAACCTTTTCTCAACAAGGAAGTAAGAAAAGCAAAATCCACGAAAACACTAAGTTCCGCTCCCAAGAAGAAGATTACACAAGTATGGAAAGCTGAAGGCTTTAACTCTACACCACTGTTTCCGTAAACCGAAGCATTTAGGCATGGGCCACCTGCATAGAGGCTGTTGATCGACATTTGCCTTTGCTCTCCTCCAGTGCTCTGAAATGGACATTGGGCATAATGGCCAAACTACAGGGAAGATTTGTCTTCATCTTCCAATTTTCAGTGGCAGAGAGGAGAAATGACTTCCTGCCAACACTGGACCAGTTGGGGAAGAGGAGGGGAGAGCAGGGAGTGGGAGGTTCGTGGTCTGGGTCTGGCCAGAGACAGAGAGGGAGAGGGAGAGAGGGCTGCAGCCTGCAGACTTCAGGTCGGGCTCAGGATTCAGCTTTCCGGTGGCATTTGTCAACTGAATGCAAATGAGCGCAGGCGTGTGAACATCCACATCCCTGTCACTGCTACTGCTGACATAATCCAAGGGACACACAGGCAGTCCTGGCCCAGATGAGCACAGGAGAGGACCTGTGCCATGATGCCATCAAAGCACATACAGTACATGCGGTAAGAATTCAGACCCCTTCACTTTTTCCACATTTTGTTACGTTACAACCTTATTCTAACATTGATTAAATTAATAAAAATCCTCATCAATCTACATACAACACCCCATAATGACAAAGCAAAAACAGGTTTTTAGAAATGTTTGCAAATTTATAAAATAAAATAAATGGAAATACCTTATTTACATAAGTATTCAGTTCCTTTGCTATGAGACTCAAAATTGAGCTCAGGTGCATCCTGTTTCCATTGATCATCCTTGAAATGATTCTACAACTTGATTGGAGTCCACCTGTGGTAAATTCAATTGATTGGACATGATTTGGAAAGGCCCCACAGTTGACAGTGCACGTCAGAGAAAAAACCAAGCCATGAGTTCAAAGGAATTGTCCATAGAGCTCCGAGACAGGATTGTGTCGAGGCACAGATCTGGGGAAGGGTACCCAAACAATTTCTGCAGCATTGAAGGTCCCCAAGAACACAGTGGCCTCCATCATTCTTAAATGGAAGAAGTTTCGAACCACCAAGACTCTTCCTAGAGCTGGCCGCCCAGCCCAACTGAGAACCCAATGGTCACTCTGACAGAGCTCCACTGTTCCTCTGTGGAGAAGGGAGAACCTTCCAGAGGGACAACCATCTCTGCAGCACTCCACCAATCAGGTCTTTTTGGTAGAGTGGCCAGACGGAAGCCACTCCTCAGTAAAAGGCACATGACAGCCCGCTTGGAGTTTGCCAAAAGGCACCTAAAGGACTCTCAGACCATGAGAAACAAGATTCTCTGGTCTGATAAAACCAAGATTGAACTCTTTGGTCTGAATGCCAAGCGTCACGTCTGGAAGAAACCTGGCACCATCCCTACGGTGAAGCATGGTGGTGGCAGCATCATGCTGTGGGAATGTTTTTAAGCGGCAGGGACCAGAATCGAGGGAAAGATGAACGGAGCAAAGTACAGAGAGATCCTTGATGAAAACATGCTCCAGAGCGCTCAGGACCTCAGCCTTGGGCAAAGGTTCACCTTCGAACAGGACAACGACCCTAAGCACACAGCCAAGACAACGCAGGAGTGGCTTCGGGACAAGTCTCTGAATGTACTTGAGTGGCCCAGACAGAGCCCGGACTTGAACCCGATCGAACATCTCTGGAGAAACCTGAAAATAGTTGTGCAGCGACGCTCCCCATTCAACCTGACAGAGCTTGAGAGGATCTGCAGATAAGAATGGGAGAAATTCCCCAAATACAGGTGTTCCAAGCTTGTAGTGTCATACCCAAGAAGACTTGAGGCTGTAATCGCTGCTAAAGGTGCTTCAACAAAGTACTGAGTTAAGGGTCTGAATACTTATGTAAATGTGATATTTCCATGTTTTTTTTTAAATACATTTGCAAACATTTCTAAAAACCTGTTTTTGCTTTGTCATTATGGGGTATTGTGTGTAGATTGATGAGGGGGAAAAACATTTTAATCAATTTTAGAATAAGGCTGTAACATAACAAAATGTTGGAAAAGTCCAGGGGTCTGAAAACTTTCCGAATGCACTGTATGTGACTTTGTGCCAACTAGTTCCTTTGGGGGCAGCTGGGTGCGAGGTGGCATGGGGGTTTGGGACAGAGCAGATAGACAATTCAGACAAGAGCTATTGGGCTTGACTGGCCAAAGTGGCCAATGTGTTTGCAGACTTTGCACCTTAGAGAAAGAGTTTTAAAAAGCCATTTGTGTCTCGGGGAGAGATCACCAGTCATCGTATGTGGATTATGGCCATCAGCACGAGAGAGAGAGACAGAGAGAGAGCGAGAGAGAGACACTGGGCAATGCAGTGATATAATGGCCTCGTGGAGATTATTATTCTTGGGCCCTGATTTACAAAAGTTCAAGAAAGTAATGGTAAAACCACAGACTTACTTGGTCTGGAAATGATAACTCTACACGTTAAGGCATTTCTCCATAGCCGTTTTAACTTCTGCCCTATGTGAATGGGGTTTTAATGCTTGTAAAAGGAAATAGGTTGGAAATGATGATCATGCTACGAACAAAAAGGTGACACGCGTAGTCCCCACAGAAAAAAACATACATGCCATGCTCAGACACTAATGTAGGGAGAAGTTGCCCCTAGACGGTGATCTTGGGTCAGTTTGGCATTTTCCCCAATAATGGTTAAGGTCAGGATTGGGGGAGGGGAAGCTGGTCCTAGATCTGTACCGAGGGGAAACTTCACCCCGGACCCAAGCACATTATGAGGGGAGGGCAACATGATGAAGTTAGAATTCACCTTGAAGGTCATCATCTACCAGGAGGTCTGTAGATATCCAATGGCAGGAGGAAAAGTTGGTCAAAAAACACACATTATATCAACCTTTTCATGATAAAAACATGGAGAAATATTGCTACTACCTGGGACTAAAGGCTAGGTATTGCCAGGGACCTCACGATATTGTCATGTTACTTAGGTCCCGATACGATTTGTTTTGCAATTCTCACGACTCTATATGTATTGTAGTTCGATACTGTGATTTTATTGCGAGGGACAAGAGGGAAACGAGGGACGAGAGCATTAGCTCACTATTTAAAAAGAAGATGAACAAGCTATTGGATGAAAATTACCTGAGTTTTGGCACAGGTACGAAATAAAAGGAGTCAAGTATAAACGTCCAAATATATATTGTATATCGTCCGAAATAATATCGGGATATATAACTGTATAGATTGTTTCACTAGTGGGACAGCTGAAATAATTCAAAGTAACACAAAGTCATATGAATATTAGTTTAAAGGCGGGCACAATAGACCGTATACAAATAACGGCAGGCACTCAGTAAAATGAGATAGGCCTTGTACCGGAAATTGGCTGCATGCATTTCTATATTCATCTGCAAAGCCGTCCATTATGAAAACAGGAATAATTTGCAATTTGCAGGAAAACCCTGCAATAAACCTCTATGTTTCATACAAGAACGCCTCAAAATATCAGAAATTATTCTGGAGTGGAAAACATGGTTGTGTCCCTAATGGCACCCTTAGGGCTCTGGTCAGAAGTAATGGACTATGTAGGGAATAGGGTGCCATTTGGGCCGTTTCTTACGCTTTCTGATGTTGCTGGGCCTGGTTTTCCAATACTGCTTTGTACCAGGAAGAGAATCCCCTACTGTGAGGAATTATAGAACATAATTTCATTTAAACTGTTTTACACCACAGGGATCTTTTCTTCCAAAGAGGAACAAAAACTCGACAGAAAATGTCTGATAACACGCACTACACAACCCTCGCGTCTCCAGATGGAAATGACAAACGAGTAACGAATGCTCATTTCTGATGCAGTGGAAGAAGAAAAGCCTCTGCAGCAATATAGGACAATCATTCTAGAATTCTTCTAGCATTCTTTCTTTAGACTCCCTGTCAAGCAGTTAGTATTTACGGGGCTTTGAAATGTAAAGTCAGACTCCTATGGCTGACACCCGCGAAGAGAAATTACAACAGATCTATCAATCAACACACAACATATGAATTACTTAGAGGAGTTGTCAACCAGAGCACACTGATTCATCTCAGGGGGATGGCAGGCAGGCATGATGGCACCCTTCTTCATTTTAAATGAACTTGACAGGGGAAACAAAATCTAACTTTACTTTAACGCACGTATCTTATTTATGCACTTGGGATCAAATCGGATAACGTACACAAACAACAAAGTCCAAACAACGGCTTTGTCTTTGGTATGTCAATACATTATTTCTCGACTCTGCAGTTTGCTTAAGAAACCCCAGTCTTTTTCTAGTACTAGGAGTTTTTCCCAATGGATGTAGGCCTATTTGCATTCATTCTAGTGCAGTGGCAGTATATCCAACTGTGCGAGTGGATGGATGGATCATGCCAAACCCTTCAAACAGTGGCCTGTGGTTTATGACGCGAGTCTACATGAGAGCGAGGGTCTGGCCTTGGCCCATGCCACAGATTGACATGGGCTGCGTCCTAAACGGCACCTTATCCCCTATATAGTGCACCACTTTTGACCAGAGGTTGACCAGGGTCCATAGTGATCTGGTCAAAAGTAGTGCACTATGTAATGAATAGGGTGCCATTTGGGATGCAGACAATGGGTCTCTGGGCTGTGTGCAGTGACTCACTGTGTGCTGCAGCATGCCAATGGAAAAGCATTGACAGCAGAGCCTCAGACTGGAGTCCAACTCTGATTATGGGGAGAGGACTTTAATGTACTTATTATCAGAACAGACTCAATTCGTCGCGGCATGGACTCTACAAGGTGTCAAAAGCGTGTTGACTTCAATGCTTCCCACAGTTGTGTCAAGTTGGCTGGATGTCCTTTGGGTAGTGGACAATTCTTGATACCTGTGGAGGCTGCTGAAGGGAGGACGGCTCATAATAATGGCTGGAACGGCGTGAATGGAATGGCATCAAACACATGGAAACCATGTGTTTGATGTTGTTGATACCTTTCCACCTATTCCGCTCCAGTCATTACCACGAGCCCGTCCTCCCCAATTAAGGTGCCACCAACCTCCTGTGCTTGATACACACGAGAAACTGTTGAGCGTGAAAAACGCAGCAGCATTGCAGATCTTGACAAACTGGTGCGCCTGGCACGTACTACCATACCCCGTTCAAAGGCACTCAAATCATTTGTCTTGCCCATTCACTCTCTGAATGGCACACATACACAATCCATGTCTCAATTGTCTCAAGGCTTAAAAATCATTTTTTAACCTGTCTCCTCCCCTTCATCTACACTGATTTAAGTGGATTTAACAAGTGACATCAATAAGGGATCATAGCTTTAACCTGGATTCACCAGGTCAGTCTATGTCATGGAAAGAGCAGGTATTCTTAATATTTTGTACACTCAATGTATATAGTGCACTACTTTTGACCATATAGGGCCCTGGTCAAAAGTAGTGCACTATATAGGCAATAGGGTACAATTTGGGACGCATCCATTATCTCCTGCCCTGTGGAGGCATGCATGTATTATCTCCAGAGAGAGTAGACACTTGGAGAGAGTGAGCACACCCACTCTAGATATGTGTACAAAGGGGAAGGCATAAGAACGGACCTGTGAAGCTGTCAGGCCGTGGGATCATCCTCTCGTAGACGTCATAGCTCTGGGCTCCGTAGGGTTCGGAGTCATGGTGGATCAGCGAGCGAGGCAGGGTGGAGCCATAGTGCTGGGGCTGGGCCGTCATGCTGGAGCGCACCGGAGACACCGACGACCCCACCGGCTGCTGGGTGAGGGGGCCGTCCACCATCGTTAACGGGGACCCCATGCGCCCCGATGCCGACCCCAGGTAGGGCGAGGTGGTGCGGCTGGCGCTGCCCGAACGGGAGTGTGCGCTGCCCATGCGGCGCAGGGCTGCGGGGGAGCTCTTCTGGGTGTTGTAAGGGGAGCCTGCTCGCTGCGCTGAGGGCAGGGTGGTGGAGAAGATACTGGACAGGGGCTTGGGCTCTGTCACGATGGGGGAACCGTAGTTGCTACCCATGGTGGCCCTCAGGGAGCCGCGGGAGGGGGACACACTGCTGCCGTAGGCTGGGGACTGGGTCCTGGAGGGCACCGAGCTCACCCTCCTCATGGCTCGACCCGGCGCTGCGGCAGTTAACACTGGGGCCTGCCAGGACAGACAAGGACAAACTACTGAGCAACCACCACACATTTTAACATCACATTTAATAGAGCCCTAAAATCCTTTTACGGTGATCTTCATTAGACATTCAACATCTTCACAGAAAATATTAATGCCTTAGGGGAATATTCTAGGTCCTTTTCATCTCTCTTTTCTCTAACTTCCACCTCATCTCCCTGTGACTGTGTAGCCAGCAGTAGCATCTGTGTGCTCAATAGCAGTCAGAGTCATGACCATAGAGCTCATCTCCTATCTTTGCCATTTCCGCTTCTGTGACAGCATGCAACTCTCTATCCAACTCTATGGCTGGGACTGCCGCAGACAGTGTTTCCTCTATCCAACTCTATGGCTGGGACTGCCGCAGACAATGTTTCCTCTATTCAACTCTAGGGTCGTGACTGCTGCAGACGGTGTGCCCTCTGCTTCGTGTCCGTACCTGGACCTGTGCTTGGCCCTCAGCCCTGGCATTCCTCAGGAGGGTGGAGGTGCCGCCTGTGCCCGGGTACGAGTGCTGCATCCTCAGCTCGGCCTTGGCCAGATTATTCTGGTTCTGGCCGCTGAAGTAGCTGCTGGCATCCTGGTAGCCACTGTCTGAGTACGAGTTCATCTGGGTGGAGCTGCGGGAGTTCCCTGTAGACCCTGAGAGACAGAAGGAGAGAGGAAAGGAGGGAGAGAGGGACAGAATGAGAGAGAGAAACAGAGAGGGGGGGGAGAGAAGGTGAGGAGAGAGAGGAGAGAGACAGTGTGAGTGTCCTCAAAACACTACATGACCTTTAGCCAGTCCACACAGTGCTAATGACCTCACACAGTGGCCGTTTCCACCTCCCTACCCTCCACACTGTAGCGTACTCATTCAAATTATAGACAGAGGGAGGGGAAGAAAAAAGAGAGAGGAGGGGAAGAGAAAAAGAGAGAGAGCGCCACAGTGGAACACGAGGTTGCATTAATAACAGACCCTCACTTTCATGGAGCGAGGTCTGCTCTGGGGAGTAGAGGACCACCTGCTCCTGCTCTGTTCTGAGGCGATAGGTGGGCGACTGAGAGCTGTCCGTCACCCGAGACTTGGTCTCCCCCGAGGTCGAGGCATCTGGGAAAGGGAGAACGAAGTCAGTGTTGCTTGTGTGGCCCAGTTGGTAGAGCATGGCAACGTTAGGATCGTGGCTTCAATTCCCGCTGGGGCCACCCATAGGTGTATGCCAATAGGAAAACGTAGTGTACGAACTACTGTCACTTTGGATAAAAGCGTCTGCTAAATGGCATATACAGTGCCTTCGGAAAGTACTTTTTCCAAATGTTGTTACGTTACAGCCTTATTCTAAAATGGATATATATTTTTTTATCCTCAGCAATCTACACACAATACCCCATAATGACAAAGCGAAAACAGGTTTTTATAAATTTTTACAAATGTATTAAAAATAGAAAACAGAAATACCTTATTTACGTAAGTATTCAGACCGTTTGCTATGAGACTCGAAATTTAGCTCAGGTGCATCCTGTTTCCATTGATATGTTTCTACAACTTGGAGTCCACCTGTGGTAAATTCAATTGATTGGACATGATTTGGAAAGGCACACAACTGTCTATGTAAGGTCCCACAGTTGACAGTGTTTGGAACCACCAAGACTCTTCCTAGAGCTGACAGCCCAGCCAAATTGAACAATCGGGGGAGAAGGGCCTTGGTCAGGGAGGTGACCAAGAACCAGATGGTCACTCTGACAAAGCTCTAGAGTTCCTCTGTGGAGATGGGAGAACTTTCCAGAAGGACAACCATCTCTGCAGCACTCCACCAATCAGGCCTTCATGGTAGAGTGGCCAGACGGAAGCCACTTCTCAGTAAAAGGTACATGACAGCCCTCTTGGAGTTTGCCAAAAGGCAGCTAAAGACTCTCAGACCATGAGAAACAAGATTCTCTGGTCTGATGAAAACCTGCTCCAGAGTGCTCAAGACCTCAGACTGGGGCGAAGGTTCACCTTCCAACAGGACAACGACCCTAAGCACACAGCCAAGTCAACGCAGGAGTGGCTTCGGGACAAGTCTCTGAATGTCCTTGAGTGGCCCAGCCAGAGCCTGGACTTGAACCCGATCGAACATCTCTGAAGAGACCTGAAAATAGCCATGTAGCAACGCTCCCAATCCAACCTAACAGAGCTTGAGAGGATCTGCAGAGAAAATGCAAATACAGGTGTGCCAAGCTTGTAGCGTCATACCCAAGAAGACTCAAGGCTCTAGTCGCTGCCAAAGGTGCTTCAACAAAGTACTGAGTAAAGGGTCTGAATATTTATGTAAATGTGATATTTCCTTTATTTTATTTTATTTATTAGCAAAAATGTATGGGGTATTGTGTGTAGATTGATGAGGAAAAAACCAATGTAATACATTTTAGAATAAGGCTGTAACGTAACAAAATGTGGAAAAAGTCAAGGGGTCTGAATACTTTCCGAAGGCACTGTATATAGTGGTATATATATGGAAGAGCAGAATGCAGTCCAGTTGCAAGAAAGGATACATAGAAGTTAAAGAATTTCGCTTCAGGGCAATAACATCAATTCCACAACATTCATTTCACACTCGTGTAAATTCCGAATCATTACGTTTTATTATCATACTAATTCATAGGCCAGACATTTGTGGTGCTCCTATTTTGCGGTGCCAGGACACTCTGATGAAAATCCGTCCTCAAAACAGTTTTCAAACTATAAAGTTTCCCGGGTTAAGTCCCAAATGGCACCCTATTCCCTATGTAGTGCACTACTTTTCACCAGGGCCCATAGGGATATATAGGGAATAGGGTTCAATTGAGAACAGACTATGAGAACAGCCAGTGAGGCAACGAGGAGGAGGATTACCACAGTAATGTCTCTCATAAACTGCTGCACAATGTTGCTCCACAATCAAAATCGAGTTAAGCGTGACAGACGTGAATGAGTGCCACTGCAATAGTTGGAACAATGGGATGCACGCATTGGCAGTGAGTTAGCGAGACAGAACTGGAGAGAGGGGCCTTGTTGGCTGGCATACATGTATGGATGAGGAGGGAGGCTGAATTCCATGGAGAAGGAGACCTATGCTGTTCCTCTCTGGCGGGGCTGTTTGCACAGATCTGTTAACACTGAGGCCTATAGCTTGTTAGACAGTCTGACGGCTTGTGCTCCCACTTGTGTCTCAGCCACCCGTTTCTTTGCCAGGGGTCCGCCGTCTCTGCTCGACGCCGCCGCCTCTAGCTGTATGGATTGGCTGCAACTATGGTACCTCAATAAATTCTGCTGCTGCTATCATTAGGGCGGACGTGAAATTATCGCTAAACCACTGTGAGCGCCGAGGAGGACACTTAAATCTTTCAAAAGGCCACGTTCGCCATGTGACTGATTTCCATAGCGGAAAACATCATTAAAAATTAATGCGGAGGATAAAACTAAATTGTTAAAAGCAGTATTTACAGAACAAGAATGGGAAATTATCTGGAAGGGGTGTAGCTTCTGTCCAAACAGCAACTGTATTCCACAAAAAAAAAATTACAAAAATAACCCTGGGCAGCGTCTATTCCGCGTTGGGTTCAACGTGGGTTAAAATGCTGTGGAAACAACATTGATTCAACCAGTGTGTGCCCTGTGGTAAGCTTCACACATCACTCCTGCTCCTCATAGCATATTAGGAGTAACTTTTCAGGCAGACAGTGACCCTTTCTGGTGTTTTATGTGCAATTTCTCCCCTCAGGGCATCTTTACTGAGCACTGACCCTGTTTGAGAAATGAGACTATACACAATGAAAGAGTGTTACATCCCTCCATCCCTCCACCTGAATGTTGGGATTAAAGTGTGCATGCGTCACACAGGGCTCTGGTTAAAAGTAGTGCACTATATAGGGAATAGGGTGCCATTTGGGACACCGTCACACAGGGCTCTGGTTAAAAGTAGTGCACTATATAGGGAATAGGGTGCCATTTGGGACACATCCTGTGCCTGTGCTGTCCCCATGCTCGAGGTGAAAGAAAGCCTCTCTCTCTCCACAGTAACACTTCCTACTGAAATTCACAGGCTGGCGACGGGCGAATGGGATGGGAGCAGCCCAGTCAGACATCCTCATTATCCTCTACAGCAGCACACTGCAGCTCATTCCACTGCAATCACACTCTCTCACCCACAACACTTTACGGATGCATCCCAAACGGCACCAAATTCCCTATATAGTGCACTACTTTTGACCAGGGCCCATAGAGCCCCCATAGGGGGCTAAAAGTGGTGCACTATATAGGGAATAGGGTGCCATTTGGGACGCGGGCTCCAACTCTGGCTCTTAACGTAATACAGGGTGGAGGAGTTCCAATCCAAGGGTGACAAAATAATACCCTGTGTATTAACTCAGACCATTATGGCTAGACAGCTGATTAAACGGTGAGCAACAACAATTCTCTCTCCTCATCACAGACAGGCTGTCTCTCACTTAATATCTATAATATCAGCTATCATTTCTGCTTCATATTTGGATTAGAAAAACACATTACTGTGGCTAACGACGATTTATCAGCTACAATAAGGAAATCAATATTCATTCAAATAGGATGCGCCCCAAATGTCAACCCTATTCCCTATATAGTGCACTACTTTTGACCAGAGCCTTATGAGCCCTGGTCAAAAGTAGTGCACTATAGAGAATAGGGTACCATTTGAAACCCATGTCCTTGTCCTTACTGTATCCCTCTGCTAATCATGCTTTTCAGCAACAAACCAAATGAAGCAAGTGGAAAATTCAAAACAATACTGTGACAAGCTATATTAACATTCCCAGTGCATATGTACAATCATAACCCCATAGGGTCCCTCTGACAAGATCCGCAATAAAAGATGAATGACGACTGCAGAGATTCACTTAGTTCCATCATACAGTTAATAAGTCATGCAATACATGAGTAAAATGCACTTCATTATCAATTCGAGCAGCAGCAGCAAAGCGTCTGGGGATCCTTTAAGTATGTGACAATAAAAACATCTATTTTTTATTTATTTTTTGTCATCTCAGGGAGTTGGAGAGGAGGGAAAGTGGGAAGGTATTCAGGTTTGAGAGGGTGGGATTAACTTGAGATAAGTATTGAATCTAAAATGTGCCAGAGGACACTTATCAAGTCAGTCAGTATCCGTATGATATACATTATCTATGGCATGGTATCATGGTATGGTTTTCAATGTTTAACAAGAATAAGTATCTCTATATATGGTGATTGGTGACATGGGATGCATCCCAAATGGCACCTGATTCACTAGTGCACTACATTTGACCAGAGTCCCATAGGGCTTTGGTCAAAAGTAGTGCACTATAAAGGGAATAGAGTGCCATTTGGAACAGTGGCATGGTGTAGGTAAGGAATGATGAGCAGGCTTTACCTGCAGATCTCCAGGGGAGAGACTTCTCAGACGAGCTGAAAGACAAAACAGAGAGAAGGATTTAGATATGTACTCAGTGTAAAATTCATATGGAAGACATCCTGCGGAGATCTTAGATTTGTACTCAGTGTAAATTTCATATGGAAGACATCCTGCGGAGATCTTAGATTTGTACTCAGTGTAAATTTCATATGGAAGACATCCTGCGGAGATCTTAGATTTGTACTCAGTGTAAATTTCATATGGAAGATATCCTGCGGAGATCTTAGATATGTACTCAGTGTAAATTTCATATGGAAGATATCCTGCGGAGATCTTAGATATGTACTCAGTGTAAATTTCATATGGAAGATATCCTGCGGAGATCTTAGATATGTACTCAGTGTAAATTTCATATGGAAGATATCCTGCGGAGATCTTAGATTTGTACTCAGTGTAAATTTCATATGGAAGATATCCTGCGGAGATCTTAGATATGTACTCAGTGTAAATTTCATATGGAAGATATCCTGCGGAGATCTTAGATATGTACTCAGTGTAAAACTCATATGGAAGACATCCTGCGGAGATCTTAGATTTGTACTCAGTGTAAATTTCATATGGAAGATATCCTGCGGAGATCTTAGATATGTACTCAGTGTAAATTT
Organism: Coregonus clupeaformis; assembly: GCF_020615455.1. NCBI lineage: Eukaryota > Metazoa > Chordata > Actinopteri > Salmoniformes > Salmonidae > Coregonus > Coregonus clupeaformis. Next base: position 19,083,169 of record NC_059195.1, read on the forward strand.
CATATGGAAGACATCCTGCGGAGATCTTAGATTTGTACTCAGTGTAAATTTCATATGGAAGATATCCTGCGGAGATCTTAGATATGTACTCAGTGTAAATTTCATATGGAAGACATCCTGCGGAGATCTTAGATATGTACTCAGTGTAAATTTCATATGGAAGACATCCTGCGGAGATCTTAGATATGTACTCAGTGTAAAACTCATATGGAAGACATCCTGCGGAGATCCTTAGCACGCTTTTGAAATTGGCCTATTCCAGGGGTACTCAAATACTATTTGAGAAGGTCACCAAAATTTCCTAGGTGGCAAAGGCCCGGATGGATAATGTAATTTATTAGCATAGTAACAAACCCCTACCTCATAACCCATGCTACCTCAAACTGTTCACACCCCTCTTGTTGGCAGATAACTTTTGCAGTTTTAAAGCTAATTTCCTGCAAATTCTACACATTTTGCACGGGGCAGAGATTTATTTTGGCTGTTTAAAGCTAATTCCCTGAAATTCTATGCATTCTTTTGTCTTATGTGTGTTTATGATACCAGGGGTCGAAGCCAGACCGAGTAAATATATATATATATATATATATATATATATATACACACACCACCGGTCAAACGTTTTAGAACACCAACTCATTCAAGGGTTTTCCTTTATTTGTACTATTTTCTACAATGTAGAATAATAATGAAGGCATCAAAACTATGAAACAACACATATAGAATCATGTAGTTACCAAAAAAGTGTTAAACAAATCAAAATATATTTTATATTTGAGATTCTTCAAATAGCCACCCTTTGCCTTGATGACAGCTTTGCACTCTTTTGGCATTCTCTCAGCATTCTCTCAACCAGCTTCACCTGAAATGCTTTTCCAACAGTCTTGAAGGAGTTCCCATACATGCTGAGCACTTGTTGGCTGCTTTTCCTTCACTCTGCGGTCCGACTCATCCCAAACCATCTCCATTTGGTTGAGGTCAGGGGATTGTGGAGGCCAGGTCATCTGATGCAGCACTCCATCACTCTCCTTCTTGGTAAAATAGCCCTTACACAGCCTGGAGGTGTGTTGGGTCATTGTCCTGTTGAAAAACAAATGATAGTCCCACCAAACCAGATAGGATGGCGTATCGCTGCATAATGCTGTGGTAGCCATGCTGGTTAAGTGTGCCTTCAATTCTAAATAAATCACAGACAGTGTCACCAGCAAAGCACCCCCAACACCATAACACCTCCTCCTCCATGCTTTACGGTGGGAAATACACATGTGGAGATCATCTGTTCACCCACACCGCATCTCACAAAGACAGAGATGTTGGAAACAAAAATCTCTAATTTGGACTCCAGACCAATAGACACATTTCCACTGGTCTAATGTCCTTTGCTCGTGTTTCTTGGCCCAAGCAAGTCTCTTCTTCTTATTGGTGTCCTTTAGTAGTGGTTTATTTTCAGTAATTTGACCATGAAGGCCTGATTCACGCAGTCTCCACTGAACAGTTAATGTTGAGATGTGTCTGTTACTTGAACTCTGTGAAGCATTTATTTGGGCTGCAATTTCTGAGGCTGGTAACTCTAATGAACTTATCCTCTGCAGCAGAGGTAACTCTGGGTTTTCCATTCCTGTGGCCGTCCTTAAAGTAATGATTGACTGTCGTTTCTCTTTGCTTATTTGAGCTGTACTTGCTATAATATGGACTTGGTCTTTTACCAAATAGGGCTATCATCTGTATACCCCCCCTACCTTGTCACAACACAACTGATTGGCTCAAACGCATTAAGAAGGAAAGAAATTCCACAAATTAACTTTTAAGAAGGCACAACTGTTAATCGAAATGCATTCCAGGTGACTACCTTAACACTTTTCTGGTTACTACATGATTCCAATTGTGCTTTAGATAAATGTGTGTCTCAAATGGAACCCTATTCCCTATAGGGCCACTAGGACTCTGGTCAAAAGTAGTGCACTATATAAGAGGATAGGGTACCATTTGGGATGCATACAAACATTCACTTTAAAGATGAAATGGAAAGAACCTCTTATGTGCAGATGCAATAATGGACCGAAAGAAATAGAAAGAAACAGAGGTCATCGTTATGGCAGTGCAGCATTATGCCTACATACAAATAAGAAGTTTACAACCAAAAATGGAAATTAAATTCAAAATGGTTGTTTCTCTGTTTCAGAGGGGTTGGGTTAAATGCGGAAGACACATTTCAGTTGAATGCATTCAGTTGTACAACTGACTAGGTATCCCGCTTTCCCTTTCCTCTCTTGCCTCTCTAGTTGCGAAGGTGGTCTTTACTGCCACAACAGACAGAGTACGAGGACGATCATCCTTTTCCCTAAGGTCCCCTGAGGTTTGACTTGGTTATTTTTCATCCTCGTCGGTGCTTGAAAAACACACTTTGTGAATAAACGGAAAAGGTCAGGCTTGGCAATCCATCCTGGCTGAAGCTCTGAGAGGCTCTAGCGCAGCGCTTGTAGAGTAAATAGAAAACATATTGATCTCGGGGCAAAAATGCCAATGCGCCTCCGATAATAAAACATACAGATGGAAGCAGGCAAGCATGACCCGTGTACACACACACACACACACACACACACACACACACACACACACACACACACACCTGGACGCACAGACATGGACGGACGCACACACACATGGATGCACATACACGGACACGCGCTCACACGTACACACACATCTGACTGTTCTGAGTTACTGCATGTTGAGCATACACATATTTCTCAGAGATAAAGCAGCAGTTGTCTCCCAAGAATAATGAGGTATAAAGCTTAGCGGCCAGAAAGAAAGTTCATTTTAAAAACACATCATGGCCCTCAGACAAACACTGAGTGTGCGTCCCAAATGTTACCCTATTCCCTGTGTGGTGCACTACTTTTGACCAGAGCCTGCTGGGATAGCAGAGTCAAATGGATCTATAGGCAGGGAGTGTGATGGATGGTGGGGTCAGTTGTGCCTGGTCCTGGATCAGTGGGAAGGTGAGCAGGCAGGCAGGTAGATAGCTCAAACTCTACCGTGAATCCCAAATGGCACCCTATCCCCTATATAGAGCACTACCTTTGACCAGGACCTCGCAGGACTGGTCAAAAGTAGTGCACTATGTAGGAAATAGGGTGTAATTTGGGACGCACCCTCTGTCTGGGAAAGGAATTGTGATTCATTCTCCTCTTCAATGAGAGCGGCCATAACACTAGGCCCTGAGTAGCTCCCCTATTGTAAACCTCAGCCACTTCAACATGATTATAAGGGAAGACCTCTCAAACCACAGCAGCACTAAACTAAAACACACAGAGTCCAAACCTGTAAAAGGTTGAACTAACAGCCACCTGGGCACAGCCAGCTTCAATTACATAAGAAAATTATCTTTAGCGAAAAGGACATAGTGAAAGCAATATACAGGTAATGATATAGTCATCGAGAATAATTATGTGAGCACTGGACCTTAAAGCAGGGTTCCCACCCGTATGCTTTCAAATGAAATATCTTAGCGGGTCATTATTGCCATGCACCTGCTGCTGCCGTTCGCTGGCTGTATCTTTCCATTCGAGGGGATGTTAAATGAGCTTATAGAATTAGGGGAGGGCAATCAGCATGCCAACGAGACGCAGGCAATTAAAAGAGGAAGCAAGGAGAGGTACGCTCCATTGAGCCATGGCAGATGAAGTGGCATAGCCTGCGTCCCATAAGGAGCACTACTTTTCAACAAGGCTCATAGGGGTCTGGTCAAAAGTAGTGCACTATATAGGGAATAGGATGCCATTTGGGATGCGGACCCAAACTCCTGCTACCATCATACCCAGACCCATCTCACAGTCACAGCCGCCTGGGTGGGTGGAAGGAGACACAGGCAGTAAACTGCTGACACCCACAAACATTACAAGCAAACCCATCCCTGACAGGAAAACTTAAAGCGCCACTGTCCATCACACCGCCATTGTTATTGTTTTTGATGACGAAACGGAGGTGAGGAGAGCCACGCAACGTGGATTTATTTTTTCAGTTGTTGTTGTAATATCTCAAATGGACGTGGCAGTTTCACCATGAATGATTCCAGCTTTAACCTCACAACCACATCACTCTGGAGGTAGACTACAAAGGGGAAGTGTTTACGTCTTCCATTCCAGTGTAGGGTGAAGTTGCCCCTAGACAATGATCTTGGGTCAGTTTAGCATTTCCCCATTAATGGTTAAGGTTAGGATTGGGGGAGGGGAAGCTGATCCTAGATCTGTACCTATAGGAAACTTCACCCTGGAGCTTCCATTCCCCGGGTGGGAGGTCTCTTCATCAGTCTCAACCCACCCAGAAAGTTTAGCCGCTGGTCAAGTTGGTCCACCCCAGATGCTGCTGTCCTGGAGGTGTAATGAAATTGAATGAGCCTCATCAGAACACTTTAGCATGATGTCGCCTCTATTGATGGGCCGGATGGCCTATTGAGCTAAACGCTGTGACTTTAGGACTAGGGTAATCTCTTCCATTCAGACACAAAACGCCACGGGATCGCTATATTATTCCTTCTTCACAGGCTGTAAAAAGGTGTGATGATCACTGCTCATGTTTTTTTTACAGGGCTGTGGAGGAGGTGCTGGGTCTGTATTGATCCCACAGTGGAACGCCAATGACTCTCTCTCCCCCCGACTGATGATGGTGATGGCTTTGCTCTGGAGGCTGCTTCACTACAGACCAGGGAGCAGAGAGCGTTACCCAACCCTCCTCAGTACAGTACAGGGAGCGTTACCCAACCCTCCTCAGTACAGTACAGGGAGCGTTACCCAACCCTCCTCAGTACAGTACAGGGAGCATTACCCAACCCTCCTCAGTACAGTACAGGGAGCGTTACCCAACCCTCCTCAGTACAGTACAGGGAGCGTTACCCAACCCTCCTCAGTACAGTACAGGGAGCGTTACCCAACCCTCCTCAGTACAGTACAGGGAGCGTTACCCAACCCTCCTCAGTACAGTATAGGGAGCGTTACCCAGCTCTCCTCAGTACAGACCAGGTAGCGTTCAACAGCCCTCATTCAATACAGGGAGTGTTTCCCAGCCCTCCACAGTCAGTCGGGTCATTCCTACAATGCAGTGCCTTTTCTGTCCCCAGGAAATATAACTTATTATTTAGTGTAAAATGTGGATCCCAAAAGGCTTTAAATATAAGTTACGGTGTCCTTTACCTTTAAAAACCCCCAAATATGATTCTTGAAAGGGAATTTTATGCATTTTTAACTCTTTTTTTCAGTGGATGTGTTTTGCCATGTCCCCGGGTGTTATTCATCAACTTCCACAAGAAATATAAGGCAAAATCTTTCTTCATTATTTTATAGTCCTAGTTAAACTCTCTCTCATCAATAATGTTTTTTTCATGATTATTGTATTTATTATTATTATTTTATTTAAGATGTCCTGTGTGTCTCTGATATCACTTTTCACCCTGTTAGTTTGTTGCAATTCTCCATTGAAAAAAACAACCCTTCCTATAATGACACCACATTCAGGAAGTGTCAACATTTCTTTGGTGGGAAAACAATGGCGCAAAGCTAAATAAATATAAATACTCAGTTGTATCTATTTTCCCATGTTTTATGTTGTTAGTCTGTATTTCACACACTCACATGTTTCCACCTTGTTAGGCTAAATTATAGAGAAAATTAACCATATTTCAAAATGTTAAAATATGTTTGATAGAGAAGTTAAAATCCTGTTCAAGTGTTCACCATTATGCTAGCTCAATCTTGCTCACTCACAGAGCTATGGCTAATTTAGGCTCCAAATGTCCACCCTATTAGGTCCCACCCTGTAGGATTATGCACCTAATAGGTTGGAAAACGCACCCAAAAGTGCCTGAGCTTGACCAATATGTTTTTATGAAAATGAAACATGTCCTTTTTCTGACAGAAAAAAATTAAAATTAAAATTAAAAAAATACACTTTTTCCCCCCAAACGTTAATAGGTTGGAAAGGCACCGCAGGGTAGGAATGACCCAGTCAGTACAGTGCAGGCAGCACCACACAGCCCTGCCAGCCCAGCTGGTGGCAGCTCTCCTGACCTCCCAAAGCCGATTACTCTGGCTAGGGTCGCCAAAAGGCCACAACCTCTTCCAACTGCCCATGGCCATCACATGATTGGAATTCATCATATAGAAGTGACCAGGTTCAAAATAACCCTGTAAAACCACTCACTGTTTTGATGTAGGGCTAAGCCTTGATCGATTGTGAGTGCTGAGAATATGACAAGAGAAAATTACCCCTATCATGTAGGTAGAAAATGGTGCTGGTACCTTGCTAACGTCAACAAATAGGATCAATATCATGACTAGATCCACTCACTGAGGCTGCAGAAGCCTCTTGTGGAGGAAATAGCAACAAATAGCCTGGTTGCCAATTTTGACAACAATTTTCCCTGTAGGACAGCCTTTGTATGGAGACTCTCTGGCCAGGCTTCTCTCTAATAACTGCAGCTCTCTGAGCCCTGAGAGCTATAATGGACACTCACACTGAGTGCTGCTATTGGATGAGGAGATGCTTCGTATGAGGACCTCAGGGTTATTACTTGTCAAGAAAGGAGCTTCATGATTTAGGGTACACTCTACTTTCAAGAGCGGAAGCACTATACCCACATAGAACTATACTGGCTATGGCAAATTACTTCTAAACGGGCAAGCCACAAAGAGACATAGCCACTAGAGACCTCATTTAATCTACACAATACATTGTATACACTGGGTGTGTCCGAAATGGCACCCTACTCCCTATGGGCCCTGGTCAAAAGTAGTGCACTACATGGGGAATAGGGTATCATTTCAGACGCAGACAGTGTCCCACACAATCCAACATGTTGTTGCCTTTTCCATTAGTCAAGAAACCAGACCAATAATAACCTGCCTACCTGACTGACTCACTTAATCAAAGAGGCGATATGCATAAACCAACAGAGAACCCCGGTACTAATAGCAGCCACTAAAATGTGTCCATTAAGCAATTTCCCTCAAAAGTCACAGTCCATTAACCTCCTCTCTTATTGTCCCCAGCCGCATTTCACAATTAACATTCCTACTCAACAACACATCATCAGGTGTTCAAAATGATTCACTGTTATCCAATGCTGCATAGGTGGATTACTTCAAACCATATCTTCCAATTAGATACAGCATGCATCACCAATGGCACCCTATTCCCTATATAGTCAGTGGTGTAAAGTACTTAAGTAAAAATACTTACTCAAGTCGTTTTTTGGGGGTATCTGTACTTTACTTTACTATTTATATTTTTGACAACTTTTACTTCACTACATTCCTAAAGAATAATGTTATTTTTACTCAATACATTTTCTCTGATACCCAAAAGTACTCATTACATTTTGAATGCTTAGCAGGACAGGAAAATTGTCAAATTCACACACTTATCAAGAGAGCATCCCTGATCATCCCTATTGCCTCTGATCTGGCGGACTCACTAAACCCCAATTATTAATTTGTAAATGATGTCTGAGTGTTGGAGTGTGCCCCTGGCTATCCGTAAATAAAATAAAAACAAGGAAATGGTGCCGTCTGGTTTGCTTAATATAAGGAATGTGAAATAATTAATCCTTAAGTACATTTTCGCAATTACATTTACTTTTGATACTTAAGTATCAAACCAAATACTTTTAGACTTTTACTCAAGTAATCTTTTATTGGGTGACTTTCACTTTTACTTGAGTCATTTTCTATTAAGGTATCTTTACTTTACTCAAGTATGACAATTGGGTACTTTTCCACCACTGTATATAGTGCACTACTTTTGACCAGTGCCATTTAGGATGCACGAAATCTCAACACTTCCTTAAATAAATCCAGCAACGGCAATACATAAAATGACATCCATATAGCATCTCAAAGTGAGCATACAGTGAGGAGAGTTAGCCAGACATAGGAAAAGCTCAGCGATTTGAACGTAATTTTGGCTAATAGGGTTGGTGTCTGGAATGACACATCGTCCCATCATCCTGTCCAAACATCGTTGATATACGATTGTATTGGCGGGAAGAACGCAATATAAAAGGACACATTGCTAAGCCTAGTTCTTTCTTTATCTAGTCTAGGCTGCAGAATGATTTTCAAATTGGTAGGCCTATATTTCTCTTGGCTATTAAAATACGCAGATCAGTTATAAAAGGTTACCTTTTAAAAACAAATATTATAGCCGTATTAAGTGTAGGCTGAGTTTGCTACTCTGAGAGAGAAAAGGTGAATATGCTGGTGTTCCTTGCCAGAAAACTTTAGGTAGGTCTACAACATGGTAAAAAACAACTAGACCTAATGGTTCCTCATTGTACTTTCGTATTTAATTTTAAATGTAGCCTATATTCAAATGCATCTTATTAGAAAAACATTGCCTATAGGAAAGGCTAAAATATTCTGTCAAACTTTGAAATACTTACAGTGGGGAAAAAAAGTATTTAGTCAGCCACCAATTGTGCAAGTTCTCCCACTTAAAAAGATGAGAGAGGCCTGTAATTTTCATCATAGGTACACGTCAACTATGACAGACAAATTGAGAGAGAAAAATCCAGAAAATCACATTGTAGGATTTTTAATGAATTTATTTGCAAATTATGGTGGAAAATAAGTATTTGGTCAACTACAAACAAGCAAGATTTCTGGCTCTCACAGACCTGTAACTTCTTCTTTAAGAGGCTCCTCTGTCCTCCACTCGTTACCTGTATTAATGGCACCTGTTTGAACTTGTTATCAGTATAAAAGACACCTGTCCACAACCTCAAACAGTCACACTCCAAACTCCACTATGGCCAAGACCAAAGAGCTGTCAAAGGACACCAGAAACAAAATTGTAGACCTGCACCAGGCTGGGAAGACTGAATCTGCAATAGGTAAGCAGCTTGGTTTGAAGAAATCAACTGTGGGAGCAATTATTAGGAAATGGAAGACATACAAGACCACTGATAATCTCCCTCGATCTGGGGCTCCACGCAAGATCTCACCCCGTGGGGTCAAAATGATCACCAGAACGGTGAGCAAAAATCCCAGGACCACACAGGGGGACCTAGTGAATGACCTGCAGAGAGCTGGGACCAAAGTAACAAAGCCTACCATCAGTAACACACTACGCCGCCAGGGACTCAAATCCTGCAGTGCCAGACGTGTCCCCCTGCTTAAGCCAGTACATGTCCAGGCCCGTCTGAAGTTTGCTAGAGTGCATTTGGATGATCCAGAAGAGGATTGGGAGAATGTCATATGGTCAGATGAAACCAAAATAGAACTTTTTTGGTAAAAACTCAACTCGTCGTGTTTGGAGGACAAAGAATGCTGAGTTACATCCAAAGAACACCATACCTACTGTGAAGCATGGGGGTGGAAACATCATGCTTTGGGGCTGTTTTTCTGCAAAGGGACCAGGACGACTGATCCGTGTAAAGGAAAGAATGAATGGGGCCATGTATCATGAGATTTTGAGTGAAAACCTCCTTCCATCAGCAAGGGCATTGAAGATGAAATGTGGCTGGGTCTTTCAGCATGACAATGATCCCAAACACACCGCCCGGGCAACGAAGGAGTGGCTTCGTAAGAAGCATTTCAAGGTCCTGGAGTGGCCTAGCCAGTCTCCAGATCTCAACCCCATAGAAAATCTTTGGAGGGGAGTTGAAAGTCTGTGTTGCCCAGCGACAGCCCCAAAACATCACTGCTCTAGAGGAGATCTGCATGGAGGAATGGGCCAAAATACCAGCAACAGTGTGTGAAAACCTTGTGAAGACTTACAGAAAACGTTTGACCTGTGTCATTGCCAACAAAGGGTATATAACAAAGTATTGAGAAACTTTTGTTATTGACCAAATACTTATTTTCCACCATAATTTGCAAATAAATTCATTAGAAATCCTACAATGTGATTTTCTGGATTTTCTTTTCTCATTTTGTCTGTCATAGTTGACGTGTACCTATGATAAAAATTACAGGCCTCTCTCATCTTTTTACGTGGGAGAACTTGCACAATTGGTGGCTGACTAAATACTTTTTTTCCCCACTGTATTTGCACTGTCAGTTTCCCCCCCCCCCACAAATGTAGGTTATTTCATACTGTTTAGGCTACTTTATTTATTTTTTAACTTGTAGGCCTATATTTTGGATTTGTACAGTTCAATAGGCAAAAGGCATATTCTAATAGGCCTATTCGTTTTTAGCTGAGGAACGCTCAATTCCGTTCTCTTATATCGAGATGGAGTTGAGTATTGATAACTGGTCGAGCGATTTGCTAGCAACAACATTGAGTCACCATCAGTCGATACTTGTAAAAAATTAGCAAACGCTTACCTGTTTGTCCTGTACAACTGCGGTCCTTCCACGGGGTGCTGAAATTCATACTTTTTTTAAAATATTGAATACAACCATCGACTCTTTCCTTATTTGTGTTGCTCAACTCAGCGCGAATGCGCTTTGCCAATTGAATCTCAGATTACGTAGTACGTCAAGGCCGCTACGTCTCCAGTTGAGCAACACAAATTAGGAAAAAGTCGGTGGTTGTATTTGATAAAAGTTTTTATTAAAATTATGAATTTCAGCACTCCGGGGAAGGACAGCAGTTGTACAGGACAAACATAGCTACAGGTAAGTGTTTTCAGAATTTCCATTTTTCGACTGATGGTGACTCAATGTGTTGCTAGCAAATTGTGCGAACAGTTATCAATACTCAACTCCACCTCGATTTAAGAGAACGGAGTTGAGCATTCCTCAGCTACATTGTTTTTAGCATAAGCTAATGTTCATTTGATTTTAAGTGTTATAAAGAATGTTATAAATAATCATGTGTTTTATCTGATTGTATATTTAGGATTTTTACAGTTCAATAGGCATAGTCTAAGGATAATAGGCCTATACATTTTTTACCTAAGCCAATGTTCATTCAAGAATGTTTTAGGCTAAATAATACTTTGCTTTATCTGATTGTTGTTGACTTATATAATGCACAATTTGTAAGATATTGAAAATAATGTTGTTTGTGAGACAACGCCGACACAAACTCCTCATTCGTAAATTTTTTGTTCCCGCTTTTTGAAAGTGCTGCTGCGGGAGCTTATGCCCGATTGCCCGTTGTGCAATTCTAGGGCATTAATAAACACTTCCACAATATTATAAATATTAGTTTATAAGTTTAACTTGTCAAAGTCATTTTTACTGCAATTTTTCTTTACAGTAGCCTATGTGTAAGCCTATATTATTGGCTGTTTGATTTTCCGACGGCACAATTTATTTTGCCAACACTTTGGTCAAGTAAAGCAGAAATGTACCCGGTTTTTTAAATGTCCTATTCGATTAGTCTATCTTGCAATTGTTTGTTCTCTCTCTCATTATTACTATACTATGTTTTTATTTAGGCTATTTGCAAACAACTAGACGAACAAGTAACATTCAAATCGAATGGATATTGGGGAGAAAAAGGAAATTACGATTTTAAAACAATAAGCCAGACAACTCAGTGTCCCTTGCAAAAGGCACAAGATCATCCGACATAGGAGAGGGAAGAAAACATGTTAGGCCCTATCTGACATTTTGCGCGTCTTTGGTGCTCTCTGCTCTTTCTACAATCTACAGTGCCTTGCATAAGTATTCACCCCACTTAGACTTTTCCACATTTTATTGTGTTATAACCTGGAATTAAAATGTATTTAATTAGGATTTTTTGTCATTGATGTACACAAAATAGTCTAATATGCTTCTCATCGCCCTGAGAAGACAATCACCATGGTGAAGCATGATGGTGCCAGCATCATGTTATGGGGATGCTTTTCATTGGCAGGGACTGGGAAACTGTTCAGGATTGAGGGCAAAATGGATAGAGCCAAATTACATTTACATTTTAGTCATTTAGCAGACGCTCTTATCCAGAGCGACTTACAGTTAGTGAGTGCATACATTTTCATACTGGCCCCCCGTGGGAAACGAACCCACATCCCTGGCGTTGCAAGCGCCATGCTCTACCAACTGAGCTACACGGGACAAATCCAGGCAAGTTCTAAAGGAAAACCTGTTCCAGTCTGCAAGAGACCTGGGACTGGGGCAGAGGTTCACCTTCCAGCAGGGCAATGACCCTAAACACACAGCCAAACCGACACTGGTGTGGTTTAAAAACAACAACCTGAATGTCTTAGAGTGGCCCAGTCCTCAATCCGATTTGAGAATCTGTAGCAAGACTTGAAAGTTGCTGTTCACCAACGGTCCCCATCCAACTTGACAGAGCTTGAGAAATGTTCTGAATTTTGCAGACTCACAGCTGTAATTGCTACCAAAGGTGCTTCTACCAAGTATTGACTCAGGGGAATGAATACTTATGCAACCAACAATTTATTTGTTTAATTAACTTTTTTGTCACAAGCAAAAAATATTTTGCACCTTCAAAGTGTTAAAGTATGTTGTGTAAATCAAATGGTAAAAATCCCAATTAAATCCATTTTAATTTCAGGTTGTAACACCAGGAATTACACCTGGAAAAGGGGGGTGAATACTTATGCAAGTCACTGTACATTGTTCTCTTACATTATGTTAATATTTTAAATGCCACATATGTATGAAATGTATTAGGCTATGGCAAATAGAGAATAGGCATTTGGCATGTCGCCCTGCTGCGCTGTTTTGCACTGCCAGACTCCGGAGGTGTAGTCAAATTCAAATATGCTAAACCATCGTTTGTGACATCACGATGTCCTCATCATCAAAAAATAAAACATAAAACATTATTTTGCCACATGCGCCGAATACAACAGGTGTAGACATTACAGTGAAATGCTTACTTACAAGCCCTTAACCAACAATGCAGTTTAATAACAAATTGCAGCAGTAAAATAAAATAACAGTAGGGAGGTTATATACAGGGGGTACCGGTACAGAGTCAATGTGCGGGGGCATCGGTTAGTCAAGGTAATTGAGGTAATATGTGCATGTTGGTAGAGTTAGTGACTATGCATAAATAATCAACAGAATAGCCGCAGCGTAAAAGAGGGGGTTGGGGGTGGGGTGGGGGGGCAATGCAAATAGTCTGGGTAGCCATGATTAGCTGTTCATTAGTCTTCTGCCTTGGGGGTAGAAGCTGTTAAGAAGCCTTTTGGACCTAGACTTGGCGCTCCGGTACCGCTTGCCGTGCGGTAGCAGAGAGAACAGTCTATGACTAGGGTGGCTGGAGTCTTTGATAATTTTTTGGCCCTTCCTCTGACACCGCCTGGTATAGAGGTCCTGGATGGCAGGAAGCTTGGCCCCAGTGATGTACTGGGCCGTACGCACTACCCTCTGTAGTGCCTTGCGGTCGGAGGCCGAGTAGTTGCCATACCAGGCGGTCATGCAACCAGTCAGGATGCTCTCGATGGTGCAGCTGTAGAATTTGTTGAGGATCTGAGGACCCATGCCAAATCTTTTCAGTCTCCTGAGGGGGAATAGGCTTTGTCGTGCCCTCTTCGTGACTGTCTTGGTGTGTTTGGACCATGATAGTTTGTTGGTGATGTGGACACCAAGGAACTTGAAGCTCTCAACCTGTTCCACTACAGCCCTGTCGATGAGAATGGGGGCGTGCTCAGTCCTCTTTTTTTTCCTGTAGTCCACAATCATCTCCTTTGTCTTGATGACGTTGAGGGAGAGGTTGTTATCCTGGCACCACACGGCCAGGTCTCTGACCTCCTCCCTATAGGCGGTCTCATCCTTGTCGGTGATCAGGCCTACCACTGTTGTGTCGTCGGCAAACTTAATGATGGTGTTGGAGTAGTGCCTGGCCATGCAGTCATGGGTGAACAGGGAGTACAGGAGGGGACTGAGCACGCACCCCTGAGGGGCCCACATGTTGAGGATCAGCGTGGCAGATGTGTTGTTACCTACCCTTACCACCTGGGGGCGGCCCATCAGGAAGTCCAGGATCCAGTTGCAGAGGGAGGTGTTTAGTCCCAGGGTCCTTAGCTTAGTGATGAGCTTTGAGGGCACTATGGTGTTGAACGCTGAGCTGTAGTCAATGAATAGCATTCTCACGTAGGTGTTCCTCTTGTCCAGGTGGGAAAGGGCAGTGTGGAGTACAATAGAGATTGCATCATCTGTGGATCTGTTGGGGCGGTATGCAAATTGGAGTGGGTCTAGGGTTTCTGGGATAATGGTGTTGATGTGAGCCATGACCAGCCTTTCAAAGCACTTCATGGCTACAGACGTGAGTGCTATGGGTCGGTAGTCATTTAGGCAGGTTATCTTAGTGTCCTTGGGCACGGGGACTATGGTGGTCTGCTTGAAACATGTTGGTATTACAGACTCAGTCAGGGACATGTTGAAAATGTTAGTGAAGACACTTGCCAGTTGGTCAGCGCATGCTCGGAGTACACGTCCTGGTAATCCGTCTGGCCCTGCGGCCTTGTGAATGTTGACCTGCTTAAAAGTCTTACTCACATCGGCTACAGAGAGCTTGATCACATAGTCATCCGGAACAGCTGATGCTCTCATGTATGCTTCAGTGTTGCTTGCCTCGAAGCGAGCATAGCAGTGATTTAGCTCATCTGGTAGGCTTGTGTCACTGGGCAGCTCGCGGCTGTGCTTCCCTTTGTAGTCTGTAATAGTTTCAAGCCCTGCCACATCCGACGAGCGTCAGAGCCGGTGTAGTACGATTCAATCTTAGTCCTGTATTGACTCTTTGCCTGTTTGATTGTTCGTCGGAGGGCATAGTGGGATTTCTTATAAGCGCCCAGGTTAGATTCCCGCTCCTTGAAAGTGGCAGCTCTACCCTTTAGCTCAGTGCAGATGTTGCCTGTAATCCATGGCTTCTGGTTGGGGTATGTACGTACGGTCACTGTGGGGACGACGTCATCGATGCACTTATTGATGAAGCCAGTGACTGATGTGGTGTACTCCTCAATGCTATCGGAAGAATCCCGGAACATATTCCAGTCTGTGCTAGCAAAACAGTCCTGTAGCTTAGCATCTGCATCATCTGACCACTTCCTTATTAACCGAGTCACTGGTGCTTCCTGCTTTAGTTTTTGCTTACGGCTGTCAAACATCGTCGATAGACAACGCAATCGTAAAATCGCCCAACCCTATTGGCTAATGCGAATAAATTAAGCCTCCCATGGACATATTTGTGTGTGGTGGTCAGTGGGGCATGAGGAGGAACAGCACAGC
Organism: Coregonus clupeaformis; assembly: GCF_020615455.1. NCBI lineage: Eukaryota > Metazoa > Chordata > Actinopteri > Salmoniformes > Salmonidae > Coregonus > Coregonus clupeaformis. Next base: position 19,098,324 of record NC_059195.1, read on the forward strand.
GTCTTAACTGATGTGTTGGGAATAGTTCAAACTTCCTCTAGCTCAGCTCAGCCCAGGCAGCAACCCAAGGACTGCTAGCTATATACTATACAGTACAGTAGCACTTCACTAAAGCCTCATTTATACCCTATGCAAGTGCGCAACGCAATTAGCTATGCAAAATGGCTAGCAAAAATAAGTGTGCATCGGCGCAATTTGTAACTCGACGCAAGTACGCAGGATCGACATTTTGTTTAGCTAATTGCGTTCTTGCGTACAATATAAATTAGGCCAAGCAGAGAACATCCCACCATTTCTTCCTGTTACTGTCCACATTAACCATTTGTTACATCTGCTACCATAGACAACATACTGTGTTTTTATATATTTTTTATCTCAGCAATGTAATGGCTAGTCAAACTGAAAGGTGAATTGATGTGAACATCTAGGATGACGCCTCCATCTCTGATCTATATAGATTTCAGTACACTGCCACTGTATTCCCGTGCCAAGAGGCTAAACTACAGCCCACTGCTGCGACTGAGGAAGTAGCTATGTGCCAAGCTATGACCAGCATGTAGGCTCTCTCTGTGTGTATGTGTGTATGCATGCATGTGTGTATGAGCGTGTGTGCTCATTACCTGCCGCTCTCAGTGCCTGGCGACTCGGCCCCAAGTCTGCATCTTTCCAGCTGATTGGCCACAATCTGTCTCTCCACCTCCAGCTCCCTTGTCAGCCTCTCAAACTGGAGCTCCTGCAGAAAGACACAAGGACAAGACACAGTCAGGAACACAAGGTCAGAGATGCCATGCCTTATAGAATGGCTCCCTTGTAAAATAGGTATTCTGGTCTGAGTGGGATTTCCTGGTTAAATAAAGGTACAATAAAAATACATGGGTGCCTCTCCAATGAAGATGATGATGACAAGGAGGAAGGATAACAGTTTGACAGCTCTGAGGAACATTAGCGTGTACAGACCGCACCATAGATGTATTAAAACAGCCCACACACAATAGTTCCCTAATAGCTTGAGGAAATTATATGCCTTAGAAAACAAAGAAACCATTTAAAACACACACACACAGTCCCACATGTGCATGACAATGCACAGCCCACACACAGAGATTGAAGCACCATTTAGCCTGGGTACAAATAGTGTTATTCAACCTTGCTTCTACTAGCTTGTCTGCAGGGAGCAATGCAGGAATCAGCATCCGACTCTCCTAATTATCGAACCCCAGTGAGGCTGCCCGCCTAGGGTTCTACCTGGCCTCTCTCTCTGTGTCTCAGCCTGGCTTCAAGCACTGCAGCATATCACAGGAAGAGAGACTCAGATATACAAACGCGCAGACACACACACGCATGCATACAGTACACTACTAGACCTATATGTATAAACCACACACACACACACACAAACACGAGCACACCACACACACACACACACACTACACTACTACAACCATACATCACGCACAGCCCTTTCCTTGCACCCATGACACCCCACTCTATCACACACAGACATGCTGGGACTCAGTCTGTTTCTCTCTCTCATGTACACAGACCCATTCCCACTCACCTTAATAGGCGATAATCTAGCTAGCCTAGCTCTCTCGCTCTCTCCAGCCAAGCTGTAGTTCCCTCCATAAAGCAGCAGCCAGCACCCAGTCACAGCCACAGCACTCTACTCCTCAAGAGGAAGTTAGCCACTGTCTCCGTGGCTTCAGGCTGCCCACTTTTCACACCTCATCTCCACCACTCCTCTTTAAGCTCTGGAGGTGCTACAAGAATGTTTCTCTTGACTAGAGACTCATTTGGCTCAGAAGAGAGCGCTAGCTAGTGCTCCCCCTCCCTCCCACCCACCCACCCACCCTCCCTCCCTCCCTCCCTCCCTCCCTCCCTCCCTCCCTCCCCTCCTCCGCCTGCCTTGCATTGCCTTGTCCCCTCCCCTCCTCTGCTATACTCTCCCCTGGCTCAGTAGTGGTCATGTGCAGCCTGGCTGCTGCAGACCAGGGAGATGGGAGCTCTGCTAAGCCCTGCCGCTCCACACAGGGAGAGAGACAGAGACACAGGCCACGCTGCAGTTTCCTCAGGAAGTAGAAACATTTACACTGTGGCTCTGCTCCCGCCACTAGCACACACAGAATACAGGATACTACACTGGAACAGGGACAGAAACAGACCCATGTGTACAGTATACTATAGCCCGCTGTCCTGACAGGAAGACTGACACTGATCTACTTAGAAGGAAATGATCAATCAATCCTTTGTGGCAGCCGCTTTAGAGACGTATAGAATATGAGAGGGAAACTTATTTTCTGTTCAAGAATCAAGAATCTGTGTGCTATTGTATAGATGTAGTCAACAAAGATAATGGCATAGAGAACACGTTAAGACTACATCTCATTATCGGTTTAGCCTGACTCTAGCTATTACAGGTTCTCTCAGAGTTATTTAATAGAATATAATTAAAACGTCATGGTCTTCGAGACGATATCTTTTTAATGACGTCTAGCAAAATATGTCCCCGGGTGATCTTATAACTGCTCATCCATCTGAATGAAGCTCAACACTGCGATCTAACAGCACTAGTGTACTGTGTGTGTGTGTGTGTGTGTGTGTGTGTGTGTGTGTGTGTGAGTGTGTGTGTGTGTGCAAACCCAACAGCTTGTGACTATCCCCATGCACTCTCAGCAGCACTGCAGCAATCACACCACATTATACATACTATTAAACTTCTCTGAGCGCATGAAGATCACTGATATGTGCATGTCTCTGCACATTACACTTTCATATGCATCTCTTCAAAGCGTGTGTGCAGTTTGACTGGCTACGCTGTCAGATCACTGATGCGGGAGTATCTGTTTAGACTACAGCAGAGTAGTTGGGTATAAAAACAGATAAAGGGTGCCCTATCCTTTCAAACGCACATAAAACCTCTGAACAAATAGACTTTACAGTTCACTGTGTACGCTAAGAGAGTTCTGGTCATCAGTTGGCATCACAGAGAAAAGTAGGCCACCAGGATCCAAGAGTTAATATTGTGGTACAGAGAGTGTTGTTATCTATAAGAAATAACATTTGAGAGCCTGATAGAAACACAGATAACGGGTTGTGTCCCAAATGGCACCCTATTCCCTATATACAGAAGCAGGATCTTAATTTGAGCCAGTTTGCTACAGCAGGAAAATAATGGCAATTATAATTAATGGATTTTTTTTTGTAGGCTTTGATACATTTTAGTTAGGGCAAATCAAGTCTGACAATTTCAAGTGGAAATTACAAACTTTAGAAGCCTTTTTAAACCTCAAATACACTACAAGTTTGCATTTCCTGCCATGCAGGAAAATTCTCAGCAACAAAAGTGATCAAACGAAGATCCTATATCTGTACTGCACTACTTTTGACCAGAGCCTATATAGGGAATAGGGTGCCATTTGGGATGCATTTGCCATTTGGAATGGAAGGGGTGAACGACCCTTCCAGGAAGAAAATAACACAGATAGGATTCAGTTCCACAGATTCCTCCCTCTCTCATTGGCTCACTGCGGGAAAAACTTGTCACATGATACAACACGATCCTATCATGGACCATTTACGACCAGAAAAATGTTTTAAATCGCACATTCTTGAAGATGTACACATGCTTGTGAGTAAACACAAAGAAATAGGTGTCTTATGTCATGAACATGGTTGGTTCACCATTTGTTTGCCTTCTAATCTAATGTCCTGTTTGACTGTGCAGCCTTGCATGTCCGAGGGGCGGAAGGTTGGTCTCAGAGCTACTAGATAAGGCACAGCCAAGGGCAAACAGTGTTGCTTTCTTCTATTGAATAACTCCAATGCAGCAGGTTTCTATTGAATCCAGATTGTGTTTATGATGAAACAGGGCAGAGGTATGCCACGTATGCTGCTGCCATACAGTGCTAAAGGCTTGATCCCAGCTCCAAGCCTGTCCTACCCACGCTCTGTACCCCTCCACTGTGGATGCATGCCTGCATGGAGGAGATGCAGAGCTTCCTGTATGAAGCAGAGCTAGCTAGCCTCTCCTTCTCCACCCTGCAGCAAACAATCTGCTCTGTCCTGTCCTCTCTCAGGTGGCCATAAATATTATGAATACGTCGTCCTCAACACCACTCTCCTTGTCCTTTATTAGCCTATGAAGCAAAAAAGAAAACATATTTTATGACTTTTACCTCTCTCTCTCATACATTTCACCAGGAATTTCCAGAGGGTAGGTCATCACGAGCCTTATGAAGCCCATGACAAATGTGGATCCAATACATTCATTATTAGCTTCTCATACCAGGCTGTTACAGATGTAGGATCTTCATTTGATCACCCTTTTGCAGTAGAAATGTCCTGCAATGCAGGACATTTAAAATGTATAGTGTATTTTTGAGGTTTAAAAAGGCTCCTAAGGTTTGTAATTTCCACTTTGAAATTTAAGACTTGATTTTCTCTTTTACAAAAATAATGGATCAACCCCTACAAAAAATGTAAATGAATTATAATCCACGTAATAATTCACATTTCCTGTTGATGCAGGATTATTTTCCTATGTAGCAAACTGGTTCAAATTAAGATCCTACATCTGTACTTGTCGCTACGGGCGGCAACCTAATGAAACAAGGGCAAAGACAACAGGGCCTAAGTGGCACGTCCATTACAGCCTCAAATAGAACGTCTCTGCTCTGGTCTCCATGTATAATTCATTGAGTTTGCAGAGTCAGTGAAACGCAAAATGGGACACATCTATTCAACTTAATGATGCGACGCGTCAGGACAAAGGCTGTGGTATTGACCATTAAACAAGGGCCGTACTTATTTAGTCCATATGGCGAGGGGTGGTGGCCTGGTGAGGGGGTGCGGCGAGAGCCCTCTGTCCCCCCTCGGTCCGTGCTAGGCTTAGTGGAAGAAGGGTTAGAGACAATGGAGGCTGGTCGTCCTGTACCAACATGTGCTTTGCTCAGCTCTGCTCATTGTTCGGCATGACAATGAGTGTCAGTCCGCAGGCCTGACTGCCCTGTCACCCAGCGCTGAATCAGATCCTGTCCCCCTCTGTCTCGGCCTGTCCTACTGCATAGGGCCCAGTACAAGCAGATGACACATCACCACGCCACGGGTTGCATGACCCTTGCAGACGCTTAATGGACAGTGACTCCGGTAGACTCAGCTCAAAGCTCCAAGCATGGCCTCTACTCTGCTCTGACCTGTCGTGCAGCCTCAGCACATCCTCTCACTCCACCTACAGGTCTACACTTGACATGATGGGCTGCATCCTAAAATAGCACACTATTTTTTATTGAACCTTTATTTATCCAGCAAGTCCCATTGAGAGGTCCCTTCATCCTTTATAGTGCACTACTTGTAATTCATGAAGTCATTTGGAGGGCCACTCGCAAACATTTTCCACAATTCTGTAAATGTAATTTTCTCTGCTGAAAATGAAATTCTATGAAATAGAACAAGTAGGAATTAAAGAGTTAGGTGGTTTAGGTCACTTTCAATACCACATAAAGCATTAGAAAGACTGCAACACTGGCATTGTAACTTCATACCAGAGAGGAAGAGAAGCAGAGAAGTCTTTGGCCCTATAGGCCAGGCACAGTGAGGTCACAACAACGCAATACAGGCTCAACTGTGTCAGTGTATTTTTAGTAGCAGAGTCATACAGTATATAGAGTTATAGGGCTCTGATTAGAAGCTGTTGATAACTTCCATTCCAACAGGCTCTCCTCTCCTCCTCTCCAGGCCTGATTGGGTATGATTGAGCCATCATGTTCAGAGGGAAAGTATGGGTGACGCTGGCTTGGCCGCCTTGGGCCAGAAGAAGTATGGGCTTTTTGAAACGCTCTTTGTCAGCTTTCAAACATCAGCTCCGACATACTAATCACACACTTATGCCGTGATATAAATATCTCAGCCAGAGCATGCAAATATAATAATAAATGCCATTTAACAGACACTTTTATCCAACGCGACTTACAGTCATGTGTGCATACATTTTATGTATGGGTAGTCCCGGGAATCGAACCCACTACCTTGGCGTTACAAGCACCATGCTCTATCAACATAGCTACAAAGGACCATATGAAACCATGAGGGGATAGTCTAGCTCCAGTGTTCAACAGTAGGCTCCTCATGTCCTGTCCCAGATGCACACCAAGCATCCTCCTCCTCACACCACATCACTGTTTTGGTGGATATTTTTTAACACTTACATTCCACTCTACTTACATATTTATTACACTTAATTGAGACAGTAATGACACGAGAAGGCGAGACAGTCAAGTGGGAGAGACAGTGAGAAAGGCGGACCAAGGGATTCACCCAGGTCTTTGGTGGGGAGAAGCATGTGGTTAGAGCTGGGAGCTAGGCCACTGGCTCTGTACAGTTTTGTGAAGTGGGAATATACATGTTGTAATTGGATTGAATTGAGGTGGCCCAATGAGAGGTAGAGCCAGAGGTGACGTGTCCCTCTCCTAGACACGTCCTCACGCTCTGCTCTACCATTGGACAGAGATAGAGACAAGAAATGACAATATACGACGTGTCAGCATATTACCATCCCGAGCAGCGAAGGATTTCAATATATTTTATGCAGCACTTTAATGCATATCTAATGCTTTTGTAGCATGATGGGTATTGTGACGGAAAACAGCGAGAGATTTTCTTGTAGTTATTTTGCGAAAGGTGACATAGTAGCACTAGTTCTAATCCTACTGTACTTCACATTTTTCTACCCCATTGCCATGCCAGATGAATATCATTACAATTATTGTCATCGTCATCATGGGGTTCGTTGAAATTTCTAAAGCCACTTTCTCAAACTGATGATCCTGCGGACAGTGACTGCTCAGACACAAACAACAGTAACAATATGAATCGTCAACATAAACAATCCCAATCTGCTACAGCAGTTCATAGGCCTTTTCTACAACAATCTAGGTGATGGAATTCAAAGGAAGTCCACTGGCATTAGTTAGACCTGGAAGTGAAGCTATAGCATACTACAGAAGACCACTAGTAGACTACTAGTGAATTAATAATATATTAATAGTAGACCTTTCAGTGTGGGAACAAAGGCAGTCCCTTCCTTCAACATGCCTCCTACCTGACTTTAGTGAAGGAGAGAGCAGTGCGGTACAGTACTGATGACATCATGACTAGCCCGTCAGTGAATACAGTGAAATTAACGATTGAGAAGCCATGATGCGGAGGTGAGTGAAATAGAAGTCAATTTCCTGCTGTCGACTCAGCACTTCCTTCCCCACACACATATATAGCAGATGGACAGGAATGGTGAAGTACTGTATATCACCCACCCCCCCCACACACACACACATCCCCCCCTTTCTCTGAAGCATGCGTAAATATTGTACTATAAATTGTGCCTTCCTGTAGTAGCCTTTTCCTGCAGTCAAATGACCAAAGCGCCCTCTAGTGGCCTCATGGGTGGAACGTTATTCATATTTTTTAATCAACATTATTAAAAAAACCTGCTGGAACTCCGGTGTTTCTATGTCAAACGGTTTTGTTATATTTCAGTATTCTGTGATGTATATAAAGTGCAATATTGGGATGCAAACTCAACATTGAATACATTTCAACTCTATATCTGACATGGTACAGGTGTCTTCTTTTTTGTAAGCCCTTAACCATGTGTGTGAGGTGTATACTTTTGTTTCAAGGTAGAGTTGATTAAGACTACCAATAAATACTCTGTGTGACCCTGATTTAGCCCACTGCAGTAAAAGGTTATTAATTATACTTATGCTAAAATGTTTCTTCTATTCTCCTGAGCCATTTACTTTATGTTCGTATTTTTATATTTTATCATTTATTATTGTTGCATTGTCGAGAAGGAACTTGCAAGTAAGCATTTCGTTGATTTCCTGTACATATGACTAATAAAACTTTAAACTCACATACAGCAGACAGACAGGAACAGTGAGTTATATCACAGCAATCTGTGCTCCAGCCCCGGCAGCAGAGGATGTTCAAATCCCTCTATTAATTAAGACTAGAGATCTTATCTGACTTTTATTTCTCACTTCTTCTCTGTTTCTATTTGATGCTGCACTGGCCCAGCAACACTCAGTGTCCCATAAGGCTCTGGTCAAAAGTAGTGCACTACACAGGGAATAGTGTGCTAAAAAAACTGGGGTCTGATCGGATCCAAGCACTGTAGGAAGAGGGCGCGGACGCTTGTCATCCAAAAGGGCTGCAGGTTCATTATGGATGCAGAGGGACATTTTACGTAACTAAGGCAGATGGCTTTTTCCTTTACCGGGGGTTGAGAGAAATCCTCTGGAAACATATTTGTTCATTAAGTGGCAATGGGGCTTGACAATTCTGCTTTCTAGCAGCAGCAGTGTGTGGCTGCTAATGTATTCTGATGAGGCCCACGACATAGCTGAATGTGGGAGGGAGATATATGAATGAGAGAGAGAGAGAGAGAGAGAGAGAGAGAGAGAGAGAGAGAGAGAGAGAGGAGAGAGAGGAGAGAGAGAGAGAGGAGAGAGAGAGAGAGAGAGAGAGAGAGAGAGAGAGAGGAGAGAGGGAGAGAGAGAGAGAGAGAGAGAGAGAGAGAGAGAGAGAGAGAGAGAGAGAGAGAGAGAGAGAGAGAGAGAGAGAGAGAGAGAGAGAGAGAGAGAGAGAGAGAGAGAGAGAGAGAGAGAGAGAGAGAGAGAGAGAGAGAGAGAGAGAGAGAGAGAGAGAGAGAGAGAGAGAGAGAGAGAGAGAGAGAGAGAGAGAGAGAGAGAGAGAGAGAGAGAGAGAGAGAGAGAGAGAGAGAGAGAGAGAGAGAGAGAGAGAGAGAGAGAGAGAGAGAGAGAGAGAGAGAGAGAGAGAGAGAGAGACTGGTCCTGAGGACAGACAGACAGCATTATTACTCACTGCTACACAAAGTCACCTTGGGACAAAACACTGATTTTGGGAGGAACAAGGTACAGGCTGCAGTAGTGACGTACATTTGTAAGCAATAAGCATAACACAATGCTAGCAAAGTCAACAAGAAACTCTAAGCACTGAACAAGAGAACCTATTTCAAGGCCTCCAACAACACTACTTAAAAGGTCATAACTTAATCTAAAAACCTCAAGTAATATGAAGAATTTCATAACATTTAATGGAACGCTATTCATCACTTGCCTGACGACTCGCCCTGAATTTAATTTAATTCGATCAGCCTGAAACTGCCACCCTAGAAGTCCTCTTTGTGCGTTGTACAAAACAAATTCATTAGTGATTGGATCGTCTCTATCAAAATTGATAATGTCATTATCTGGCCCAACCCATCGGTTTCTGGGACCAATCAGAATGGTCAGAATGTGTTCGCATTCTAGAAATCGTTGGGGAGGGAGGCAAATCCAGACTCATCGTGGAGAAGAAATGTTAATGGGCATGGCGTTTGGCTGGAGTGATTTTTTTAAAAAATGTATTTGTTTAAATTAAAAAATAAATGCATTGTTGGTTAAGGGCTGTAAGTAAGCATTTCACTGTAATGTCTACACCTGTTGTATTCGGTGCATGTGGTCAATAGCATTTGATTTGATTTGATGTGGATGGGTAGCCAGGCAAATTCCTCACATTCTGTTGAAGTATTTTCACATATAGAGAACAAATCACTCTTCATCAAATCTCTGTTGACATTGTGTCAACAAACCTCTCTGAAGACAGTCTATGTGAAGTATGTCATTCAAGGTCTTCTGTACACTGTACATATGATCCTCAGTGCTCTAGCTTCTCACATGAAGACATTCACATAGATTACTAATGAAAGGACTGCATTAGAAGCAAGCTCCCTGCAATCCAGGACCTCTATATCAGGCGGTGTCAGAGGAAGGCCCAAAAAAATTGCCAAAGGCTCCAGCCACCCAAGCCATAGACTGTTCACTCTGTTACCGTCCGGCAAATGGTACCGGGGCATCGGATCTCGGACCAACAGGCTCCGAGACAGCTTCTACCCCCAAGCCATAAGACTCCTAAATAGCCAGACTGCTAAATACTCAATTAATGGTACCTGCACTATCTGCACTGACTCTATCTTGCACTGACCCTACGCACACTCACTAGACTTTATATACACACTCACTCACACACACTACACTGTCACTCCAACACAAAATCCTCACACATTCACATACACTACATACGCACACACACACACTTTACACTCATTATATGCTGCTGCTACTCTGTTCCTTATTCTTATCTATCCGGATGCCTAATCACTTTACCCTGCCTTCATGTACATATCTACCTCAAGTACCCTCGGACCCCTGCACATTGATCTAGTACTGGTACTCCCTGTATATAGCTCCATTCTTGTGTATTGGGACACATACCGGGTCTCCACAGAGGAAGGTTAGTGTGGATTACTACAGAGAGCTACAGAGAGGGGTTGAGAAGATGAAAGGGCTTCTTTTAGCCTGACGACTCAAACTAAATTATTCCGCTGCTCGGTCGTTCGCTACAAGAAAGTAATGTCCGTGGGCGTGGCGTAGCGTTTGGCCGGAGCAAGGAGTCTGGGTAGCCAGGCAAGCCTTCTTTGGCACCAAAAGCTAAAATAGAGGGCTTTACACAAGCTGATAAGTGACAAGCAGTCATAAATTAGTATAAATAATTAATACCCAGATAATGTAGTTAACAATAGAACATCCACTCTGCTAGCCCTTTCTACTGTCGATTTCTACTGGGGATTTACAAGCCATTTAAAGAAGGAAGCTTACCGACTCGCAAAAATGACTTTAAATTCTCTCATTCTGTCAGAAAAGATTATAGCACAGAATACAGTCGTGGTCAAAAGTTTTGAGAATGACACAAATGCTAATTTTCACAAAGTCTGCTGCCTCAGTTTTTATGATGGCAATTTGCATATACTCCAGAATGTCATGAAGAGTGATCAGATGAATTGCAATTAATTGCAAAGTCCCTCTTTGCCATGAAAATGAACTTAATCCCCAAAAAACATTTCCACTGCATTTCAGCCCTGCCACAAAAGGACCAGCTGACATCATGTCAGTGATTCTCTCGTTAACACAGGTGAGAGTGTTGATGAGGACAAGGCTGGAGATCACTCTGTCATGCTGATTGAGTTAGAATAACAGACTGGAAGCTTTAAAAGGAGGGTGGTGCTTGAAATCAACCATGGTTACCTGCAAGGAAATGCGTGCCGTCATCATTGCTTTGCACAAAAAGAGCTTCACAGGCAAGGATATTGCTGCTAGTAAGATTGCACCTAAATCAACAATTTATCGGACCATCAAGAACTTCAAGGAGAGAGGTTCAATTGTTGTGAAGAAGGCATCAGGGCGCCCAAGAAAGTCCAGCAAGCACCAGGACCGTCTCCTAAAGTTGATTCAGCTGTGGGATCGGGGCACCACCAGTGCAGAGCTTGCTCAGGAATGGCAGCAGGCAGGTGTGAGTGCATCTGCACGCACAGTGAGGCGAAGACTTTTGGAGGATGGCCTGGTGTCAAGAAGGGCAGCAAAGAAGCCACTTCTCTCCAGGAAAAACATCAGGGACAGACTGATATTCTGCAAAAGGTACAGGGATTGGACTGCTGAGGACTGGGGTAAAGTCATTTTCTCTGATGAATCCCCTTTCCGATTGTTTGGGGCATCCGGAAAACACCTTGTCCGGAGAAGACAAGGTGAGCGCTACCATCAGTCCTGTGTCATGCCAACAGTAAAGCATCCTGAGACCATTCATGTGTGGAGTTGCTTCTCAGCCAAGGGAGTGGGTTCACTCACAATTTTGCCTAAGAACACAGCCATGAATAAAGAATGGTACCAACACATTCTCGAGAGCAACTTCTCCCAACCATCCAAGAACAGTTTGGTGACGAACAATGCCTTTTCCAGCATGATGGAGCACCTTGCCATAAGGCAAAAGTGATAACTAAGTGGCTCGGGAACAAAACATCGACATTTTGGGTCCATGGCCAGGAAACTCCCCTGACCTTAATCCCATTGAGAATTTGTGGTCGATCCTCAAGAGGCAGGTGGACAAACAAAACCCCACAAACTCCAAGCATTGATTATGCAAGGATGGGCTGTCATCAGTCAGGATGTGGCCCAGAAGTTAATTGACAGCATGCCAGGGCGGATTGCAGAGGTCTTGAAAAAGAAGGGTCAACACTGCAAATATTGACTCTTTGCATAAACTTAATGTAATTGTCAATAAAAGCCTTTGACACTTATGGAATGCTTGTAATTATACTTCAGTATACCATAGTAACATCTGACAAAAATATCTCATAACAATGAAGCAGCGAACTTTGTGAAGACCAATACTTGTGTCATTCTCAAAACTTTTGACCATGACTGTACATCATTGACACATGTATGTACACAGTGAAAACAAGGTCAAAACAAATGAGTAAACCAATGGATTGAGTTGGCTGTTATGATAAAACAGTTGACCACCATCACCATGGTCAATTATTTGGTAGCAGCCAAATACTTTTTAGGGGGGCAAGTGACCATAATCTTCAGGCAAGTAAAAACTTTCCCAATGGGCAAGTGCATCTGAGAAATGAATGCCAATCCCTGATGGTATTGCAGTACTTGTCAAATTCAACTTGTATTTTTAGCAAAGTTCTGTTCAACACTTAATGTGGTGCTGTGACCCCCACAAGGCCAGATCCAGCAGGCACACATCCCATCCACCTCACATTAATTCACCTCATATTCATTCAATCCTTCTTTAAATAATCGCCAACACGCAACTCCCCAAACTGTCATCTTATGGCAGTCAGACAAAAGCAATCAGATAGAAAGACATTGTAGTACCTCTTTGGTTTCACTACAAGTCTACTCTTCGCACGTCAACTTCATTGAGGACTTTAATTAGCCTGAGTGGGTGTTCATATCCATTCAGCCAACTATTAGTATTAGCTTAGGATTCATAATTAATTTCCCCATTCTGTAAATCAATAATAATAATATAATAATAATATGCCATTTAGCAGACGCTTTTATCCAAAGCGACTTACAGTCATGTGCGCATACATTTTTACGTATGGGTGGTCGCGGGGATCGAACCCACTACCCTGGCATTACAAGCGCCATGCTCTACCAATTGAGCTACAGAGGACCATGTTGGTTTGACAAACAGAATGCGGCGCTGCTAGATTGGAGTTTAAATGTGGCTGTCTGTGACACAGATAAGAAGATGGACGAAGAGGAAGGACGTTTTTCTTTCTGCATCAGAAACATGAAAGTGGAGTTGCATCTTGGGCTGGATCATTAAAATGCCATTAAAGAGGCTGTCATCTGTGTGTCTGCTGATGTGACAGCCAGCACCTGGCATGAAGGCTGGCTGAGAGAGAAGAGACAGAGGTTGCGTCCCAAATGGCACCCTATTCCCTTCATAGTGCACTATTTTTGACCAGGAACCTATGGGCTCTGGTCAAAAGTAGTAGCTACACTATGTAGGGAATAGGGTGCCATTTGGGACGCAGCCAGAGAAAGGGCGAGAGCCCAATCTGCTCTATCTAAAAGAGGATTCCTCTAATCTTACTTTGCATCTTATCAATGGCCATTTTATCACAAAGAAAAGATTTGGACTATTTTGTTTCCCTCCAAAACCCACAATATTCTCTTTATACTGTACTGCAGATGAGGTGGTTTTGTAAGCTACACGTCAGAAGACAGTGTCTGCATCCCAAATGGCACCCTATTCCTTAAGGAGTGCACTACGTTTGAGCACCATAGGGCTCTGGTCAAAAGTAGTTCACTATATAGGGAATAGGGTGCCATTTGGGACGCATCCTATATCCTCCAAGCTCACATAAAACGGCCTGATGGTAGAGGGTTGCTGTGCTGTTGTGTTATTTTGCCTGGTTGGCTGCAACTGGCTGCACCACAAAAGCTGCTGCTATTATGATCTGCTGCTGTTGCTGTTGCTGATGATGCCTTCTACAGCTGAATGAAAGCAACACAAAAGCCAACATGCTTTTATAACCCAACAAAGATCCAAACTCTGCCTAAGAAGGGCAATCATTTCCTCCTTTTGGACTGCCATTCATCTGGGCATCACAAACATAAATTTACTCTGGGAGCTCGATAGCTAGGGGGGCCAGTATGAGAAAAAAAAAATGTGTGCACTCACTAACTGTAAGTCGCTCTGGATAAGAGCGTCCGCTAAATGACTAAAATGTAAATGTAAATGTATTTTCCAAGTTGTGGCTCCAGGCACGGTCTCTCTATGAGGAGAGCAATGTAGAAACGTTTGATCCTGCCGTAATACTGCCATTGCAGTGAATAGAGTAAGCCGACCTGCAGTGTTAGTTCAGCCTACCTCAGTGCTCGTTGGTGGGAGAGTCTGGGCTCTTTGCTGCTGAGAGAGCTGCTAGAGCTCATGGGTAATCCACCCTGGCACTGTGTCCACTTACTCCGCTTTCTGGTCTTCCTTAGTGGGCGGGTGCCAGCAGCGTTCGATTGAAGAGCATGCATTTAGTTTTACTAGTGTTTAAGCGCAGTTGGAGGCTACTGAAGGAGTGTTGTATGGCATTGAAGCTCGTTTGGAGGTTTGTTAACACAGTGTCCAATGAAGGGCCAGATGTATACAAAATGGTGTCGCCTGCGTAGAGGTGGATCTGAGAGTCACCAGCAGCAAGAGCGACATCATTGATATACACTGAGAAAAGAGTCGGCCCAAGATTGAACCCTGTGGCACCCCCATAGAGACGGCCATAGGTCCAGACAACAGGCCCTCCGATTTGACACATTGAACTCTATCTGAGAAGTAGTTGGTGAACCAGGCGAGGCAGTCATTTGAGAAACCAAGGCTATTTAGTCTGCCAATAAGAATGCGGTGGTTGACAGAGTTGAAAGCCTTGGCCAGGTCGATGAAGACGGCTGCACAGTACTGTCTATTATCGATCGCGGTTATAATATTGTTTAGGACCTTGAGCGTGGCTGAGGTGCACCCATGACCAGCTCGGAAACCGGATTGCATAGCGGAGAAGGTACGGTGGGATTCGAAATGGTCGGTGATCTGTTTGTTAACTTGGCTTTCAAAAACTTATGAAAGGCAGGGCAGGATGGATATAGGTCTGTAACAGTTTGGATCACCCACCCATTTGAAGAGGGGGATGACCGCGGCAGCTTTCCAATCTCTGGGGATCTCAGACGTTACGAAAGAGAGGTTGAACAGGCTAGTAATAGAGGTTGCGACAATTTCGGCGGCTAGTTTTAGAAAGAAAGGTCCAGATTGTCTAGCCCAGATGATTTGTAGGGGTCCAGATTTTGCAGCTCTTTCAGAACATCAGCTGTCTGAATTTGTGTGAAGGAGAAGTGGGGGGGGCATGGGCAAGTTGCAGCGGAGGGTGCAGAGCTGGTGGCCGGTGTAGTGGTAGCCAGGTGGAAAGCATGGCCAGCCGTAGCAAAATGCTTGTTGAAATTCTCGATTATTGTAGATTTATCGGTGGTGATAGTGTTTCCTAGCCTCAGTGCAGTGGGCAGCTGGGAGGAGGTGCTCTTATTCTCCATGGACTTTACAGTGTCCCAAAACTTTTTGGAGTTAGTGCTACAGGATGCTAATTTCTGTTTGAAAAAGTTAGCCTTTGCTTTCCTAACATCCCTGAAAAGTTGCATATCGCGGGGGCTATTCGATGCTAATGCAGTACGCCACAGGATGTTTTTGTGCTGTTCAAGGGCAGTCAAGTCTGAGGAGAACCAGGGGCTATATCTGTTCTTAGTTCTGTATTTTTTGAATGGGGCATGTTTATTTAAGATTGAGAGGAAATTACTTTTAAAGAACAACCAGGCATCCTGTACTGACGGAATGATATCTATATCCATCCAGGATACCTGGGCCAGGTCAATTAGGAAGGCCTGCTCGCTAAAGTGTTTTAGGGAGCGTTTGACAGTGATGAGGGGTGGTCGTTTGACCGCGGACCCTTTACTGACGCAGGCAATAAGGCAGTGATCGCTGAGATCCTGGTTGAAGACAGCGGAGGTGTATTTAGAGGGTAAGTTAGTCAGGATGATATCTGTGAGGGTACCCATGTTTACGGATTTAGGGTTGTACCTGGTAGGTTCATTGATAATTTGTGTGAGATTGAGGGCATCTAGTTTGGATTGTAGGATGGCCGGGGTGTTAAGCGTATCCCAATTTAGGTCACCAAGCAGTACGAACTCTTGAGGATAAATGGGGGGCAATCAATTCACATATGGTGTCCAGGGCACAGCTGGGGGCTGAGGGGGGTCTGTAGCAAGTGGCAACAGTGAGAGACTTATTTCTGGAAAGGTGGATTTTTAGAAGTAGAAGCTCAAACTGTTTGGGCACAGACCTGGATAGTATGATAGAGCTCTGCAGGCTATCTCTACAGTAGATTGCAACTCCACCCCCTTTGGCAGTTCTATCTAGACGGAAAATGTTGTAGTTGGGGATGAAAATTTCAGCATTTTTGGTGGCCTTCCTAAGCCAGAATTCAGACACTGCTAGAACATCAGGGTTGGCGGAGTGTGCTAACGCAGTGAATAACTCAAACTTAGGAAGGAGGCTTCTGATATTAACGTGCAGAAAACCAAGGCTTTTACGGTTACAGAAGTCAACAAATGATAGCTCCTGGGGAGTAGGAGTGATACTGGGGGCTGCAGGGCCTGGGTTAGCCTCTACATCACCAGAGGAACAGAGGAGGACTAGAATAAGGATACGGCTAAAGGCTTTAAGAACTGGTCTTCTAGTGCGTTGGGTACAGAGAATAAAGGGGGCAGATTTCCGGGCGTTGTAGAAAAGATTCAGGGCATTATGTACAGACAAGGATATGGAAGGATATGAGTACAGTGGAGGTAAACCTAAGCGTTGGGTAACAATGAAAGAGATAGCATCACTGGAGGCACTGATTGAGCCGGTCTCGGCGTGTATGGGGGGTGGAACAAAGGAACTATTTGAGGCAGTTTGAGAGGGACTTGGGGTTCTACAGTGAAATTGTATAATAAGAACTAACTGGAACAGCAATAGGCAAGGCATATTGACATGGGAGAGAGGCATAAAGCAATCACAGGTGTTATTAGAGAGAGCTAAGACAACAACTGGTAATGGCGATAAAGTTTGGGCTGAGGCTAAACAGAATAAACAGGACAGGGTACCGTGTAAAGGAACAGTCCAGCAGGCATCAGCTGTGCAGCTGAGTGATCATAAGGTCCAGTGAACAGCAATATGTGAGTCCGAGAGCAGTTCAAATTGGTGCTTCAGCACAGCGAGCAGGAAGCACGGTTGTAGTTTGCGTGTGCTAGCGGGCCGGGGCTAGCAGATGGATCTTCGTGGTTGTCGCAACGGGAAGCCTGTTGAAACCACAGACGATTACGTCGGCAGACCAGTCGTGATGGATCGGCAGGGCTCGGTGTCGACTCTAGGAGGTCCCGTCCGGTTGACAGAGAGGTAGATAGCCGGGAGACGTGCCTGACTCAAGGCTAGCTCAAGGCTGATTAGCCAACAACAACGTTCATTTGGTTGCAGCTAGCTAGTTGCGATTATCCAGTGTTAAAGGTCCAGTGATTCAGTGATTCCGGCAGAAAATCCGTTCTGGGTCGATAACTCACTGTGCAGACAGTGCAGACTGGCCGATAATAGTCCAGGCTAGAGCTGGTAGGTAGTGCAGGCCACGGACAATGGAGAAAAGCCGCTAACGGTGGCTAATAGCAAGTAGCTAGTTAGCTGGCTACTCCCGTCCGGTAGACAGAGAGGTAGATAGCCGGGGCTTGCTCAAGGCTAACTGGTGCTACGGGGGCAGTGGTGATTAGCCTACAGCAACATCCATTCGGTTGCGGCTAGCTAGATCCGGTGTTATGGTCCAGTGATTCAGTTATTCCGGCAGAAAATCTGATGTTCTGGGTGAAAACCGCTAACGGTGGCTAATAGCAAGAAGCTAGTTAGCTAGTTAGCTGGCTGGCTAGTTTCAACTGGAGATTCTAGATAAAGGTTAGTAAATAATAGAATCCGTTCCGCATTGAGTGAGGCGGGTTGCAGGAAAGTATATTTAGTAGAAGGATGAAAAGTGTGATAGGGAAATATATACGTAAAATACAAAAATAATACAAAAAACAGGCTATTTACATGGACACACAAGAGAACACGACCACACTGCTACGCTATCAGTGCTACTGATGACACTGATGATGATGAGTGCGATGGAGATATGGAGGAAAGGAGAGGGTTGTCCCTGGGCTGGGTTTAAACAGACAGATAGACAGACCTGTGTGCCAGGGTCGGCCCAGTGCACACCGCTCCACCCTGTCTCTCTACCATCATGTCACATTGGCAGCAGATTATCTGCCCTCCGTTCTGCCAGTCAGTCAGCCTCTGCAGTGACATCATGCTCCTGCTGAACAGCACAGCGAAACAGCCCACAGGCTGCAGCCACTGCTCTGTTCTCTCTATCCGTCTATCCCTCCCTCTCTCGCTCTCCAGTCCCATTGGATAAGTGCTCCAAGATGGGCTTCCATTTTTATGGCTATAATCGAGGCGGGAATGCTTTCAGATTTCTCCTTGCCTGTGTCACAGCAGCAGGTGAGAAAATAAGAATGCGGAGAGAAGGTCAGAGGTAGCTCGCTTGTGGAGAAAATCACCAGTCGATTGTAATTAGAGGCCTTCGTTCACCCGCAGTGGTGGAACCGCTTCTGCCATCATGGCAATTTGAACCTAACTCCTGCTTTTTCAGAGCAGCAGATGTAGAAATTCTACAAAAAGACAAACCCTGCCTTTTAGTCAACGGCCAAATGATTGTATTTATTTTACTTCTCCAACTCCAAGAAACACAGGTCCCTACAGAGGTCACTTGGAGCTGTCTACCAGAATGGAGGATGGAGCTTTGCATTGCTATCTCAAGAGGGCTATTGTTCGGTTTGCTTTTCATTGCTTAAAGAGGGCGTCACATTTTGAGCACTCCCCACTCTGTGCCATTTGTTTAGAAAATGGGAGACTTCTTCGAGGGAGCTGTGACATTTCAAGGGTTGAGTCAATAATCCCACGTCTCGGGCTGTGAGAAGCAGCCAGCCGTACATCTCACATTCGGCATGAGCTGACAGAGAGGTACAAGCGATGTAATCAGGTGCACCACCTAATGTGCCTTCCGCCCTCTCCCCCCTCGCCTTGCCGACAGGCAGCTGCTACCCTGTGAGGAGCAAGGAGGATGACTAAAAATAGGCACATGGCAGGACCATTGAAGATGTGTGTGAACATAAGGACCCAGAGGATGAAACGCGAGCTGACACATTTCGGTGGCCTCCTTGGCTAGAGTTCCCCCTCCCTCGGTAGACCCTACAGGAAGCATGCAGCCGTACAGGGTGATCAATGGAGAGCTCATTAGCAGACCTGCCTTTCCCTCATATTAATTAGCACGGGAGGGAGGGGGCATTATAATGCATACTCAGCTCAACTGTCTCCTTGTCTGCTGTGAATGGCACCACAACCCTTAGGGTGGATTTAAAAAATATGTCTAGTGATATCTATCTCTCTTCAACATCAAATTTGCAACTTTTCTATTTACACTAGTCCTGGATGTGGTGTGGCCGAAACCACATTCCTGCTTCATGTGTTAGTACAGCTATTAGCATACTGTAAATACCATAGTATATATACAAACACAATAAGGATAGCAATTCAAACTATAAAGGAGCTTCTCATCTAAATCACATTGCACATAGCGTTGAACACTTGATTAATGCAATGACTTACATGTGTGGATATTTTAAAAGCCTTTCATTTTCAATTTGGCTAACAGAGCAGAAATGCTGTCTACTGGTATTAAGATAATTATTGCAGGGACATGTGGTGTGGGAGAGCTGTTGTCTTTACACTGTTCCACTCAGAGGGGGGTATGTGGTGTCGAAATATAGATTTTAATCTAAATCTGTATCTTTACACTACACACACACACACACACACACACGTTCAAAAGTTTGGGGTCACTTAGAAATGTCCTTGTTTTCGCTGGAAACGGCTGATTTTTAATGGAATATCTACATAGGCGTACAGAGGCCCATTATCAGCATGTTCCAATGGCACGTTGTGTTTGCTAATCCAAGTTTATCATTTTAAAAGGCTAATTGATCATTAGAAAACCTTTTGCAATTATGTTAGTACAGCTGAAAACTGTTGTGCTGATTAAAGAAGCAATAAAACTGGCCTTCTTGAGACTAGTTGAGTATCTGGAGCATCAGCAATTGTGGGTTCGATTACAGGCTCAAAATGGCCAGAAACAAATAACTTTCTTCTGAAACTTGTCAGTCTATTCTTGTTCTGAGAAATGAAGGCTATTCCATGCGAGAAATTGCCAAGAAACTGAAGATCTCGTACAACGCTGTGTACTACTCCCTTCACAGAACAGCGCAAACTGGCTCTAACCAGAATAGAAAGAGGAGTGGGAGGCCCCGGTGCACAACTGAGCAAGAGGACAAATACATTAGAGTGTCTAGTTTGAGAAACAGACGCCTCTCACAGGTTCTCAACTGGCAGCTTCATTAAATAGTACCCGCAAAACACCAGTCTCAACGTCAACAGTGAAGAGGTGACTCCGGGATGCTGACTTTCTAGGCAGAGTTGCAAAGAAAAAGCCATATCTCAGACTGGGCAATAAAAATAAACGATTGAGATGGGAAAAAACACAGACACTGGACAGAGGAGAATTGGAAAAAAGTGTTATGGACAGATTAATCGAAATTGGAGGTGTTCGGATCACAAAGAAGAACATTTGTGAGACGCAGACCAAATGAAAAGATGCTGGAGGAGTGCTTGATGCCATCTGTCAAGCATGGTGGAGGCAATGTGATGGTCTGGGGGTGCTTTGGTGGTGGTAAAGTGGGAGATTTGTACAGGGTAAAAGGGATCTTGAAGAAGGGAGGCTATCACTCCATTTTACAATGCCATGCCATACCCTGTGGACGCCGCTTGATTGGAGCCAATTTCCTCCTACAACAGGACAATGACCCAAAGCACAGCTCCAAACTATGCAACAACTATTTAGGGAAGAAGCAGTCAGCTGGTATTCTGTCTATAATGGAGTGGCCTGTCTATAATGGAGTGATCACCGGATCTCAACCCTATTGAGCTGTTGTGGGAGCAGCTTGACCGTATGGTACGTAAGAAGTGCCCATCAAGCCAATCCAACTTGTGGGAGGTGCTTCAGGAAGCATGGGGTGAAATCTCTTCAGATTACCTCAACAAATGGACAACTAGAATGCCAAAGGTCTGCAAAGCTGTAATTGCTGCAAATGGAGGATTATTTGACGAAAGCAAAGTTTGAAGGACACAATTATTATTTCAATAAAAAATCATTATTTCTAACCTTGTCAATGACTACATTTCCTAATCATTTTGCTATATTTCCTATTCAAACTAATTTCATGTATGTTTTCATGGAAAACAAGGACATTTCTAAGTGACCCCAAACTTTTGAACGGTAGTATATATAAATTATATAACTTTTGACTGGTACTGTCTACACTACATGACCAAAAGTATGTGGACACCTGCTCGTCGAACATCTTATTCCAAAATCATGGGCATTAATATTACAGTTTTTTCTCATTTTTCAAGCGAAGGTCTTTTAAGGGAATATGCGAGCACACTTGTTCAGTTCAGCTAGCTGAGTTTGGCTAGGCACCAGCCGAACTGAAGCATGCTGACGCCTTTAGGCAGCTTCAAATAGCCCCAGTTGTAAACGGCTAGGCTAGGCTACATTACAGCTTAAAGAATTCCTCTCTGGTTGTTGACTTAGTTACACCCAGTGTCACCCAGGCCAGACCATGCTGAGGTGATTAAGTCATAAACTAGGCCGATCCGGAGAGGAGGGGTCTGGATGAAAGCAACTTCCTCCTCTTTTCCTGCTTTTCATTATTGCAGGGTACAACAACATCCCTAGTAGAGGATTACACTGAATCAGCCAACTTTCCCCCACACATCAGATTGGGAGTAGGAGTACACTTTTCTTCTCTTCTCACATATTCTCCCATATTTTCCATGTTGCCTTTATTAACTTAAGGGTAGCATAAGCTTTCGCATTGTGAAAAGGGCTCACATTTCACTGTGCGTATTCATTGAGTCAAACTAAAACAGAGTGATCACAGATGTCTGCAGAGATACGTTTTAATGTTTAATTTCATATAAGAACTGTGTTATTGTCTTAAGCCCACAATATGGCGCTCAAGTGCTCAGTTCACGGGGATAACCTTGCTAATGTGGCAGAAAAAGCATTCAAAGACACAGGTTCTCTGATTATTGCTGAATTCACAGAAAAGGAGACGTTGACTGGCTGAGTGCCATTCTGTGGCTTTCCTCCAGCCTCCAGCTTCATTCCACTTCAGAAGAAATTGATTTTAAAAAGTAGGTCTTAGATTCTACCCAAGATAATAAATATTAGAGAGAGAGAAAGGCCATGTCCGAATGCCCATACTAGCGTACTACCAGTGGAGGCTCCTCAGAGAAGGAAGGGGAGGACCACCCTCCTCAGTGCATTTCCTAAAAAAAAATGTAACATTTAAAAAGTTATCATTTTTAGATAAAACTATCCTAAATATATTCACGTCACCAAATAATTTATTAAAACACACTGTTTTGCAATGAAGGTCTACAGTTGCCTCAAAAGCACTCTGTAGGGTAGCACCATGGTGTAGCCGGAGGACAGCTAGCTTCCGTCCTCCTCTGGGTACATTGACTTCAATACAAAACCTAGGAGGCTCATGATTCTTACCCCCTTTCATAGACTTACACAGTAATTATGACAACTTCCAGAGGACGTCCTCCAACCTATCAGAGCTCTTGCAGCATGAACTGACATGTTGTCACCTAATCAAAGGATCAGATAATGAATCTAGTACTGAAAGCATAAGCTACAGCTAGTTAGCACTGCAGTGCATAAAATGTGGTGAGTAGATGACTCAAAGAGAGAGAGAGAGAGTGAGAGTGTTTTTCACTTTCACTTTCACTTAGCAAGCAAATGCAGCTAGCTAGTTTAGTCTACTCAAACACCCGGCTCAAACGAAGGGATGCTATGTTAGCTAGCTGGCAATGACTATCCAACACAACACTGGAACTCTTCCAAGTCAAGGTAAGCTTTTGGTTTTACTAACTTATTGCCACCTGGGCCCGCCAGTGTAACTGATAAACTACTTACTGACTGTATTTTTCTCTCGACCTGTGTGCCCCTACATTGTAAACTTTCATTCATAGGCTAGGTGATGGGTATAGGGAACATTTGAGTATCATGTAGTAGCCTAAACCTATCGATGTTACATTGAACTGGGTGAATGGAATATGAAGGCCAGTCATCCAATATGCAGTAATAGAAATGCCACGCTCATTATTATTTTTTTGTCCTCCCTCATCTTAAACGGCATCGACCGCCACTGCGTCCTATGTACTCATCGTCGCATACAATTTAGCACATACCATTTGTGGTCCTCTGTAGCTCAGCTGATAGAGCATGGCGCTTGTAACGCCAAGGTAGTGGGTTCGATCCCCGGGACCACCCATACACAAAAATGTATGCACGCATGACTGTAAGTCGCTTTGGATAAAAGCGTCTGCTAAATGGCATATTATTATTATTTCGTAAAAAGTATGCAGTATGCAGTATGCAGTATGCAGTATGCCACGGCCGCAACGCTGTAGCAGCTCCTGACTGGCTGAGTAAGTGGGGCGGGGCCGAGTGCGGATACATTTTTCCAAATTCAACAGACATGCATCTCATTAACCAGCCAGATAATAGCTAATTTCCAATTCGATTAATTTCTCTAAACTCTGAATAGAATAGGAATGGAGTTATAGGCCTACTCAGGCTGGTTATAGGCAGACTATCACATTTGACCTATACTGTAGCCCATATAGCCCATCTATCCTACTGAAACAGGACTGAAGACAGAAACAGATCATTTGGTTCCATTTCAACATATTTTATTAGTGAAACCAAAGTGCTGTTACATATATAAATTAAATCAAATAGCCTAGTACATACAAACTTTTCAAAATGTTCAAATCAAAACACTATTGCACAGAAAAACGTGGACAGTCAGGTGCATCGCAAATTCAGAACCGCTGGACAGGAACATAATAAACTAAAGCACTGATCATTGGGAACAAGATCAGAATGACTGCTAAGGCTTGATCCATCAATTAAATAATGAAATAGGTAGCCTAGCCTATAAAACTAAAACAATCTGTATGTTCAAATCAAAACGCCTGATTAACATGACATCAATATCGCAGCCACATCCCGAGTCCCCGGTGCCGACACATTCAGAAATCAAAAGATGGTTTAGTATTTAGTTTAAAAGCTCTGATGAAGGCCAAGAGAACAATAAGCAATCTAAGGCGTCCCTACAGACCCGGGTTCGATCCCAGGCTGTGTCACAGCTGGCTGTGACCGGGAGACCCATGAGGCGGTGCACAATTGGCCCAGCGTCGTCCAGGTTAGGGGAGGGTTTGGCCGGCCGGGATTTCCTTGTCCCATCGCGCTCTAGCGACTCCTTGTGGTGGGCCGGGTGCCAGTATTACATCCTGGCAATGATTTTAGAAAATTCCCATACTGTATTTTCGCATGCTGAGAATGCGTCATTTGCGATTGTTTTGATTCCCGTTATTCGTTGATTTTGGAAGCGCATCCCCATATCTGATCAGCTGTTGTCGAAGACGAAAATAGTATGACATCCGGACATTTCAAGTATACTCTATTTTTTTTATGTTGCATACTATTAAACTTTCTTTTTTCGCATACTTAAATGGCCTACTATTTAGGACGCAAGTATGTGTATTCAGAAATGGCCTAGAGAGTATGTCAAGTTAATTTCAAAAACCTTTTGAGGTCTTAAGGAGAGAAGAAATAAAACTAACTCCCAAAGTCTCTGAGTGAGATGAGTGTGAAAGAGTAAAGAATTGTGGGCTGTAATGAGCTGAAATGGTGGCTGTAATAAGCCATTATGGAGGTGTCATACAGATAGTGGGTCAGAGAACACTAAAGACTAAAGAGGGAGCAGCAAATTCAGGCAGCGTCCCAAATAGCACCCTATTTCCTATGTAGTGTACTATTGGTTCTGGTCAAAAGTAGTGCACTACATAGCAAATAGGGTGCCATTTGGGATGCAGCGCCGGTAATAACTAGCAGTTCCAGTCTGATGGCACAAAAACCCTGATATTAACATCAAACACACTCTCTGGCTCATTAGCAGTCAGGAGCGGAGGAGGCACAACTCCAAATGAACAGAGAACGCAATCAAATAAATCTTGGCCAGCCTGTCCTTGTTTGGGCATTGGACAGAGCAGGGTGAAGACGTACATGGAGAAGAAGTTTTAACAGAAATGGGGGGGGGGGGAGGGGCATACTGACTCACCATGCAAGCACTCGTCATAAGGCACAGGTTAGCATGTTTAAACCAGGCAGGATCCCTCGAAGGTCTGCTTCCCCACAATCACAGGAAAGACACGTGCAGAACCAGGAAAATAACTACTACCCCAGCAACAACTGTGACCTCCGTGAGGTACCCGGTTTCCTCCTTCTTTCCCTCCCTCCCTCCCTCTGTCTCTCTCTCCAACTCCCTTTAAACACTGAGGACGGATTAATTTACACTCTCCCAAATCCCAAACAAGAATTCCCTCCGAGGCATGTCTCCAGCCAGCCTTTTAAAGTACCGAACTCTCTATGGCTACTCTCTCTTCCTCTCTCTCGCTCTTCCCCTCCGTCACTCTCTTTCTCTCCTCTCTCTCTCTCTCTCCCTCTTTCGCTCTCTATCTCTCTCTGCCTCACTTACTGCCTTACTGTCCTGACTAAGCCTAAGGAGGAGCGGCAGAGCAGAAGAGCACTCTGGGGGAAGGAAGTGACATCGTCAGGTGCTCTCCAATGGAACTCTCCTTCCTGTTGACTTGGGTAAACAATGGGAGTGTGAAGCGCTGCCAAGGAGGAAGGGAGAGAGCGAGGGAGCAGCAGAGGGAAGAGTGTGAGTCAGAGCGTGTCCTTACACAGATGGCTAATCTCTCTGTTTGCACTAGATGGATCTCTTGATTGTGGACACGCAGCATCGCTGGACACAACTTAGTAACCGGTTCCTACCTACTGCTAGCTAGGACTGACTGTTAATGGTCAAAGGACAAAGCATTCTGAGCTTTTTAGCTGTGTTCACAAAAAGTAAATAAAGCCTCTCATCGCAAAGTGTCAAGTGAAAATGTCATGGTAAAAACTACAACCTCTTGATAAGGCACTTTCTACAGTAATCTAGGCCAGCTCGCACTAGGTAAACGCGATAGTACCACTGTTGATACAGGGTGGGTGTGTCTAAGAGTGCAGAGATAAAGTACCGCATGACTGTACCTGCTCTTTAGCAGTGGTATAATATGGGAGGTGTAACAAAGATTTGTGTACCTTCTATTGGGCTATGTTACAGTGTGAGAGGTGTTACAGAGGTTTGTGTACCTTCTATTGGGCTATGTTACAGTGTGAGAGGTGTTACAGAGGTTTGTGTACCTTCTATTGGGCTATGTTACAGTGTGAGAGGTGTTACAGAGGTTTGTGTACCTTCTATTGGGCTATGTTACAGTGTGAGAGGTGTTACAGAGGTTTGTGTACCTTCTATTGGGCTATGTTACAGTGTGAGAGGTGTTACAGAGGTTTGTGTACCTTCTATTGGGCTATGTTACAGTGTGAGAGGTGTTACAGAGGTTTGTGTACCTTCTATTGGGCTGTGTTACAGTGTGAGAGGTGTTACAGAGGTTTGTGTCCCTTCTATTGGGCTATGTTACAGTGTGAGAGGTGTTACAGAGGTTTGTGTACCTTCTATTGGGCTATGTTACAGTGTGAGAGGTGTTACAGAGGTTTGTGTACCTTCTATTGGGCTATGTTACAGTGTGAGAGGTGTTACAGAGGTTTGTGTACCTTCTATTGGGCTATGTTACAGTGTGAGAGGTGTTACAGAGGTTTGTGTACCTTCTATTGGGCTGTGTTACAGTGTGAGAGGTGTTACAGAGGTTTGTGTCCCTTCTATTGGGCTATGTTACAGTGTGAGAGGTGTTACAGAGGTTTGTGTACCTTCTATTGGGCTATGTTACAGTGTGAGAGGTGTTACAGAGGTTTGTGTCCCTGCTCTGTAGCAGGGATTGATACAGGTGTTTTTGGGCACTATGGGCAGTGATACAGTTTGAGAGATTTTATGGAAGTCCCTGTACCTGCTCTTTGCATTGATACAGTTTGAGTAATCTCGGTTAACCCAGAACTAAAGTATTGCGTAATCGGTCAAATGCTCGATTAAGGTCTTGGTCCATACATTTATTTATTTTATTTTACCTTTATTTAACTAGGCAAGTCAGTTAAGAACAAATTCTTATTTACAATGAAGGCCTACACCAGCCAAACCCAGACGACGCTGGGCCAATTGTGCACTGCCCTATGGGACTCCCAATCACGGCCGGTTGTGATACAGCCTGGAATCGAACCAGGGGGTCTGTAGTGACGCCTCAAGCACTGACTGTAAGTCGCTTTGGATAAAAGCTTTGGATAAAAGCGTCTGCTAAATGGCATATTATAAAGACAGATCTACGGTACCATTTATTTTTACATAGTCTGTCCTCAAGTGATTACAGTATGATAGATGTTTTGGAAGTTCCTGTACCTGCTCTGCGCAGTGATACAGTAAGATAGGGGCTATTCGAATTGCTGTACCTGCTCTTTGACGGAGGCCAGGATGTTGTTGGCGGTGCTGTCAGCCTCCATGTTCCTGTTGGTGTGTTGGGTTCCCTCTCTGATGGTCAGCAGAAGCCCCTCCTCCGGCACTGGGCTCTGCTCAGGAGCTGGCATTCCTCCTGTAGGGACACAAACAATCTGGTCACCCAACATGGTCCTCTGACACATACATGTGGACATATGTGTGTAGTTGCGTACACACTACACACGACCATATCATCCAAAAACCATCGGCACAGTAGATAGATACAATAAGACACACAACCACGCATGCATTCACAGAACCCACCAAGCAGACATAATACACAGTCTGGCTATATATTCACTGAAGATACTAAAACAGTAGGCTAACCACACATAAACACACCCACACATGCCAGATGGATCATTCCAAAGATAGACAGTCAGCGAGTCAATTCCATATGGCCTTAAGGCAACAAATAACGTATGTGATGATATGTGTCAAACTCATAATTTTTTTTTTTTAAACAACCCAGACAAACACACAACATCTTCAAGTGAAGTCCAAAAAGGACATTTGACTTCCCACAATTCCAAGAAAGCCCACAATTCCCAGAGCGTGTGGCGGCACCACAGAGGAAAACGCACATCAGCAGGCGTACGGAAGAGATAACGTGAAATAAAAAAGCCTGAGCGCAAATAGTTATGGCCTCATTATAAGTGTTGACAGGCCAACCACCAGGGGAATGTATGGTTAATATTTACCTGAAGGAGCCTGTTTAGCCAGACATGGTGGTTAAGCACCAGAGCCGAAGCTGGTGAATTTCTGCCCAGATATTGTCTTCTGGGAAGCGTCATTAAACCATATCCTTCTTTACACCAACCAGAGCACCACCCCTCCCAGCATAACTCAATAAGACCTCCACAAAACTGTCGCTTTTAATATGCCTCATTCATTATGGCAGTCAGCTGGTGATTGGTGGAGTCGTTCTGTTGGCGTATTATGCCAAAAGTGCCATACGGGACTACTGGAGGTGCATACATACCACAACACACCGCACTCCCAGTACAGGAATCAGTTAACACAGGCTGACAACCAGCCAGCCAGCCAGCAGAGAGGCCCACTGGGCTGTTTACAGTAGAGACAAACAGGCCCTGGATAGGAAGCTCCTGTCCTGGGAAGACTAGCCAGGCTAGCCCTGCTACGTGTGGGAGGTCCCCCAGACATTCGGACGATATGTGACCCTGTGGTATTCTAGGATGTTGTCACCACACAGAGGTGTGAGTATTTCATGGTGACAGCTGATCGGATCACGTGTCTGGTATTGGGTGGCAGACATGGG
Source organism: Coregonus clupeaformis (assembly GCF_020615455.1). Classification (NCBI taxonomy): domain Eukaryota; kingdom Metazoa; phylum Chordata; class Actinopteri; order Salmoniformes; family Salmonidae; genus Coregonus; species Coregonus clupeaformis. The sequence goes on from NC_059195.1 coordinate 19,127,289, forward strand.
ATATTACTACAAGCAGGCATGTTGGTAGCAGGGTCATGGACTTAACACCTCACAAGATATAAGCATACAGATACTTTGTAATGTGGCATGGGGATTTTTATTTTCTTCCTAGTTGTTACACACTCTTTTGTCTCAAGGAGAGTCTCTTGTCATTAGTTTATATGACAGAGCAGTGACAGGAAACTAGAGAGTTGCAGTTTCAAATTGAGTGTGCTCCTCCTCCCTGAGTCAAGACGGTTTTACTGGCAGAAGTGGCCAACCCAGCTAGAGTAGTCAGGGCTCACAGTAGGATTCTGTTGAAACCCTATACTCGGAAAGGATTAGAGAGAATGCCATTCAGCTAGCATGTCCTTGTCACTGAGAAAAACAAGTCTGCTTTTGTCACCATAGACAAAGTATCTGGAATGGCCTTTGTTCATGTACAGTGCATTCGGAAAGTATTCAGACTCCTTCACTTCTTCCACATGTTGTTAAGTTACAGCCTTATTCTAAAATGGATTACATTCTAATTTTTTTCTCATTATTCTACACACAATACCCCATAATGACAAAGTGAAAACAGGTTTTTTGAAATTTTTGCTAATGTATTAAAAATTAAAATACTTTATTTACATAAGTAATCAGACCCTTTGCTATGAGACTCGAAATTGAGCTCAGGTGCATCCTGTTTCCATTGATCATCCTTGAGATGTTTCCACAACTTGATTGGAGTCCACTTGTGGTAAATTCAATTGATTGGACATGATTTGGAAAGGCACACACCTGTCTATATAAGGTCCCACAGTTGACAGTGCATGTCAGAGCTAAAACCAAGCCACGAGGTCGAATGAATTGTCGGTAGAGCGCCAAGACTGGATTATGTGTAGAGGCACAAATCTGGGGAAGGGTACCAAAAAATGTATGCAGAATTGAAGGTCCCCAAGAACACAGTGGCCTCCATCATTCTTAAATGGAAGAAGTTTGGAACCACCAAGACTCTTCCTAGAGCTGGCCGCCTGGCTAAACTGAGCAATCGGGGGAGAAGGGCCTTGGTTAGGGAGGTGACCAAGAACCCAATGGTCACTCTGACAGAGCTCCAGTGTTCCTCTGTGGAGATGGGAGAACCTTCCAGAAGGACAACCATCAGCACGACAATCAGGCCTTTATGGTAGAGTGGCAGACGGAAGCCACTCCTCAGTAAAAGGCACATGACAGCACCTACAGGACTCTCAGATCATGAGAAACAAGATTCTCTGGCCTGAATGCCAAGCGTCACATCTGGAGGAAACCAGGCACCGCTCAACACCTGGCAAATACCTTCCCTACGGTGAAGCATGGTGGTGGCAGCATCAGGAATGGCTTTGGGACAAGTCTCTGAATGTCCTTGAGTGGCCCAGCCAGAGCCCGGACTTGAACCCAATCGAACATCTCTGGAGAGACCTGAAGATAGCTGTGCAGCGACACTCCCCATTCAACCCGACAGAGCTTGAGAGGATCTGCAGAGAAGAATGGGAGCAACACCCCAAATACAGGTGTGCCAAGCTTGTAGCGTCATACCCAAGAAGACTTGAGGCTGTCATCGCTGCCAAAGGTGCTTCAACAAAGTACTGAGTAAAGGGTCTGAATACTTATGTAAATGTGATATTTCCGTTTTTTATTTGTAATACATTTGCAAACATGTCTAAAAACCTGTTTTCGCTTCGTCATTATGGGGTATTATGTGTAGATTGATGCGGGGAAAAAACTATTTAATCTATTTTAGAATAAGGCTGTAATGTTAAAAACACGTGGAAAAAGTGAAGGGGTCGGAATACTTTCCGAATGCACTGTACATATAGGAGCGCTCTTGAAATTAATAGTATTACTTTTAACGGAGAACACATAGCATAACCCTCCAATACACAGATGAGTACAACCAAAGCCAACGCCGTAAATTCAGAGTGATACGCAGGAAGACTGAAGCGATGCAATATGACTCATGACACATTTCCTTGAAAAGAAATGAAAAGTTGGAAAACTGCCCACTGAGTAGAGTGAAGAAAACCAATATGCTTCGGCAAACCAGATCTGCGTTCCCCTAAAGCAAAAGGAAAATGATGATTTGTATCTTAGCTTACCTCTGAAATTCCCCATCCTATCTGGTACAGGACTACTTAACTCCTCTCAGCTCGGGGTTCTCGGCTGCTCCGAGATCAGGCTCCAGAGAGCGTATTACATACCAGAGCTCTGCTGCACACTACTCCTACTACTACCTGGTAGTTAGAGCAGCGCTGCTGACCCGGCAGGTTCTTCAGGATTACCTCTGTTGTTTTCCTTCAAACCGAGATGAAAAATATAAACACCTCAATGAACTGGTGGCTTGTAAAAAGCTCCTGTGCATCAGGTCTCTGTAGGGTTGTTTGGCGTCTGGTAATTTCAAAGCCCAGCTAGAGGCTGCCTGCCAAGTACCCATAATGCACATGGAGTCAAATGCAATCAGCGTGGCTTTAAATACCGTAATTAGGATAATGCCTCCAAGACAATACCAAAGGAGTACCAGGTTAAGTCACTCAGAACGAATAGATGGGCCCGTGTCATTATGAACTTGGTCATTTTCTCTGGCTAAGCCCATTAATTTTTTTTTTATTTAACCTTTATTTAACTAGGCAAGTCAGTTAAGAACAAATTCTTATTTACAATGACGGCCTACCCCGGCCAAACCCAAACATGGTCAATAAGACAGACAGACTATTAGGACCTCCAGTGGGACTCAGTGACAATATTTAGTGAGGATTATTGCGCCTTCTGTGTGAGTCAAAACACACCATCGCAAAAATAAATCTGTCTGGAGTAAGGAGCTTTCCCTAGATGACATCCTCCCATTACACAGGCAGAAACACAGGGACGGACACATGTGAGCGCACGCACACATACACACAACTGACCCCTGGACAGTTTAGCAATTTCTTCTGGCCAAAACACTGGGCTAATTCGACCTCTTCCCGCCATCTACTGGGCACATGATATAAACTGGAGCTGGAGGTGCCCCAAGGGTCAAGGAATCAGCAAAACAACGAACATCTGTAAACACTATTAGCCTGCTACCAACTGGCTACTTGGCCAAGCAGCCTTGACAAGTCAAATCCAAATCCTCTTTCCTAATCTATTAAAATCCATCATTTCTCTGCCAAGAAACCGTTTCGCCTGATCCCACCCTAATTCCCACCAACGTCAATCAGGTCACATGGTCTAGTAGTCCAGTCAGTGACCTCATAGTCCAGCCACTCTTCTAAGCTTCTATTACGCCATCGAAATAGAAGCTGTGGCTCCTGCCTGGCATCTACCCCAGGGAGCAGAGAAAGCAAATCAAACAGTGGCAGACAGACATATTCCTTCTTAGTTCATTTCCCATCTACAAACAGTAGACAACCCCTCCAGTCACCTGACTGAATGCAATGTCGCATCGGGTCAAAATACACATTGGAGCGTTAGTCAACGAGAGGGAAGAGAAGAACTGTGGAGAAAAAGGCTTCATAAGGCTGATTGACACCCAAATTAACCAGGTCACATTTGTTGAACAAAGAAACGTGGAGGGGAAAACCAGAACTCGGATATAATTATACATCAGCCTGAATTTCAGAGGCAGAAAGTCTCAGCAGAGCAGCAGTTCAAATGTTGATTGCTCCGTCTTCAACCTAAAAGCCTGGGAAATCTACAGCTCAAATAGAGCTGCGAGCTGCCTCAAGCTAGTTACTCACAGTAATTGGGATGAAGCCTTCCACAATATGGTGCTCCCCTTACTTTCAGTACTAAATTAGGTAAGGTGTTTTTACTTCTATGAAAACCTACACCTGTATAAGTTAAATATATTTCTCTATCTGCCCTTACAGAAAAACCACATGATTTCACATATGGAAAGTCACATGATTTCACGTGAAATACACGTGAAAATAATGTGAAAACATCACGTGTTAATATGTTTTCACACGTGTAGTTTCATGTTATCACTTGTTGCTTTACATGCTATCACATAAGGGTGATAATTGGACCAGCAACTCTCGTACAGGTCTACTCCAGCCACAAGGCAAAAACTAAAGCTTATAGTACACTATGCAGGAGGCCTAACATGTTATATTGGTCCAAGTTTAACATTCCATTAAAACTCTTGGCCCCTGTCATTCGTTCCTCTGGACTTCTTAAGCCAGCGGGAGGGCAGCAAACAAAAGCCATAATTAACCCCGCTATAAGCCTTAGCCATGTGCAATGACCTGCCAGCCAGGCCAGCATGGAATATGAAGAGACCCCCATTACACAGCACAAGGCAGCCGCAGTATTGTCCCCAAAGACCCACAATGCTTAATTGCCTCTTTCAAATAGCATATCGACTTAGCTAAATAAAAGTTATATTTATGGTCGCAGGTTGCCTTTTCAGACTTCACTAAGTGAGGTTGATACCACATTTCAGTGCCGATAAAGAACCCCAAAAAATAAAACAGACATGAATTATAATTGTATGTCGGGCCAAAATAAAGCATTTATCAAGACTATAGCAAGACTGCAACATATTTCTTACCAAGAAGTTGTCAGACATATTCTGAAAGCCCCAAACTATTACACAGACATAACACATATGCTTAGATAGCCTAAATTAACTCCAGTAATTCAAGTAATCTGTTTTTTAAAGCATGTGTTATACACAAACAAGTTCAAGTGCACCACAAATACTTTACAACATAGGCCCTAGAGCACAAAAATACCCTGCTGAGCCAATTCTGTACCATACAATTTTCTTTGAAAATCTCTCAGTAAAATGACTTACGCATTCTGAGATTTACCTCATATCAAAGATTCAAGAGGATGGCAAAAAGAGTCATGTCAGAGTCTTTTTGGACCCCAGGAAGAGTAGCTGCTGCCTTGGCAGCAGCTAATGGGGATCCCTAATAAATACAAATACAAATGTGTGTGTACATGTCATCATACCTGATGCTTTCTTTGACAGCAGAACTCAAAAGGCTATTATTAGATCCCTAAACATTTGACTTTCTGTTGAGCTGAACAGGCTCAACAGCTGAAAGTGCTTTACTCTGTTTGACACACCCCAAAAGCTAAGGAATGTAATCCCAGCCTGCGTTGGAGCTCGTCTCAAACACGTACATGCCACGCATCTGCAGTATGTAGACACAAACACACATATACACACACACAGACACACACACACTGTCACACATGCACACAGATCAATAACGTAATAATACTGTAAACACATTCACACAATGTAACCCCTAAAAGGTTTCTTTGGCTGTCCCCATAGGAGAACCCTTTGAAGAACAATTTTTGGTTCCAGGTAGAACCCTTTTGAGTTCTACCTGGAACCAAAAAGGGTTCTACCTGGAACCAAAAAGGGTTCTACCTGGATCGAAAAAGGGTTCTCCTATGGGGACAGCCGAAGAACCCTTTTGTAACACTTTCTTCCTAAGAGTGCAGAGGCAGAATTAAAACCTACCTCTTGACGTGGTGATGTGGGACTTAATAAAAGTTAGAGGTTAGCTGCGTGGAGATGCTGAGACCTCGAGTCATAAGTGTCCTACTCAATAGGATGACTGGAAAAGGATTTCAAATGAGGGAGGAATCCTTCAGATTATGTTATTGTCACGGATTCCGCCGAGGCTGCTCCTCCTCCTTGTACGAGCAGGCGTCGGCGGTCGCCGTCCCCGG